>NC_061811.1:41255284-41559450 GCF_021462225.1 Girardinichthys multiradiatus
CATCAAGGTCATCAGCGGTGGGTTCTATGACAAAGAAACAAATATATATATATATATATATATATATATATATATATATATATATATTTTATTGGATTTAACATTTACTTACCATATTCTGATTGTGTCAAGATGAAATCATCAAGGTCATCAGCGGTGGGTTCTATGACAAAGAAACAAATATATATATATATATATATATAAACAATATTAGAGAACATTCACATGCATTTAATGATTTCTTAAAGATGAATACTTACTTACTTACTTACTTTTAAAGATGTAATTGTACTTTTGTGAATTGTTAGAAGTAGAATCCACAATAGAGAATTTAAGTACACCCTTTCATCAAACTTTTTGACAGGTGGGTGGGACTTCCAGTGAGGGCGGGACTTCCGGTTGGCGCCATGTGGGCGCCATGTGGGTGCCATGTGGGCAAGAGGTCACGTGGTCAAGCAGGTGGTGTGTCCAAGGGGGCGTAACCGTGGATGCTGATTGCTTGTTGTCATTAGGGGCGATACCTTAAATGAGCCAATTAAAACACACAGGGTTGTGTTTAAGGGTGTTATTAATAATCTGTATGTTTTTTCAGGCGTTAATACATCTAAAAACAAAAAAAAGACATGCATCCTTTTATATTTTAAAGGTATAATCAACTTAATGTTGACCTATCACATGAAATCCTAATAAAGGAACTGTGTAACCTGACAGAATTGTAAGTTAATTTTGCTTTTACAGCAGGACCTATTTTGTTGAATATATGAGCCAGTCTAAATCAGTTCAAAATAGAAAAGACCTAAAAAGTAAATTAAAAGATTGTGCTTCACTACATCGATGGAACGAGAAAAAACCTTCAGCTTCTGCGTCAACATACTGGAAAAGCAGCTGAAAGAGGTAAGACGAATATGAGATTAACAGAAAAAAAAAAAAAAGAACTTCAGTATACTGTTTCCAAGTTACAAATTGACTCTAGCAATGATGTGTTTGTTTTGAATCATGAGAGACTCCATTTTAGGAAAAAGGAATGATAATTTTAGTTACCTGTAGCTTTTCTAAAACATTTACTTTTTCATCTTAGAGTAAAAGGTTATTCAGGGGGGTTACAGTTATTCTATATCCAACTGTTAGGGGCGATGTCAGGAAGGGCAGTTAGGTCTGTTCCTTAGATAACCATATCACCTTTGAACTCAAGAAAGGGTTTTGGTCTTAAAACATAGAGTCTTTGCAGTTGAGATAACACTGTCATGTTCTGGTATAAATACTGTGTGTAAATGTTGGGGCTCTGTTTCATTGGCTAACCTCAGTGTCAGGGTCTTCAAATGCTGAATGTCTTTGAATCATAACACTTGTTACATTGAAAATACCAGTACTGACAAGAAAAATGTCGGTAAATATTTCAGGAAACCCGGAAATTGTGGAATCTACTTCTGATAATAATTCACAAAAGTACAATGACATCTTTAAAAGTAAGTAAGTATTCATTTTTAAGAAATCATTAAATGCATGTGAATGTTCTCTAATTTTGTTTATATATATTGTTTATATATATATATATATATTTGTTTCTTTGTCATAGAACCCACCGCTGATGACCTTGATGATTTCATCTTGACACAATCAGATTATGGTAAGTAAATGTTAAATGCAATAATATATATATATATATATATATATATATTATAGTTAACCCTTGACAATGTTTCAATTTATAGATTTGATGAGAGAGGTAAACCCGAATGATCAAGTTGGAGGGTTCAGTGGCTGGAATCGACAGTCAAAATTGAGAAGGCGAATTATTTCCACACAAGAAAAAACCCCAACAACATCTGAACTTTCTTCTAACACAGAAATTAAAACTGATTCTTTGAATACTCCTCCGTCAATTATCATCATTTCCCCTGAAGACACACCGGATAAGTTACCGGCACCTCCAGAAAGTAAGTCCTAAGAACTAACTCTTTTTCTTTGAGGGTGAATGTATTTTAAACCTCAGATAAAACTGTTTACAGATTCGACTGAGAGCTCTGTGGAAGACACAGCTGTCGAGCAGCAGCAAGGTAAGGAAATAAAAATTTAATAAAAACGATATATATATATATATATATATATATATGTATTTTAAGCATAGTTCAATAAAATGTCATATAAACCTGTTTACAGATACATCCAAAGATGCCACATTGAATCCGCCCACCAGAAGGTCGCTTTTCAAAGATCAAGACAGCTTTCAGCAGAACGGCACAGTTTCAGTTCAACAAGAAGTGAAATCTGGAGGTTTTACCGCAAAGAATCGGAGTAAGATAAAAAAAAAAAAACTTGTGTATTTTAAAAATTATTTTTCGTTTTATTTATGAATGCTGTGCTGCGCAGCGTAAGATAACTTTTATTGTCTTCTGTTTTTACAGAATATTTAACCCCGGCCAAAAGACAGCGACTCTCTGCGCTACAAAGCAGAGCAACGCTAGTGAGTGGATTAATGAACGGTACGTTTTAATTCATACATACATACTGAATTAATTTGAATTCCTTTGTTTTTTTTTCAGCTTTAATGTGATTATTTCAATATATATATATATATATATATTATCTATTTATTTATTTTTTGTTCATTCTCCTTACAGAGGTAACGTTGATGGTAGGACAGATTGGCCACAGAAACAGACAACGCAGGAAGACAGTCTCTACAGCCTCACGGGATCTTCGTAATAAGGCCTCATCGTTAACGCTTCTGGCAGCATGTCAGATTCTGTTAAAGAAGCATTTTGGTGACATCAAGGTGATTTTAAACTGAACTGATCACTGTGTTTTGTTTTTGTTTTTCTGTAGGTTAGTTTTATTTTATTTTGTTTCTTATGTTCATAGAAATGGATAACCGAATCAGACTTGCCCTGGATGAAATAAGAAATTTAGTTAATGAACTTAACGAAATTCACGTTAATGCAGAAGTAGCAGATAACATCGTTTTAAATGCATCTCCTGCTAACAGTGAAAATGTAATAAATGAAGATCAGCACGGTGACGTTTTAAACGTAATCAATCAGGCTCTTGAAGATTTCAATAGAGCATTGTATCCACTCAGCATTGAGCAAAATGATCCACCTGACACTCATCAGAATCCTTCTACGTCACACGCCGCAGATCGGCACGGTGACGTTTTAAACATAATCAATCAAGCTCTTGAAGATTTAAATAGAGCACCGTCTCCACTCAGCATTGAGGAAAATGATTCACCTGACAGTCATCAGAATCCTTCTACGTCACACACCGCAGATCAGCACGGGGGTCATTTCAATACGGACGTAGCAGTTAGTTCTGATCAAATAGGACTAAACCCTCCACCCGTGGTTGAACGTGAACATTTTAATAACCATGAAATAAGGAGACCTTTTACCATACCGCCGCCCTGTCCAAGTAACGTTCCAGATTTAGCCGCATTCTATACAGACATCATGCGTATTATAATTGAATTAGCCGACGCTGCGAGATCTTTAACCAGACGTAACGACGTTGTGCAGCTGGAATTAGTGGGTGAAAATCTCAATCGTCACATCACATTTACTGTTACAGATGATGGAAATATGATCCTGCCTGCTTTCGAAAACTTCCTCGACGATTTAGTACAATCGAATGCAAATATACCTGTAGATAATAACATGGAATTTGTTCTTCAGGTTGTTAATGACCCAGCAGGAGGTTCTAAGCGTAAAGCTGCAGGAACATTAGACTGTGAACTGTTTAATAAGAAAATGCGTCATTTGTATATTATAAACAATACCGGTAATCAGTTATGTTTTGCAATCAGCCTCGCACACGTCTCTGATCCTGAGCTCACGGATCACCGTGCTGTAGAACTGGGGAGGAGATGGCAGCATCAGGCAGGCCTCGATGAGCAAACAGCAGTTACTTTTAGTGACATTGGTAAATTTGAAACCATTCTGAAGAGAAAAATTGTAGTGTTTCACAGAACCACGGGCTCTACTGCTCTGTGTAAATTTGAGACCAGTTTCCCTGATCGTTCAAACCCTGTGTTTTTGCTGTTATTTCAAGGTCATTACTATGGGATAAAAAATCTCAAAGGTTTTTTGGGGTGCAGATATATTTGTAATTACTGTTACACCAGCTATCAGAATGCAAACACACACCATTGTGAAGGTTATTGTCCAGTGTGTCGAACATATAAATGTATGCAAGAAATTAGCAATCCTGTAAGCTGTGCAGGCTGTCAAAGAATCTGTCGTAATTCTTCATGTTTCAGCAGACACAGGGAACCGCGCATCAGAAATAGTGCTGAAAGGCCTATGAGTGACTGTGAGTTGGTAAAACTGTGTAAAGTATGCAAAAGGAGATACGTTATTCCAATCAGTAAACCGAATAAACCACACGTGTGTAATGTAAAATGCAGTATTTGCGGTGAAAATGTACCTCCCAGCCTAGACATTACATGCGATGATCATAAGTGTTACAATCAGCCTTGCAGTGCCATTAATCAGCTTGATGATAAACTGATTTTTTATGATTTCGAATGCCTCGTCAATGAGAGCGGCGTGCATACCCCCTTTCTGGTCTGTGCTAAAACGTTGAAAGGTGATAAATGGCATGCTTATGGACTGAATTGCACCCAAACATTTCTCCTGCATTTCAGGAGGCCGAAGTACAGAGGCTTCACCTTAATAGCGCACAATGCGTGTGGGTACGATGGTTACCTGATTCTCAATGCAATGCTGCAGTTAGGCATTAAACCTCATCTCATCATGCTAGGAAGTAAAGTTCTCTGTTTAACCGACCCTGATTACAGGTTAAAATACATTGATAGCCTGTCCTTCATGTGCATGAAGCTTAGTGCCATGCCGAAAGCGTTAGGCTTTACCGATCAAAGCAAGGGTTTTTTTCCCCACCTATTTTTCTCTGAACAACGTCTCCAGTATGTGGGGCCTTTTCCTCCTCCATCCTGCTACGCTGTAGAACGCATGAGTGTTCAAGAACAACAGGTGTTTAGCAGCTGGTACAGAGAAGCGAGCAAAGAGGTCTTTGACTTTAAGAAATAAGCTATTCGTTATTGTAAAAATGACGTTGAAATTCTTTCTCAAGGATGCTTAAAATTCAGAGACGAGTTCTTTAAGGAGACAAGTGTGGATCCGTTTAAAAGTATCACAATAGCATCAGCCTGCATGAAGGTTTTTGTAACCAATTTCCTTCCTCCTCAAACCTTAGCCATTCCATCACCTCTGGACTATAGACGTAGCAGTAAAACGTTCTCCAGCGCGTCCATTCAATGGCTCGGCTGGATTGCAGACAGCACAGCCATATTTATCGAGCATGCATTAAATAGGGGTGAAAAGAAAATCGGCCCATATTCAGTGGATGGGTATGCAGAGATTAACGGTGTCAAAGTTGCATTTGAATTTTACGGCTGTTTTTTCCACGGCTGTAAAAAGTGTTACATGCCTCATGACAAGTGTCCGTTGAGAGGGGTAGCATTTGAACAGTTTTACGCAGCCACTGTTGAGAGAAGCAAGGTGTTACAAACTGTGTACGGCCTTCGTCTCGAAGTCATATGGGAGCATGCGTGGATTGAAATGAAAAAATCAGACCCAGGGGTGATCAGCTTTCTTGAGAAAGTTAATGCACCCGAACCGCTATCCCCCCGGGATGCTCTGTATGGTGGACGCACCTGTCCTATGAAGTTGAGGTACACAGCGGAACCGGATGAAACTGTACACTATGTGGATTACACATCTCTGTACCCTTATGTAAACGCCAACTGCGTTTTTCCCCTCGGACACCCCACCATCATTTACAAAGATTTTGATGACCCCAGCAGCTACTTCGGTATAATCAAAGCTGTGGTCTACCCACCACGTAACCTGTTGTTCCCTGTTTTACCTTACAGAACATCCCAAGGTAAACTTGTGTTCACTCTCTGCCGCACATGTGCTGAAATAAATAACCAGTCAGGTCCCTGCATGCATAATGATGAGGACAGAGCTCTGACAGGTGTATGGGTGAGTGTAGAACTCTGTAAAGCGTTGGAGTGTAGTTATCGTCTTGCTAAAATCACAGAGGTGTGGCATTTTGAAAAGAGAAGTGATACAATCTTTAAAGGTTACATTCATTGCTTTTTAAAGGGTAAGCAGGAGGCTTCAGGCTATCCGTCTGAAGCAGTGGATCAGGAGAGTAAGTCAAAGTATATAAGCGACTACAAACTGCATCAGGGCATCCAATTAGACCCTGAGAAAATCGAGGTGAATCCTGCCAAAAGGCAGGTTGCAAAATTGTGTTTAAACAGTTTTTGGGGGAAATTTGCGCAAAGAAGTGATCTGTCTCAGACCACAGTCATCACTAACCCTGAAGACTTTTTCAGCTTCATGTTCTCGAGTAAATACAGGGTTAACTATTTTCATTTTTTCAACCCTGAAATGTGTGTAGTGCATTGGAATTTCAGTAAACGTGTCATCTCTCCTCCAAACAAGTAAAAAGTATTTTACAAAACTGTAATCATGTCATGGATATTGTTCCAGAAAATATTGTATGGATTTACACATCTTTTCAACCCATGTATGCTGAAATGCAGAAGATGAATAAAAATATTACCTTTGTGGAAGGATTGCCTCATTCTTTTGAAGATGAAAACCTGTTTCCTCCTGATCAGAATCATCTGATTATTCTAGACGATGTTATCGCTCAAGCCTCAGATGATGAAAACGTGATGAAGGTCTTTACCCAGTTTCGTCACCATCGTAATATGAGTGTTATGATGTTGACTCAGAATGTTTTTGATCAAGGAAAGTTCAGTCGCACTATTAGTTTGAACTGTAATTATATGGTGTTGTTTAAGAACCCGAGAGATAAACTCCAGCTGAATATACTGGCCCGCCAAATGTTTCCATCTCAAAAGGGTCTCTTCTTGGAGAGTTTTGAAGACGCAACGAGAGAAGCTCATGGATATTTAATCATCGATTTTACGCCTACCTGCCCAGAACATTTCAGACTGAGAATGGGCATACTTCGTCAGCAGTGGCCTGCTGTGTACGTACCCAGAACAAAGTAAGTCATCATGTCAGCGCGTATAAAAAGGAATGTCCCATTATTCAGAGCTTTGTACCAGGCCTGTCCACAGAAACGTAAAGATATTCTCGCACACTGCTCTCCCGACTTTATTCAGGCTCTGTGCGAGATTGCACTGAATATCCTAAAAGGTAACATTAAACTATCACCCTCTCAACACCGACAATTGAAGAAACAAAGAAATATCATCAGATTGTTGGGTGATAAAAGAACCGGGATAAAAACTAAACAGCTGGCTCTCAAAAAGCAACAAGGTGGTTTTATTCTCCCCATCTTAACGGCTCTTGCACCCTTGATTGGTGATCTAGTGGGTGGAATCATCAGGAGATAATGTCACTCAGAACATCGCAGAAGATGTTTCTCATTTCACCTCATCAATTCAAGCGTCTGACCCAGTCAGACACATCCATCAGACAGACGGCGGAGGAGAATTTGGATGCTGACATGAGAGCGATATTAAACGAGCCGGGTTTGACTTCTTATGAAAAAATCAAGAGAAACGATGCTCTTCTCCAGAGGTATCTGACTTTACTTAAGCAAGGTGTCAAAGAAGAAAAACAGCGGGTCAGTTTAACGCTGCAGCGTGACACAGAGGTTCCTGAGCAGTGAGGCTGTGGAGCAGTGAGGCTGTGGAGAATCTCCAGGCGTGTTTAGGCTGTACCGACTGGGATGTGTTCAGGACTACTACCAACAGCCTGGACGAGTACACAGAGGCTGTGACTTCCTACATCAGCTTCTGTGAGGACAGCTGTGTACCATCATACACCAGGGTGAGTTACAACAACGACAAACCCTGGTTCACAGCTAAACTCAGAAGGTTAAGACTGGATAAGGAAAAGGCCTTCAAGAGTGGGGACAAAGACATATACAGAGAGGCAAAGTACAAGTTTGGCAAGGCAGTGAAAGAGGCCAAACGACTGTACTCTGAGAAGCTCCAAAACCAGTTCTCAGCCAACGACTCTGTGTCTGTCTGGAAAGGGCTCAAGCAAATCACCAACTACAAGCCGAAAGCCCCCCACTCCATCAACGACCGACGCCTCGCCAACGACCTGAACGAGTTCTACTGCCGCTTTGAAAGACAAAGGGACAGTCCTGCAACCATCTCCCACGACGCCCCCCAACAGCTGCAGCCACAATCCACCACCCCCATCTCTCCAACCTCAAGAGGGGTCTTGGCACCTCCAACCCCCACCCTGAAGTTCCCCCCCACCAGCCCCCTACCCACGCCGAGGACGGCTCTTTCCATCCAGGAGAGGGACGTCAACAAACTCTTCAGGAGACAGAACCCCCGGAAAGCTGCTGGTCCGGATTCGGTCTCACCAGCCAGCCTGAAGCACTGCGCTGATCAGCTGTCTCCAGTCTTCACAGACATTTTTAACACCTCACTGGAGACATGTCATGTGCCAGCCTGCTTCAAGTCCTCCACCATCGTCCCTGTTCCCAAGAAGCCAAGGACCACAGGGCTTAATGACTTCAGACCCGTCGCCCTGACCTCTGTGGTGATGAAGTCCTTTGAGCGCCTTGTGCTCTCACACCTAAAAGACATCACCGACCCCCTCCTTGACCCCCTGCAGTTTGCCTACAGAGCCAACAGGTCTGTAGATGATGCAGTCAACCTAGCCCTTCACTTCATCCTCCGGCACCTGGACTCCACAGGAACCTACGCCAGGATCCTGTTTGTGGATTTCAGCTCTGCCTTCAACACCATCGTCCCAGTTCTGCTACAGGAGAAGCTCTCCCAGCTGAGTGTGCCCGACTCCACCTGCAGGTGGATCACTGACTTCCTGTCTGACAGGAAGCAGCGCGTGAGGCTGGGGAAGCACGTCTCTGACTCCCTGACCATCAGCACCGGTTCCCCCCAAGGCTGTGTTCTCTCTCCTCTGCTCTTCTCCCTGTACACCAACAGCTGCACCTCCAGTCACCAATCTGTCAAGCTTCTGAAGTTTGCGGACGACACCACCCTGATCGGACTCATCTCTGATGGTGACGAGTCTGCGTACAGATGGGAGGTGGACCATCTGTTGGACTGGTGCAGCCAGAACAACCTTGAGCTCAACGCTCTAAAGACAGTGGAGATGGTTGTGAACTTCAGGCAGAACCCAGCCCCACCTGCCCCCATCACCCTCTGTGACTCCACAATTGACACTGTGGAATCTTTCCGCTTCCTGGGAACTATCATCTCCCAGGATCTCAAGTGGGAGCCAAACATCAGCTCCCTCATCAAGAAAGCCCAGCAGAGGATGTTCTTCCTGCGGCAGCTGAAGAAATTCAACCTGCCAAAGACTATGATGGTGCACTTCTACACAGCCATCATTGAGTCCATCCTCACCTCCTCCATCACCATCTGGTACGCCGCTGCTACAGCCAAGGATAAGGGCAGGCTGCAGCGTGTCATTCAGTCTGCTGAGAAGGTGATTGGCTGCAGTCTACTGTCGCTCCAGGAACTGTACACCTCCAGGACCCTGAAGCGGGCAGGGAAGATTCTGGCTGATCCCTCCCACCCCGGTCACAGACTCTTTGAGACTCTCCCCTCTGGCAGGAGGCTGCGGTCCATCCGGACCAAAACCTCACGCCACAAGAACAGTTTTTTCCCATCTGCCACCAGCCTGGTTAACAAAGCCTGGAAACCACCCTGACACTCTCCCTTTCCCCCACACCCCCCCTTTTTTTGCTGACAGGACACCTGTAACCTGTAACTCTATGCGTTACATTAACGCTCAGCTTGGACTCCTGCTTTACTTGCACTGCTTTACTTGCACAATGATCACCTGCACTGTTGTATTGCTCTTGCATCTTATACTGCTCTATATTTACTCTCACTCACTTAAAACTGTGCACATATATTTATATTATATTGTAGATATGTTTATACTGTTTAATTTGTACTGTATTGCACCGACTACGCCAAAACAAATTCCTTGTATGTCCAAAAACGTACTTGGCAATAAAGCTTTTCTGATTCTGATTCTGATTCTGAACATGAGCGGTCCCAAGAAAAACAAGGCCCAGGGCAGGACGAGGCCCCTAAGGATCAGGTTCTTACGAAGTACTGAAAAGCCTACCTAAACACAACCGTAAAAATGCCGAGAACATTTTGAAGAAATTATCCAAAAGAAGTGAGAGTTGGACTTCACGAGGTGAATTTGTATTTAAAGGAAATGTTATAAAAGGGTCCCACATGATTGATTTGTTGAAAAATCTCATTCTTCCGTTTAAAAAATCTGGAGCATCACAAACCCGAGGATGGTCTGACTTTCTACACACCTTGTCAGAGGTAAACATCCCTATATCTTCAGTCATTAACCCTTATGCTCGTGAAGAATATAGACTTTTAAAACAGAGGGTACATCGATTGAAAATGGGGGTACACCCCCCATCGTTAAGCAGAGAAGAAAAAGAAGAAGAAGGCAGATAACTCATTCTCCCTACTGGTCGAGATCTGAGCTGGAAGATCCAAAAAATGCTGATGGGAGATCAAAAAGGTCTCTTCGTAAGACGACACTACCACCCCGATGGATTACATTTTCACCATAAACCATTATAAGAAAATGAAACATGTAGCCTATTTCTTTTATTCAATAAAATATTTATTGATTATATTTTTCACGTCTAACTTCGTTCTCTACTTCACACACTAACATATGATATCATTACACAATGAACAATGAAAAATGAAAAATAAAATGACAATTTAAATTCCATAACAATCCATAAATATCTCCAAAGAGCATGTTCCGTGAGTATAAAATGTACAACTTTGATTAATGACACATTTCTGATATTTTTTCACAAAGATAGATACCATTATATCATTCTTAATCACATCTCCGGTGTATTTCGACAACACTTGCTGCAGTGATAATCCGCACGCTCTATGACATAGATAAAAATTGCAGTGGTGACCGCACACAGTGGACAGAGTGTTTTGAAGCTGATTATTATGATACAATATTTTTGAAGATCTGTCTTCTAAAAATGTTACGATGCTTGACGGGTAGAACTCGAAATCCGGAGAGAATCCATAAGAGTCAAAAAAGCTTGATTGACCATTCTCATCCAAAGTCAGAGCTAACCAGTGTTCTCCCGGCATGTGTGAAGGATGTGTGTTCACAATAAAGTAGGCCGGCCCTGGGAATATGTCAGCTAGCAGCGGCAGCTGGTCGCACGGCCATACACCACAAAACAAATCTCCCAGCAGATGACGCATCAGGCTCTCAATTTCATGATTATTCATGCCTGATTAGATTAATAATAATCCACCAGCACACGCCTCTTTGAATCAATCTCTAAAATAGAGTCATAACAAGCGTAGATGATCAGCGTGGTGGTATGAGGCAACGGGTTTCTGAAGCGCATTTCCAATCTTAAATTTCCACTGGAAACTGGAGATAGAGCATCTGTGTCCTCGCCCGGGTTAAGATTAAATGTGAATAGAGAGCATCCTTGATTAAATTCCTGACGTGTTATACTCAGTGGAAGATCTTTTAGATGTTGTCCTGTAGCCGTAAACAAGTTGTAATACTCTCTCACTGACTTACCTTGGTTAAAATTGGGCTGGAAGGCTTTAGCAGGAATTTGTCTGCCATCCATACACAAAGCTAAATATTGCATATCAAAATGATTAAAGTCAAACGGATTGAGATCGCGTGTTCCTGTAAAAGCATCATGATCCAGTAACGCAATCACCACATACTTGGGAAAGACGCCTAAGAAAAGATTCTCCTGGTTGCATACCCTTGAATTTTCAGGGATGGAATATGTTTTTACATTCACACGTGAAAGTGGATACAGAGCATTTGCCTTCATTAAAGCTGAAGCGTGCCCCAGTTGTAAAGCTGGAGAGACAGTAACTTTTTTCATAAAAAGAGATGCTCCTAATATCCTGAGTTTGCAAGTGGAGTCTCTTGCTGCCATGAGACAAAAGGCATCGTTGGCTCTTGTAAGTTTAATTTTGAGGTCAACAGAGTTTAAAAGAAGTCTCTCACAGAAACATATGTCTGCATGCAGGGGGCCTAGGAGATGTACCTCCCTGGAATTTGCCGTAAAGCCTGCTCTGCTGTTAAGACCTTTGTTAGGGCCGTTAGTTGTAACAATAGAGTTCAGAGCACCTGCAGTGTCTTTATAAAAAAGACCAGAGCTAAACTGGGTTTTTACAGAATCCTCAGAAAAGTTTAACAATGTCTCATTCATGGCTCTATATGGATGTGTAGCGCTGGATTGTGAAATCATTCAATCTCCGAGAGTGACATCACACTGACTGAAGATGGTGTTTAACGGGTAGTTGATGAGCCCTACAGGTGCATCATCTGGCAGGTTTGTTCCATTCTCGTTAGTAATTTTCACTCTGAGATGCAACGGCGTATCGTTGAGATCCAGATACTTTTCTCCGTCTCCCGGAATGAAAAACTCGATCGGGCCTCCATCAGTGATTGCTGATAAAGGCTGGATCTCGGTGTAAATTTTATCTTCGATCGATAGCTGCGTCATCGGGGCAGAAAATAAGTCCAACTCTGCCAGCGTGCACTCTGATGATTTGTTATGTAAAAGAGCCATTATTTAAATATATCATTTTTCGCGTTTGTCGTTTTTTAACCGTCCTTAAATGATCACCAGGGGGTCTTGTTCTGGGTCTTTTTTATAAAACCATAATTCCTGAACCTTCTTGACCGTCGGTGTGTGTAGAACCACTCAATTTACTCACGGCTCTACCGATGACATCCAAAGCGATATTTGATGCAGCCGTTTTAAGATGGGGTTTTGCAATTGCAAATCCTTTTTTAACCAGAGGGGATACGAAGCGGAATAATTTTGAAAATAATGATCCAATTCCGCGTCCGTACATGACCGGAGCCCCATAAAATCCTGGCAGATTACCACCTGATTGACTTACATAGTAATTTACAAAGCGATTTTGATCACGTCTCAGACTTAGCTGTGCCATGTTCTCTCTTGCCTGCTTGATGCAGTGTTGAATGACCAGCGTAATATGAATGATAACCAATCAGTCTTAGAGGTTATATACATATCTCTAGAATAGTTTATACAAATAAAATTTATCTCAGGCTACGTTGTGATATCACCGGTCTGAAGTGTAGTCTTATGACGGTCTTTCCATAGACAAAATTTACAGGAACGTTTTGGTCCGATTTAATTTCTATATTGATATTTTCAATATGTCTTCTGGAGACTGGAAGGTAGTGGGCGGGGTTAAACGTCTGAGTAATCATATCACTGAATTTGCCTTGTACTTTGACGGTCCGCAGTAAAGGTGCAAAAGTGTCGCCTACTATTTGTGGGCTGACCACGTCGCTGTAACAGTATAGGTGATAGAAACCAGCCTTTACATCCGCCGGAAAAGGAGCCAGTTTTGGTTCAGAAACATGAATCCATTCCCCTGGTTTCACGCCCATCATATAAGCTAGAGTGCTGAAGAAGCGTATTTCATACGGACTGTTTGCTTGAAATGCAAATCTCTTTTGAACTTTGCTGAATTTAATGCGTAAACCCGATTTCAATTTTTTGAAAAACATTTCCATCTCTGTCTCGAGTTGAATAACGCTGTTATAGTAGCCACTTCTGATCCTTTGTGTATTGATCTCCACATCACCAACCTTCCTCCATTCAAAGTAGGCATCATAATCCGGTAAATTATGCCATGTATGAGGGTATGAAATCTCTGCTAATGCAACCATCCATTGGCCTTCTAAATCAATATGTTGAGCTAAATTTACATGGAAACTTGAACTGGTATTATTTTTAAACACTTCCATGCTAGCATTAGATGGAAGAGTAACGTAAAAGCCATCATCCTCTACCTGACGGTTCATGATGCTGTGTCAACTGCGAAGTTTAGTGCAAACCTTTTTTATACGTTTCGAAGTTCATCAAACTTGATCCAACAGTTGAATTTCTCAAGACAGTTTTTCCAGCTTACAAAAACCTGTTTGACTCCCTTGACCGTACGTCGTTTTAATATTTTTTCCACTTGATACATCTTGTCGTTAAATATTTTTACTTTTTGAAGTTCCTCAGCGTAAAAGGAACCCTCGATACGTTCTCCATCCAAATCTTTGAGTTTGTATACAGGAGGAGATCGGGGTATCCGCTCATACACTGTAAACACTTCATCCGTAAAACTCTGTTCGTATTTTTTGTCAAACACTCCACGGACCTTGGATATTCTGACAAGATCCCCTTGTTTAAACGTTGTCACTGAGTCCTTGCAATATCTGTTGGACTTGATATCATACAGATTCTGAAACACTTGAAAGGCATTTTCTGGGGTCACTTCCATAGGGCTCATTTTAATGCTGGAGTGGTAGGAATGGTTGTAGCTTCTAGCTAGGTTTTGCAGTACATCGACGTACCGCCGGGTATTGTTAGCTGTAAAATATCTCCACATCCTTGTTTTTAATCTGCGGTTAAATCTCTCGACCACTGAAGCTTTTGCTTCACTCGCTGTGGCAAAATGTTCAATACCGTGTTTCTCCATTAAAACCTTAAATTTCTTGTTAAAAAAGTCTTTACCGGCATCAGTCTGACGTTTTTGGGGATCCGACTTTCTGTAAAAACTGATTCAAATGCCTTTACCACCTCAGCGGCTGTTTTCCTCTTCAAAACTCGTACATACGCCCTTTTTGAAAAGATGTCAATGACTGTTAATAAATAATTATAACCATCATTTTCCATGGCCAGAGCTTGCATGTCACAGAGATCAGCCTGGAACTGTCTCAATGGTCTGGTGACAAAAACTCTGTTTCTCGGGAACTTTATTCTTGCAGGTTTAATTGTATTTAATAGTAAAAAGAAAAAAGAAGAAAAATCATATAATGCAGATTAATTAAAGTACTGGAATACTAAAAAAAAAAAAAATGATACAACAAGTCATCAAACATGTGAGATCAGTGTGTCAGTCCATAGCACTCTGAAACAGAGTTAAGTTGTTTGAGATGTTTCTCATCGACCATGCGATCATAAACGTGCGCTATTGCACTGTGGATGCCTTGTACCGATTTCAGTTCATATAAAACCGTCTTGGCAATCGTCTTCACTCTGAAGTCATCCGCTTGTATGCGTCGAAGTACCAGAAGATTCTGAATAGCAGGAACGAGTTTGGGGGTTACGAGTCGTCGTACGATGCGGTGAAAGTTGACTTGGTAATAATCCTCCCCCAGTACTTCCAGGCAATGGTGCTGATGCTGGTTCGGGTGGTTCGTTATACATCCATAGCAGGTTTCTCTGAGATAGTTCAAGGAGGTTATGTTGAATAAATGAAGTATCGCTGTTTTCACCGTATTGATGAGGGTGGTTGAGAGCCAACCGTCAATTTCGTCCTCCTGGTTACTCTCATCCTCTGCTGAAGGCTGAGGGTCCTCCATCGGTTCCAGGGTTTGTGTAGGGGCTTCGGTAGAGGGTGAGTAGCCGGTGGCTACCTCCTCCTCCACGACCACCTTCATGTCTTCTGGCAGGACATTCGCGTCTACAGACTCAGCCATGAATAGCGGTGATGGTGAGCAGAGGTCTGGAGAAAGCGGTAGATATTTCATGTTGTATCCTGTAGGTGATGCAGGACTGAAGTGGTTCTCTGAGAATGAGGATGTTGAGGTGGATGGTGAGAAGAGGTCAGGGGAAGGCGAATGATATGGTCCAATGTTGAAGCTTTCATCGTGCTCAGGAGAGAAGTGGATCTCTGCTCGGTGGTTGTAGAGATACCTGTATGGTGTCGGTCCACTCATTCTCATGATACAATTCTCAGTGTCTGTGAGCTTGCAGTTATCCCCCCGTATATATATCATAGGAAGGGGCGTGTCCTCAGAAGAGGGTTCGTTCTAAACGTAAAACAGGAAACGTCAAGGTTTTTTTCACTGACATGACATCGATCCAACTTCATGACTTGTGGAAAAGGTCGGAAAGACGATGTCCAATTTCACTCATCTTCTCTGCCCAAGCTTCAAACGGCAGAGCCAGCATTGTCTTGAATACGCCGCAGTCCTGATTGAAAGCCTCCAACACAAACAGATCTGAGGGACTCGTCCAGTTGTTCCTGCATCTGCTTGCCCGAAAAGACCAGCGGCCATTTGCTGTGGTTTTGGACCCCCACACTGCGCTAAAGAGAGGTTCTCTCTCAGCTATTTCAACATCAGATGGTATATGAAACATTCTCGCCCGTTTTACAGGTCGAGGAGACAGTTCATTTTCTTCTTCTTCCTCCCTCTCCTGCCTTGAGACTGTTTCAGGGCTATCATTAAGGTGCGGAATTGCAAGCCTTAACACAGCCCAGTCGCTGTGGGTGAGAGTACACAGAACCAGTGATCCATTAAATACCTCATCTTGATCCAATTTATACAGGCAAAGCTCTCCTATTTCATACATGAAAATATAACCCCAGCTGCCAACCAGGCCATATGGCTCCAAAGACCATTCTTCCTGCAGAGTGTCGAACGGGGGTCTTTGTACCCTGCAGATGTAGTATGTTGATTTCTTAGGAGCATTCAATTCACGGGATGAATACTGGTAGATGGTCACTGGGGTTTCGCACAGAACTGACATACCTCTTGGCCGACCCGAGGTCTGATTTTCAACCATGGTTGTTGAAGTTGATGTTGGATCCTCATCATCGGTAGAGTATGTCATGACGGGAATTCCGATAGGTATCTCCGTTGAGAAAGTATATGATGCAGTTGCTTGTTCATCATCATCATCTTGGCATGCGTTGCGTTTCTCCTCCGCTTGACGATAAACTCTCTTAACTCTAGCCATTGTTGAACGGGTGTTCTTTTTTCCAACGAATGCTGCATGTAAAGTGCAGAGTTTTTTCTCTGTATTTAAAGTAAACACTAAAGCACGCCCTATTGTTTTCATTGGGTTATTCAAGGTTTAACGATGCTTACAAACACACCCCTCTCTATTTTTAATTGGTGCTGATGCCAAACAGTTTCCAATAATACCATATTTGTCTTGTTCTATTTATAACAAACACACCCCTGTGTTTTAATTGACTCATTTAAGGTATCGCCCCTAATGACGACAAGCAATCAGCATCCACGGTTACACCCCTCGGACACACCACCTGCTTGACCACGTGACCTCCTGCCCACATGGCACCCACATGGCGCCCACATGGCGCCAACCGGAAATCCCACCCTCAACGGAAGTCCCACCCACCTGTCAAAAAGTTTGATGAAAGGGTGTACTCAAATTCTCTCACAATTTCCAGGTTTCCTGAAATATTTACCGACATTTTTTCTTGTCAGTACTGGTATTTTCAATGTAACAAGTGTTGTGTTTCAAAGACATTCAGCATTTGAAAACCCTGACACTGAGGTTAGTCAGTGAAACAGAGCCCCCGGACAACATTTACACACAGTATTTATACCAGAACATGACAGTGTTATCTGTTGTGGAATGTTCCTAACCATCAAAACCTCTAATAATGGTTTTTGCAGCTTTCTTCAATAACACAGAGGTTCAGTGGGATGAGGCAATCCAAATGACAGTGTTATCTCAACTGCAAAGACTCTATGTTTTAAGACCAAAACCCTTCTTGAGTTCAAAGGTGATATGGTTATCTAAGGAACAGACCTAACTGCCCTTCCTGACATCGCCCCTAACAGTTGGATATAGAATAACTGAAACGCCCTGAATAACCTTTTACTCTAAGATGAAAAGTAAATGTTTTAGAAAAGCTACAGGTAACTAAAATTATCATTCCTTTTTCCTAAAATGGAGTCTCTCATGATTCAAAAACAAACACATCATTGCTAGAGTCAATTTATAACTTGGAAACAGTATACTGAAGTTCTTTTTTTTTTCTGTTAATCTCATATTCGTCTTACCTCTTTCAGCTGCTTTTCCAGTATGTTGACGCAGAAGCTGAAGGTTTTTCTCGTTCCATCGATGTAGTGAAGCACAATCTTTTATTTACTTTTTAGGTCTTTTCTATTTTTGAACTGATTTAGACTGGCTCATATATTCAACAAAATAGGTCCTGCTGTAAAAGCAAAATTAACTTACAATTCTGTCAGGTTACACAGTTCCTTTATTAGGATTTCATGTGATAGGTCAACATTAAGTTGATTATACCTTTAAAATATAAAAGGATGCATGTCTTTTTGTTTTTAGATGTATTAACGCTTGAAAAAACATACAGATTATTAATAACACCCTTAAACACACCCCTGTGTGTTTTAATTGGCTCATTTAAGGCCTTCCCCTTAACACCCTTAAACATACCCCTGTGTTTTATTTGGCTCATTTAAGGTATCACCCCTAATGATGACAACCAATCAACATCCACGGTTACACCCCTTGGACACACCCCCTGTTTGACCATGTGACCTCCCGCCCACATGGCCCCCACATGGCGCCAACCGAAAGTCCCGCCTCCACCGGAAGTCCCGCCCACCTGTCAAAACGTTTGATGAAAGGGTGTACTTAAATTCTCTCTGTCACCCATCACGTGTCCAAATAACCATGGCAACAGTGCTCTGACAGTCAAAGAACTGGTTTCTGTCGTTACAGCAAACCAACCACTTCTTGAATGATTTCAGTGACTTAAACCTGACTTGAAATACAAAGGTTGTCGGCTCGAACCTGTTATGTTCTACAATGTCTGCATCAAATCCACACAGCACTCTAGGTGCTGCACTAAGCTCAATTACAGCTCAATGCTGATCATTATAATGTCCATGAATATTCCTCCCATATTTCCATTAAGAAGACTGTCAACATACGCACTATGTGAAGTACTTTAAATTTTTAAACCTTTTAGAGCGCTACATAAAAAATAGAAAATCACCTAGAAAGCACCCATCACACACAGAGTCTGCTTGAAGTTTGTTCCCAACACTTGTAATTATTATAGTATAAAGGAAGAGCTGAGGAGGCTAGCGTGCCATTGCATTAGTGAGACACATTAGCACGTAATAAAGAGGTTGAACATACACAAGAATGATTCCATTCATAAATTCATAGTCTTTTACAGAAAGGGCCCTTAAAGCGTATGAATTGAGTCCATAGCTCTGATTACATTCAGAAATAGGCTCCTCTCCCCAAAGAGAGGCACAGTTTAGGAGAACCTTTCATAAATGAGGAACATACGGATGAGACCGACCCATATGGCTGGCATGGCCCGGCTCAGGGATGACTGTTAAATACCCGACCTGTCAGTCAGCTCCCTCTGAGAAACTCCAGTTGAAAGGACGCAGCGTAGTGAGAACTTGAACTGGCACTGGAGACGCATGGCTCCACTGGTTTCCTTCTGTAACACTGAGGCCAGCTCCATGCATAGCTCAAAAATAATTTCCCTGGGCAAACGTCTTCCATCCTCCAGCTGTGCGAAAACCATCATTCTACAGTTATGCGTAACTTTACGCAACTTGTCTACAGCTTGTCCCCTGTAGGAATCACCAAGCCTGACTTGTTTGGAATTAATCTGCTGACCCAAAAGTTTTCTTTTTCAGTGAGAATGAAAGTGCCCCTAAGATGATTCACACACCTCAGCGCACAGAACGTTTCCATCTACAGGTAACAGAAACAGAAGAAGTTTTACAGTTTATATCTGAATGAGGTTGTTCCCATTATTTTCCGAGGTATGCTGCATTATTGTATGAGGCTAAATCTGATTCAGTTTGATAGAACGGGTTTAAACCATAAAAGCTCAAACTCAAAAGAAGCATCAGGTTTGATGCTCTATGAATTAAGTAATACTAAATTGATTCATATTTCAGTGTATTTAAGTGAGTTTTAGTTTTCTGCTATTTATTATTGTTTATTAAAATAGTTTGCGTGGATTTACGCACAATTTCCCGCAACATTTTGTACTTGCCATGTACATGCCCTGGAGTCCAACATGCACCGGGAACAGGTCAGACTTAGTGCCAGCAATGCGAACCAAATTCTTGCTTTGCTTTTACAGAGACCGGATGGTCCCTAATAAAGGGCCCCTGAGTCCATACTCCTGGAGCGCTCCGCACAGGGCACCACAAGGGACATGGTCAAAGCCATCTCTAGGTCCACAAAATACATGTGGACTGGTTGGGAAAAGTCCCATTAACCCTTTAGCACCCTGTAGAGGATGTAGAGCTGGTCCAGTGTTCCGTGGCCAGGACAAAAAATCCACACTGCTCCTCCTGCAATGTTGAAGAGGTGTGTCAACTACGACAGTCCCACAACATCCAGTGACTTGTAGTACTCAGGGGGGATCTCATCAAGCCTTGCCACCAAGGAGCTTATTGACCACCTCTGTGTGTCAGCCTGGATGATGAATGAGTTCAACTCTGAGCCCCCAGTCTCTGCTTCCACCAGGGAAGTCGTAGCACCAAGATTGAGGAGATTATCACTCCTAACTGACTTTAAATTTTCTGCTTCTAAATTCAGACAAGACAGAAGTTGTCGTCTTTGAACCAGAATCTTTGAAAGAGAAGCTGCTCAGTCAGTCAATTAATGTGGACGGCATTAAATTGACCTCTGGTAAAAGTAAGAATCCTTGCTGTTATGTTTGACCCGGATACATCATTTAAATCCCATGTTAAACAGGTCCAGTGTCCAGTGCCAAAGACACCGCGCACTGGACACTGGCACTGAACGCCTGCCCCCAATGCGTGTATTGCAGCTTGGCTAGACTCTATCGTTTTTGCTTGGCTTGCCTGGATGTTGGTGACCTTTCTGTGGCACCCTTTGGCTTGCTGGGTTGCCATCCTTCCCTTGGGCATGGTGGTGGTTGGGGTGGTGCATCGCGGGGTCTGCTTAACTGCCTTTCCACACTCACATTCGCTGTTTGCCGTCTGGAATCAGAGGCTGGGAGCAGGCCTTCTGGTTGGGGGTATTGCTCAATAAACCAGGAAAATATCTCCTGGTTCCTGTAAGACATAGTAGAAAGTGCAAAAGTAAACCTCCCTCTTCTCTTTCATATCTTCTGTGCTGATTCTAAACATACAGCTCTGGCTTTAAAAATGCAGGATAATTAAGAAATAAATCATTTCAATTTACCACAGGTGGACCACTGATTAGTTAACTATTTTATTTTTCTGAATTACACATCTAATATTATATAAACTAAACTAATTAAACAAGGATACAGTCTTACTGAAGGTGAGACATACATACCATATGTATATAGTTATTAATAACTGTAATATTAGTACTAATAAGGTCCAGGATGAGGCTCTATGCTATATTTTAAACACTACAACTTAACACCCTTTCTTCTCAAAGTTTTTAATAGGAAGAACTGCACTAATGTCTCACATGCTCAGTGCAGAACAAAAGACTGTGTTGAAAAATGTTTAATTTATTATTTTTGGCTGGCCAAATTTCTCCAGAAGTGGAATGAAGGGCTGAAAAGATGGTGATAAAAGAGAACAGGTTCATAAAAGAAGGAACAATTTTAATAAAATGTTTCAAAAGTTCTTGGCATGATAAAATAAATGTGTTTTAGAATTTTACCATTTGACTAAGATTTAGGAAAATCAACTTTATACCACTTTCCTTTTTTGAAATATAAGAATAAAGACAATGGAGCCTCAGGAGTGGACCACTTTAATGAGAATGTAACGTTTAAAAAAGGTAATTTATGTAGATGACAAAAGAAGCACATTTATCCGGCCCAAAGTAAACATCTCTGAGTTTAAGAAAAACTTTTGTCAGCAAAAAATTA
Organism: Girardinichthys multiradiatus; assembly: GCF_021462225.1. NCBI lineage: Eukaryota > Metazoa > Chordata > Actinopteri > Cyprinodontiformes > Goodeidae > Girardinichthys > Girardinichthys multiradiatus. The sequence goes on from NC_061811.1 coordinate 41,277,006, forward strand.
TTAAGTTCTCTTCTAAATACCTCAAAATGCGTCATTATTTGCTTCAGCAAAATGGTTTTTCATCAGGCATAAACTCTGTTTCTCCTTGTCCTTCATTCAGCTTCTAACAAAAATAAAAAGTAAAATTATTGCAAACCATTTTTGTTTGATTCACAATAACTTACATTCAGTCTAGAACCAGCCGAGACAAAGAACTGGTACAATATGACCTATTATTTAAATTACCTATAAATTGTCTTATTGAAATCTAAATAGTTTGGATTTGGGCTAAAGCCCCCAATGTTTTGAGACCCTAAAAACGCCCCTGGGGTGGTGTGTGGAGCTTGCACTGTGTGGATCGTTGGCTTTTTGGGGATGGAGCTCATCTGTGGGAGTGTGCCCCTGTGGGGAGGGGGTTCATGGTGTTTGGGTTCGGGGCATGTGTTTGATATCTGTGTCCTGTTTGGGGGATGATCCTGTGGGGAGATTAATGTCAGGGTTTATGAGGGGTGGGGGGCTCATGGGGTTGAGATCGGAATTCATTTGGGGGTTGGGACTCTTTCTTCCTGTGGCGGCTCTGGTTGGTGGGCTCATTTGGATCAGGTAGACCTCTCTTTTGTACATAGCCCCCTCTGCGGATGGGGATGGGGGTCATCAGGCACTGGGGTCAGGCTGATTCGGGCAGTGCCGGCACTAGTCTGGGCTGATGCTGGGATGGTCTGCCTGTCTCCACCCCAGAGGGAAGGGGACCACCTCCTGGGTCCGGGGGCTGGTTGCCCCTGTGGGGTATCGGTATCTGGTAATCATCAAATGGGGGGCCTATTTTCTCCCCGCCACACTCTCTGCCAGTGGCTGGTGTCTCTGCCCGCCAGTGTACTTGTGGTTCTCGGTATCCGGGGCTGGGTGCTTTGGTGTGTGCTGGCTCACTCCCAGTGGCTGCTTGCCGGGACCTGGACCCTTGGGTTCTGTCAGGCCTCTACTTAATGATATGTCCCCCCGGGGTCTTGGGTCTTTGGGTCCATGGCTGGATCTGTGGGCTGGTCGCTGCAGCTCCCTGGGGCTTCTGCAGTGTGGCTGCTGGGTGGTTCTCCTGTGACTTGCCTCTGCAGTAGTCCCGGCGGTGGTTCTCCTGGGGTTCCTGTGCTCTGGGAGGTCTTTGGATGTCTGTGGCTTGGATCTCCTCCGTATCTGTCCCGGGTCCAGGGGGGAAGGTCTGTAGCTCCTCACACTCACTATTGCATATTTTTATGGAGAAACCTTGTATATACATGTGCGCTCACATTCATACCCACAAGTGTTAAGATTCAGGTGTTAACAGATACACATATGTTCTATATTGAGCCATATTTACCAGTAAATACATTTTGCATTTTTGGTAAATAAAACTGGTAATATTAACAATTTTCTTTAGGTTTAGAAGCAAGCAGGATGTTATCTTGTAGTCTCTTCATCCTTCTTTCTTTTCTCCTTCTCTCCCCTTTTCCTTTTTGATAGGAGGGAACAAAGCGCGCTGATGTCTTTTGCTGGTAAAAAGACATAAAATTTAACTGGATCCAAAGCCATACGATCATCGATCATATGCAAAGCCCCGCAGACACAAGCGGTGTTCGAGAGGAGCCCCGGCTAAGACGCAGTTCGGAAGGAAGACTGCAGCGGACAACGTTCGTTCTTCATCCACAGCTGGAGGTTAGCGGGAAGCTAACCTTCGTTCACGGTGGATATCTCTTCAACCTTCGTCACTTGGACAACATTCCTCACCACAATTCATGAGGTTAAGTGTTTGGGCAGAATAATATAGAGACAGATTTAGGATGAAATAATCGGAACGTTTTCATTCTATGAAGTTTTGTTTTTGTGAAATCCGGCTATCTTAGCGCTAGTAGGCTAGCTACAGCGCGTGCCGGTTGGTGTTCTTTGTATGTTTTAAAGTTAAGATAAACTTCATTTAGAGGGTGGTTTTAAACAGAACATTGCTCATAATGCGCCGTCCGCGCTTATGCATTTTTAACCCTTTTGTTAACCATGGTATTTTTAAAGGTGTGTGCTGATTCTGGTGCTAAGCTATCCACTTCTTGGTTAGCTTAACGGCTAACCGGTAGAGAACACGTGGGTGCTACAGATAGCAACTATTCAACAGAAAGGTTGATGGTTTTCAAGCTAGTCAATAATAGTCCCTGAACATCATTTACTAGATTTGATAACTGGGTAGACACCATTAAGCCCATTTCTCCAGGAAGATTTGGCTCTTTTCCAAAATACTCTCTTAATAATATTTCTTCAAATATTATTTTAATAAATAAAGGCAGCTAGTTAGACACTGTTGAGAATTGGTCATCCAGAAGTGTGGTTTTATTCAGCAGATCATTATTTAAAATATTATTTTATTAAGATATTATTTTATCTGATCTTGCATTGTGAAGGGTTGTCTAAATGTTGCTGATTATTGCCTAAGTTAGTTCCAAGTAGGGTTGCCAACCGTTCCTTGAAAAACGGAATCGTCCCGTATTTAGAATAAAAGGTACGCGTCCCGTATTGAGCTGAAACGGGACGCACGAAGTCCAGTATTATTAGGTGGATCAAAAATCTTCACTAAAATGTCAATGGAATTAATAAATGATGGGGTGCTTTATATTTAACATTATGGTAAATTCATAACCAGCCATATCCTGCTCTGTGACCAATGAGCTGACAGAACCATAACGCAGGAATATGACGATACATATTTCGGCTCATCTCATTGGCCAGCGGGTACCGTAGCTTAGGATAGGTGCCGGAAAACGTAAGACGACAACAGAGCAGCATGGATTCGGCCGGCAGGTATTCACAAGTAACAAACACTGCAGGAAGTTCAGCTTCAAGCAGTAACCTGACCACTCCTCCCAGACAAAAAAAGAAAAGGCTACAAAAATACAGAGTCGAGTGGGAAAAAGAATAGGCGTGGCTGGAAAGCGTGCACAATAATAGCTAAAAAGCCCACTGCACCGTCTGCCGGCGCACTTTTTCTGTAGCCCATGGTGGACAGTTGGATGTTAAACAGCACGCTTCTAGTATTGGACACACAAGAAACATGAGAGACAACAGAACCAGGGGGACCCTTGACCAGTTTGTTCGCCACCAGGCAACACCAGAGGCAGATGTGGTATATAAAAAAAAATAATATTTTCAATGTTATGCGGAAATGTTATGAATATGAGCATTTAAGGCTAAATACATGATATTTTAATGTGATTAATAAGAGGACTTGAAAGATAAATAAAGATTAACATATACTATAAGATTTATTTAATATTATTTACAGGTGACTGCTGCAGAGGTAGCACATATATACCATACTGTGAAGCATGGTTTAAGTTACAACTCAGCTGACTGTGCACTGAAGCTGATTGTCCGAACAATGAATGACACCAGCATTGCAAAGAAGATGTCCTGTGGCAGGACGAAGGCTGAGGCAGTGGTCACCGATGTCCTGTCCCCAAATGCAATTGAGGAGGTGATCAAAAAATTGAAAAATGGTGGAAACCTTCTCCACTTCTCTCTTCACACAGATGCCTCAAATAAGGGAAATTGGAAGATGTTTCCCTTAGCTGTGCAGTTTTTCACGTCAGAGAATGGGGTGGTGAACAAAGTAATAGATTTTGTTGAGAATCCAGATGAGTCTGCTGAGGGAATAGTCAAAATGATACAAAGCTCTCTTGAAAACGTGGGTCTCTCCCTAGATCATGTTTCTGCATTCAGTGCTGACAACACAAATGTCAATTATGGAATCCACAACTCTGTCTTCACAAAATTGAGAGATGCCAACAGTGAGATCCTTTGTGGAAACTGCCATGCACATATCATCCATAACACCATGAAAAAAGCTTTAGACAAGCTCTCAGTAGATGTGGAAAATGTTGTCCTCAAGGTATACAGTTTCTTTTCCACCTCTGCCAAAAGAAGAGAGTCCCTAAAAAACGTCTCTGAATTCTGTGAGGTTGAATTCCATGAAATCCTGCGCCATGTGGTGACGAGATGGCTGTCACTCAACCCTGCAATCACCCGCCTGCTACAGAACTGGGTCCCACTTAAGTCATATCTCATCAGCATTGGTGAGGACTGTCCAAGGCACCTGAAAGCATTGCTGAGGTTGACAGAAGATGCTGATGGAGTTGAACAAGAGGCAGACATTGTTGAAGTGTACCTCCTCTTCTGTAATAATGTCATGTCTCTGTTTGAAGAGAAGGTGAAAATGTTGGAGAAGAATGTGACTACATCTGTTGACCTCTATTCCATCATGGACTCTTTTCTGAGAAGATTAATTCAGAGAAGAGATGATGGGTTCTACGGGTACCTAACAAGACAGAAGCTTCAGCGCCATCTGATGCTGATGTTGCCAGGCAGGAGTTTACAGCCTTCTTAAACACTGCCATCAGTTACATCCAGAAATGGTTTGACTTCTCAGAGGAAAACTGGCTCTTTCTCCTGCAGCCCCTCTCTCTAACATCTGGGAACATCTCCTTTGATGACATGGAGAAGATCACCAGAAGGCTTCGCCTGGTTGGCAGGTAAAAATATAACAATTGCTGTTGCAGTGATAAACCATGTTTTAATGTTATGGATGGTTATAAACAAAGCAATACAATTGATAGATAATACAAATAAATACATTATCTTAAATTTAGTTTACAGAATACACATGCAATCTTTTACACATCATTCATATTTATATATATATATATAAAATGTATATGTATATATATGATTATTAATAAAGTAATTTCAATAAGTTGTTGAAATATTATACACAATTATAAATATATAAAATGTATTTATTCCATTTTTTACCACTGTACATGACCTGGTATGTGCCCCTTATGACTAAGTTCATACAACTTTTCACCCTTTTTGCAGGTTAAACCTGTCTATGGATGAGCTTTATGAGGAATGTGTTACTGCAAACTGCCTACTAGAGCGCCTCACTACAGTCTCTCGGGAAAAGGCGAAGTGGCAGTCCAGTGGAACAGCAGAGAGGTGGATGCAAGTTCTTCAGGCAGCTGACATCCCCAACATCCAGGCTATTGTATCCTTTGTCCTCAGCATCCCTTCTTCTACTGGGTTTGTGGAAAGGATTTACTCCCTCATGAAAAATAAGTGGACTGATGTGAGGAACAAATGTTCTACTGAATTAATTAGAAGTGAGCTAATTGTCAGGCTAAATAATGAAATGTCCTGCTCAGAGTTTTACTCGGTAGTCCTGAAAAACAAACAACTCCTTGCAGCAGCAAGAGCTCAAAAGAAATCCAAATGGAAAAAATAGGTTGTTTCCACATGATTTAGCATTGCACGTTTTATTTCACAAGTTCAATATTTTTTTTACTACACCTGTACAGTCATGGCCTTTAAGGCACTAGTGTTTATGTTTACAACTTTTCTACAGACTTTTTGTTTGCACTAAATGCACTATTACGAAAATGTTTTGCATTATACTGTTAAGCTATTTTATATTGTTTTAAGTTAAGCAGGACGGAGGTCTTTTCAAGAGTGGTTTATTTATTTTAGAAGGGTATTTATTTTAGTCTGGTAATTTTATTTTGCACGAAGAATAAATTATTTTATAAATTGCTGAATAATTGTTTTTCCATGGATATTTGTATCAGTCAAAAACGTGCATCGAATTAAACTTGGGTTCGAGTCCAATGTTTCCAAAGTTATTTCACACAAAGAAAAAGGGTGAAAAAAATCACCAGGCTGGTAGAGGTGCAGACAGTGGGGTTGGATGGCCTTACCAGGAGGTGTCCCTTATTTATTTACCAAGGAGTTGGAAACCATAGTTCCAAGACTAATTTAACTTCATTTCCAGATTCTTCAAGATAATCCTTGGTTCTCAAACATAAACATTGCATGGTAATGTTGCATCACTCTTTTTGGTCATGATTTCCAATCATCTTTAATCAACTTGTTTATATTGTACATAGCCCATTAGTCTTCATTATTCTTTAATTCTGCTTGGTAGTTTAGTTGGATTGTTTTAGCAAAGTAAAGAGTTGATTGAAATATGTTTGACTTTGAGTTGACTTATTTTTGTTAATAAATTCTTGTATTTTAAGAAATTGTGTGAATTCATTCCATGTGTGTGCAGAGTTTATGCTGTTCAATAATGTCAGAGCTTGGCTCACACCTTTCTATTTTGTTCTAATACCATCGCCTTAATGGGGCTGGTATTCACAGGACAACCCTTAACAGACCAAAATATTATTTGATAAAATATTAATATTACTTATTAAATAATATTCTCAGATCTATATTTACAACACTAATAAAGTTTATTTTCTATAAATACATAGCTGCGCTTTATAGCGTTAGCTGTGATGCCCTACTTGTGAAAGTAAATCTGTTGGGCTTTGTCTTGGCACTCAGACAACAATTCTGAGTGCTACTCTGCCGGACAGGACACACTTAAAAGAAGAAAACCCAATCATGACATTCAGCCGTTTCCAATTAATCTGTTCACCTGTGGAATGTTCCAAACAGGTGTTTTTGAGCATTTCTCAACTTTCCCAGTCTTTTGTTGCCCCATCCCATACAGCTCATGAAAACCCAAAATTCCTATCTCACAAAATTAGCATATCATTAAAAGGGTCTCTAAACGAGCTATGAACCTAATCATCTGAATCAACGAGTTAACTCTAAACACCTGCAAAAGATTCCTGAGGCCTTTAAAACTCCCAGCCTGGTTCATCACTCAAAACCCCAATCATGGGTAAGACTGCCGACCTGACTGCTGTCCAGAAGGCCACTATTGACACCCTCAAGCAAGAGGGTAAGACACAGAAAGACATTTCTGAACGAATAGGCTGTTCCCAGAGTGCTGTATCAAGGCACCTCAGTGGGAAGTCTGTGGGAAGGAAAAAGTGTGGCAGAAAACGCTGCACAACGAGAAGAGGTGACCGGACCCTGAGGAAGATTGTGGAGAAGGGCCGATTCCAGACCTTGGGGGACCTGCGGAAGCAGTGGACTGAGTCTGGAGTAGAAACATCCAGAGCCACCGTGCACAGGCGTGTGCAGGAAATGGGCTACAGGTGCCGCATTCCCCAGGTCAAGCCACTTTTGAACCAGAAACAGCGGCAGAAGCGCCTGACCTGGGCTACAGAGAAGCAGCACTGGACTGTTGCTCAGTGGTCCAAAGTACTTTTTTTGGATGAAAGCAAATTCTGCATGTCATTCGGAAATCAAGGTGCCAGAGTCTGGAGGAAGACTGGGGAGAAGGAAATGTCAAAATGCCATTAGTCCAGTGTCAAGTACCCACAGTCAGTGATGGTCTGGGGTGCCGTGTCAGCTGCTGGTGTTGGTCCACTGTGTTTTATGAAGGGCAGGGTCAATGCAGCTAGCTATCAGGAGATTTTGGAGCACTTCATGCTTCCATCTGCTGAAAAGCTTTATGGAGATGAAGATTTCATTTTTCAGCACGACCTGGCACCTGCTCACAGTGTCAAAACCACTGGTAAATGGTTTACTGACCATGGTATCGCTGTACTCAATTGGCCTGCCAACTCTCCTGACCTGAACCCCATAGAGAATCTGTGGGATATTGTGAAGAGAACGTTGAGAGACTCAAGACCCAACACTCTGGATGAGCTAAAGGCCGCTATCGAAGCATCCTGGGCCTCCATAAGACCTCAGCTGTGCCACAGGCTGATTGCCTCCATGCCACGCCGCATTGAAGCAGTTATTTCTGCCAAAGGATTCCCGACCAAGTATTGAGTGCATAACTATACATGATCATTTGAAGGTTGACGTTTTTTGTATTAAAAACACTTTTCTTTTATTGGTCAGATGAAATATGCTAATTTTGTGAGATAGGAATTTTGGGTTTTCATGAGCTGTATGCCACAATCATCCGTATTAAGACAATAAAAGACCTGAAATATTTCAGTTAGTGTGTAATGAATCTAAAATATATGAATGTTAAATTTTCATCAGTACATTATGGAAAATAATGAACTTTATCACAACATGCTAATATTTTGAGAAGGACCTGTAGATGCGGTTTGGCGGTCTATTGCCAGGGTCAGGTTCTTGTTGTTGGGCCCTAAGAACAGTGTCCTCCATCTCCCACCTGAGTGCTTCAATAGTTCAAACTGGGTGGCAGGATGGGAGCTTTTTCCTTCACGGAATCATCAGTGGCAAACTGTCTGGAGAGGACATCCGGCTTAGTGTTCTTAGGTCCGGGTCTGAAAGAAATGCATAAGTCAAAACGAGAGAAAAATAAAGACCACCGAGACTGGCGTGGTCTCAAGTCTTTTAGCTGACTGGAGGTAGGCCAAGTTCTTATGATCAGTCCAGACTTGGATGGAATGCTCAGCTCCCTCAAGCCAGTGGCGCCACTCCTCAAGGGCCAGTTTAATTCCTATCAGTTCTCTGTCACCCATGTCATAGTTTCTCTCTGTATTACTGAACCTGCAGGGGAAAAAAAGCACAAGGATGAAGTCTCCCATCTTCTGAGTTCTGTGATAACACCGCCCCGACTCCAATGTCAGAGGCGTCAACCTCCAGGATGAACTGTCTTGAGGAATCCGGATGGACTAAGATGGGGGCTTGGGAGAACTTTTCTTTGAGAGCTTGGAAAGCTGCTTCGGCTTCAGATGACCAGGAAAATGAGGACTTAGAGTAAGTTAGTGCAGTCAGAGGTGCAGCAATGAAACTATAATCCTTAATGAAATGTCTGAAAAATTTGCAAAACCCAAAAAAACACTGTAATGATTTGCAAGAGTCAGGCACCGCCTGGACTAAAGCCCGGAACACAGAAGGAGCATTACATAGTCCAAAGGGCATGACCAAGTATTCAAAATGGCCTAACGGCGTCTTGAAAGCCGTCTTCCCCTGGCGGATCCTGGCCAGATGGTAAGCATTACGGAGATCTAACTTAGAGAATATACAGGTCCTTCTCAAAATATTAGCATATTGTGATAAAGTTCATTATTTTCCATAATGTCATGATGAAAATTTAACATTCATATATTTTAGATTCATTGCACACTAACTGAAATATTTCAGGTCTTTTATTGTCTTAATACGGATAATTTTGGCATACAGCTCATGAAAACCCAAAATTCCTATCTCACAAAATTAGCATATTTCATCCGACCAATAAAAGAAAAGTGTTTTTAATACAAAAAACGTCAACCTTCAAATAATCATGTACAGTTATGCACTCAATACTTGGTCGGGAATCCTTTGGCAGAAATGACTGCTTCAATGCGGCGTGGCATGGAGGCAATCAGCCTGTGGCACTACTGAGGTCTTATGGAGGCCCAGGATGCTTCGATAGCGGCCTTTAGCTCATCCAGAGTGTTGGGTCTTGAGTCTCTCAACGTTCTCTTCACAATATCCCACAGATTCTCTATGGGGTTCAGGTCAGGAGAGTTGGCAGGCCAATTGAGCACAGTGATACCATGGTCAGTAAACCATTTACCAGTGGTTTTGGCACTGTGAGCAGGTGCCAGGTCGTGCTGAAAAATGAAATCTTCATCTCCATAAAGCTTTTCAGCAGATGGAAGCATGAAGTGCTCCAAAATCTCCTGATAGCTAGCTGCATTGACCCTGCCCTTGATAAAACACAGTGGACCAACACCAGCAGCTGACACGGCACCCCAGACCATCACTGACTGTGGGTACTTGACACTGGACTTATGGCATTTTGGCATTTCCTTCTCCCCAGTCTTCCTCCAGACTCTGGCACCTTGATTTCCGAATGACATGCAGAATTTGCTTTCATCCGAAAAAAGTACTTTGGACCACTGAGCAACAGTCCAGTGCTGCTTCTCAGTAGCCCAGGTCAGGCGCTTCTGCCGCTGTTTCTGGTTCAAAAGTGGCTTGACCTGGGGAATGTGGCACCTGTAGCCCATTTCCTGCACACGCCTGTGTACGGTGGCTCTGGATGTTTCTACTCCAGACTCAGTCCACTGCTTCCGCAGGTCCCCCAAGGTCTGGAATCGGCCCTTCTCCACAATCTTCCTCAGGGTCCGGTCACCTCTTCTCGTTGTGCAGCGTTTTCTGCCACACTTATTCCTTCCCACAGACTTCCCACTGAGGTGCCTTGATACAGCACTCTGGGAACAGCCTATTCGTTCAGAAATTTCTTTCTGTGTCTTACCCTCTTGCTTGAGGGTGTCACTAGTGGCCTTCTGGACAGCAGTCAGGTCGGCAGTCTTACCCATGATTGGGGTTTTGAGCGATGAACCAGGCTGGGAGTTTTAAAGGCCTCAGGAATCTTTTGCAGGTGTTTAGAGTTAACTCGTTGATTCAGATGATTAGGTTCATAGCTCGTTTAGAGACCCTTTTAATGATATGCTAATTTTGTGAGATAGGAATTTTGGGTTTTCATGAGCTGTATGCCAAAATCATCCGTATTAAGACAATAAAAGACCTGAAATATTTCAGTTAGTGTGCAATGAATCTAAAATATATGAATGTTAAATTTTCATCATTACATTATGGAAAATAATGAACTTTATCACAATATGATAATTTCTTGAGAAGGACCTGTATATGCTTCCAATAGGTCAAATTATCAGGCAGCATAGGATAAATGTTCACTGTTACGCTGCTGATACTCAGCTTTACTTATCCACAAATCCTGATGAACCCAACCAGTTAGATAGACTACAAGCATATCTTGAAGATATAAAAACTTGGATGACTTTAAATTTTTTGCTTCTAAATTCAGACAAGACAGAAGTTGTCCGGAGTCCTTAAAAAAGAAACTGCTTAGTCAATCACTTAACCTGGATGGCATTAAATTGACCTCCGGTAATAAAGTAAAAAACCTTGGTGTTACTTTTGACCAGGACATGTCATTTAAATCCCATATTAAACAGGTTTCTAGGATTTCCTTCTTTCACCTCTGGAACATTGCCAAAATTAGAAATATCCTGTCCAGGAGTGACACTGAAAAACTAGTCCATGCATTTGTTACTTCAAGGCTGGACTATTGTAATTCTTTACTATCAGGATGTCCACAAAATGCAGTTAAAACTCTTCAGCTGATTCAAAATGCTGCAGCAAGAGTTCTGATGAAAATTAAAAAGATAGATCATATTTCTCCTATTTCAGCTTCCCTTCATTGGCTCCATGTTAAATCCAGAATAGAATTTAAAATTCTCCTCTTCACATATAAAGCCCTTAATGATCTAGCTCCATCATACATCAGAGATCTGATTGTTTCATATGTTCCTAACAGAGCACTTCTCACACTGCAGGTTTCCTGGTGGTTCCTAGAGTCTCTAGAAGTAGAATGCGAGGCAGATCCTTTAGTTATCAGGCTCCTCTCCTGTGGAACCAGCTTCCAGTTTTGATAAAGCTTATAGTTAGAGTGGGTTATCAGGGAGGGAGCCTTCATCCCTCCCTGTTGGTTGGAGTAAGGGGGAGTCAGGTTTAGCCTAAACTGGCTCAGTTATGGTTGAGGTGCAAACACACCCTCCATTTCTGCTACTTGTATGACCGATTCTGTTTTCCAATGGTTATGGTCAATCTGACAGAGAGAGGTATCCCAATCATTGTGGTTTTTAGTATAACAATGACCATCAGTGGGACCCTTTGTGGGGTGCCTTGAGACGACATGTTTTTAAATAAGTGCCGTTTAACTTAATAATCTGAACTGAAACTATCTGTAGTTATGCTTCTATAGGCTTAGGCTTCTGGAGCACATAATGACCACTTTCACCCTCTTCGCTACATTCTCACTACTCTCCAATGTTGCATTATTTGCTGTTATTTCAGCTTTTAACTTTGTTCTCTCTTTTCTCTTCCTAGAAGCTACATCTGGCCTGACTCTGTGTCTACCTGTGACACATTTCTGGAGAGGGGCATCGTCCAAGCTTCTGCTGGCAACAACTTAATGCTCACCCTCTACAGATGATCCACATAGCCCTGTCTTTTAGTGTTTAACCCTTTATCTGTGCTAGCCATGGCAATTGACTGAGCTTAACTGTAACTAACTCTATGTGCTCTTTTTCAGTCTCTAACCTTGAAAACTGGCTCAGAGTTTATCTGTTCTTTCTTTCTAGGTGAAACGACTAAAGGAGCTACATCCATTAACATTTACTTTTCCTTCCCATAGAAAGTACTGCTGGATCAGTGCTTCTTTGTTCTCTTTGTGTCTCTGCTCTGTTCTCTCAAACCCCCAGTCGGTCGTGGCAGATGGCCGCTCATACTGAGCCTGGTTCTGGTTCTGCTGGAGGTTTCTTCCTGTTAAAAGGGAGTTTTTCCTCTCCACTGTCGCTACATGCATGCTCAGTATGAGGGATTGCTGCAAAGTCAACACCAGTGACTGTCCACTGTCTCTACATGCTCATCCAGGAGGAGTGAATGCTGCAATCACTGACTGGATGCAATCTGCTGGGTTTCCTTAGATAGAAATTTTTTTTATCCAATTTGAATAAATAACTAACTCTTACTGCACTGTTCAATGGTTACGATTAATTGGAATGTGTCAGGATGTGAGATTTTGGACTTTGTTTGTGGTTTGGTGTTTTGTTTTACTGGATGCTCTTGTTTGAAGTTTTGTTTTCTTGTTCATCGCTTTTTGTGTTCTGACAATTCTGGTTTCCTTTTGCCTCCCTGTCTGTTCTCCTCTCATCATTAGTTTTCCTCTTTTAGTTGTTAATTACTCAGTTTTTGTTCCCTTTACATTCATGGTCCCTCTTAGCTCTGTTTCTTCTGTTTATCTTTATTATCCAGTTCCTCCTTTAACAGGTTAGCTTTAGTTACTGTTTACTTTTATTCTAGTCATCATTTCTCCTGTTTCATTCTCAGTTTATTCTTTCAGTGTTTGCTTTTGTAGTCAGCCATTCTTTATGGTCCCCTTTTTCTTAGGCCTTAGGTTCTGTTGTTTTTCCTGTTCCTTCCAGATTCCTCTGTTTCTTCTATCTTCTGGTTATTCTAGATTTCTTATGTTTTGGTTATTTTACCGTAGTCTCCTGTTCTGCTTGGGTTTGTGTTTCTCCTTATTGGTTAATCTGTTCCACCTGTCCCTTCAGCCTCCCTGTCTCCTTGCCTGTTCTGTGTTTTTTGATTATCTGTCCTTTGTTCTCCTCTCACATCCTGTTGTATTTGAATTGGTCTGTGCTCTTTGTTCCCTGCTGGTTCCTTGTTGTTGTTCATCTTCACTCTGTTCTGCCCGCTCGCTAGACCAGGACTTTGTTTTATGTTTGCTTCGTTCCTGCAAGGAGTGCACATGTAAGTTTTTGGATTACTGATTTCTGTACCTGCAGTGTTTTCATTTTTGCCTTTTTTTGGAATTTTTTAAAATAAAGCTGAAGACTGTTTTTGAAAAGCTGCATCCAAGCCCTTGTCTGCATATTGGTCCTCACCAAAACCGCATCATGACAGGAATGTATGTACCTGACTGTTGTGAAGTGCCTTGAGATAACATGTGTTGTGAATTGGCGCTATATAAATCAAACTGAATTGAATTGAATAGTAGTTATTTGACTCTTAGCTGATTGCAAACAACTCGTCAGACATTGGTCAGACCAACCCAGAATGTTGCTGCTCCTCCAATCGATGTTGGAGTTATGTTTACGTAGCCAAGTGGATCCTAAAACTATGGGCACATCTGGTGAATTTATGGTCAAGAACCTCAAGGACTCCACATGGTTACCCCCTAAGCACAAACGAACCTCCTGGGTTTGCAAACAGGACTGGTTAAGGGCATGACCATCCAGGGCCAACACACTGCGGGGCCTAACTGTGGGATGCATCTGTATGCCCAGAGAAACAGCAACGTTATGATCAATAAACTCTGTGTCAGTGCCTGAGTCAATAAAAGCTTTAACAAAAAACTCCTTACCATTAACTTGGAGCTTGGCGCTGAGACGAGGTAGACGTGGCTCCTGGGATGAGGCTGCTGCTCTTAGCCTATGGGTTCTGCTGCCGGAAGGTTTGGTCTTTAGAGGGCAGGTAGAAACTTGGTGACCAGAAGCTCCACAATAAAAACAGAGACCCTCTTGACTCCTCCTCAGCCTCTCCTGTTGTGACAACCTGGATCTTCCGATGTGCATGGATACCTCCGTGGACATAGGGCTTAAAGGATATGGACTTTGTACAAGACCAGGAGACGGTTCTCTGGAAGGAAGACGAGTGGACAAGGTAGTAGTGGTCTGTCTCACCTCTCTTTGACGTTTGTGTAACCATAAATCAATCCTGGTTGCTAGGTCCTCCAGCTCTCTGAGAGATGATGGGGGGTCTCGGGTTGCCAGTTCATCCTTTATATTCTCACTCAATGCTTGCCAAAAGATATCTTTCAATGCCTTCTCATTCCACTTGCTATCTGCTGCCAGGGTGTGGAAATCAATAATCAGGTGTGTGACTCTGCGGTTGCCTTGTTTTAGTTTCAGAAGTCCCCTGGTTGCCACTTTCTGTGGGAGGAGTGGACTAAAAACTCGCATTAGTTCATGAGCAAAATCCACGTATTTATAACAAAAAAGGGAGTCTCTTTGCCGTACCCCACAACTTAGCCCGACCAGATAGCAGAGACACAACATAGGCCACCTTGGAACGTTCAGAAGGAAAATCTGATGGCTGTAATTCAAACTGGATTTCACATTGTGTTAGGAAGGAATGACACTGACTGGAGTCTCCATTAAATGCTTCAGGAGGGTTGAGTCTGGGCTCTCTGGAAGCCATTAACGCTGGTCGTGATGACTTGGGCAGACCAGAAGATGGTGTCAGAGGATAACTCCAGAAATCAAACTTGGATGAAGCATAGCAAACTGCTTCTGGTTTAGACTTTGAAAGCTCAAAACAGATTCCTGCTAGTGTTTCAGGTGTCGGCGTGAAACTCCTTGTCGCCAGATTTAATGTAATGTGTGGCAAAACGAGTTTCGCAACATTGCCAGACACCTGAATAGTTCTAAAAGTGTTATTAACAAACAGGAAGCAGGATCTGGACACACACGTCAAGGGAATCCGGAGCTCTAAGCAGGAGAGGATTAGGTTAGTGGCTGGATTGAACTGAGGAGCAGAATTAACTTTGAATGAAGCCACTAATCTTTGCAGAGAGCGCTTGGTCCGGAACGAACTCCTGAATGACGTGGACAGCATAGGATGAAGTACAACGTTACTTCCGTGTTCACGGAGTTTACTCCGGAGAGACTTGGAGGTTTGGGGAAAATCCGTGGTACGGGCGGGGGTCATACACAAAAGATCAGAAAGCATAACCAGGTTAGGAGGAGCAGACTTAACTCGTGGTCGGGGAGAACAGGCAAAGGTCGAGATCCGTGAGTCAGATGACTGAACAAGTCCAACAAGGGCTGAGGCAGGAGACGTGAGAACAAAAACCAGAAGCAGGATCGTAACGAGGCAGGCCAGAAGAGACATGAATGCTGGACAACTACTTGGCAAAAACTGTTCATAAATCTGGCACTGAAGCTGTGGGAGAGTAGACCTTAAGTACTGAAGAGAACAGGTGAGTGGCATGACGCTGATTAATGTTTTCTGTGACGGGAGGGGAGAAACAATGAGGAGATGATAAACTGTAAATGGACTGAACATATATAGCACTTTTCCAGTCATACAGACCACTCAAAGCGCTTTACACTAGAGCCACATTCACCCAATTGCACTCACTAACGCTCACACACTGATATGCAGATCAGTAGGCAACTTGAGGTTAAGTGCCTTGCCCAGGGGCACATCGACATATGGCAGGAGGAAGCTGGAATCAAACCCACAACCTTCTGATTGCAAGACAACTACTCTTCCTACTGAGCCACAGTCTCCTATACTGTGACATGACTTGACTGGGGGAGGGATCAGACATTATTCATGACAGTAAGTTTATTTATATAGCGCTTTTCAGTAACAAGACACTCAAAGCGCTGTGCATACAATTACAATACAATCACAAACAAAATAAACAGAGATACAGACACAGAAAAACACATCAAATGATACCGCAATCCTTCTAAGAAATCTAAAAATCTATGAATCCTTCTGAGAAATCTAATAGTCTCATCATTCCACTGAATTCTAACCAGGGAAGCTGAGTCACTGTTACAAAACAGCTTTAATCCACATTTTCAGATGCTCATAATATATTGCTTTTACTGGTACTGAAGTTATGAAGTTAAAGGTGTTGCTTAGCCCTGCTGTGGTTTTTTTGTACTACTTCAGACTGTATTATCCTAAGAATAGAGTCTGAAATCTGATTTTTTTCCACTTATCTTACTTTACCTAAATGTGTGATTTCATTACTTTTCATAGATTTTCAGATTTCTCAGAAGGATTACCAGCAAAAGCCAAATATTATTAGTATCTGAAAATTTGACTGCAGCTGTTTTTACACCAATGACCAGATATTTTTAGATTTCTTAGAAGGATTGTATTACAACAATTATATACCAATGAAAGCCAAACATTAGTATTTAAAAAGTTTGGACCTACCAGTGACCCAGCTTCTCTACTTAGACTTCAGTGAGTGCCCATGACTGTTACTATTTGAATGATGGGACCACAGCTGCCTCATACCAGCGACCTCAAGGATTAATATGATCATTTTTCTTCTAGCACAGGATGAATTCCTTACCACAGAGGACTTAATGAGCTAATTACCTCTATTAGAATGATTGGATTAGAACCAGTTCTTACCAGTAAACTCCCAAGGATTTTTAATGTCATTTGATTTGTTTTACTGTGTTTGATTTTCTGTATCATTGTGGTGTTTTTCCTCGTGCACAGCGCTTATAATATATATATACAGGTCCTTCTCAAAATATTAGCATATTGTGATAAAGTTCATTATTTTCCATAATGTCATGACGAAAATTTAACATTCATATATTTTAGATTCATTGCACACTAACTGAAATATTTCAGGTCTTTTATTGTCTTAATACGGATGATTTTGGCATACAGCTCATGAAAACCCAAAATTCCTATCTCACAAAATTAGCATATTTCATCCAACCAATAAAAGAAAAGTGTTTTTAATACAAAAAACGTCAACCTTCAAATAATCATGTACAGTTATGCACTCAATACTTGGTCGGGAATCCTTTTGCAGAAATGACTGCTTCAATGCGGCGTGGCATGGAGGCAATCAGCCTGTGGCACTGCTGAGGTCTTATGGAGGCCCAGGATGCTTCGATAGCGGCCTTTAGCTCATCCAGAGTGTTGGGTCTTGAGTCTCTCAACGTTCTCTTCACAATATCCCACAGATTCTCTATGGGGTTCAGGTCAGGAGAGTTGGCAGGCCAATTGAGCACAGTGATACCATGGTCAGTAAACCATTTACCAGTGGTTTTGGCACTGTGAGCAGGTACCAGGTCGTGCTGAAAAATGAAATCTTCATCTCCATAAAGCTTTTCAGCAGAGGGAAGCATGAAGTGCTCCAGAATATCCTGATAGCTAGCTGCATTGACCCTGCCCTTGATAAAACACAGTGGACCAACACCAGCAGCTGACACGGCACCCCAGACCATCACTGACTGTGGGTACTTGACACTGGACTTCTGGCATTTTGGCATTTCCTTCTCCCCAGTCTTCCTCCAGACTCTGGCACCTTGATTTCCGAATGACATGCAGAATTTGCTTTCATCCGAAAAAGTACTTTGGACCACTGAGCAACAGTCCAGTCCTGCTTCTCTGTAGCCCAGGTCAGGCGCTTCTGCCGCTGTTTCTGGTTCAAAAGTGGCTTGACCTGGGGAATGCGGCACCTGTAGCCCATTTCCTGCACACGCCTGTGTACGGTGGCTCTGGATGTTTCTACTCCAGACTCAGTCCACTGCTTCCGCAGGTCCCCCAAGGTCTGGAATCGGCCCTTCTCCAGAATCTTCCTCAGGGTCCGGTCACCTCTTCTCGTTGTGCAGCGTTTTCTGCCACACTTTTTCCTTCCCACAGACTTCCCACTGAGGTGCCTTGATACAGCACTCTGGGAACAGCCTATTCGTTCAGAAATTTCTTTCTGTGTCTTACCCTCTTGCTTGAGGGTGTCAATAGTGGCCTTCTGGACAGCAGTCAGGTCGGCAGTCTTACCCATGATTGGGGTTTTGAGTGATGAACCAGGCTGGGAGTTTTAAAGGCCTCAGGAATCTTTTGCAGGTGTTTAGAGTTAACTCGTTGATTCAGATGATTAGGTTCATAGCTCGTTTAGAGACCCTTTTAATGATATGCTAATTTTGTGAGATAGGAATTTTGGGTTTTCATGAGCTGTATGCCAAAATCATCCGTATTAAGACAATGAAAGACCTGAAATATTTAAGTTAGTGTGCAATGAATCTAAAATATATGAATGTTAAATTTTTATCATGACATTATGGAAAATAATGAACTTAATCACAATATGCTAATATTTTGAGAAGGACCTGTATATATATATGAACAGGGAATGTTTTTCCTGGTAGCATTCATTTTTCTGTCTTTTTACTCTTACATCCTTCTCTTTCTAATCACAGCCCCAGCAGCTCAGTCACAATTTGTGATATAACAGACATTTTCACAGAACTTTTGAATTCACCCTTCTGTGACTTCTTTACATTTTGTCATGTGAGACACCCTAATGTCACTGCCAACCCTTCTTTCAACAGTTTCCCACCCCTCTGTCTCCGCCTCTTGCTCTCTCACCCAGCATAGTTGCTAAGCAACAGAGCCAGTGTATAATTCATTTACCCAGTGCATGCAAATATATGAACAATTAACCACTTCTGTTTGCATAATAGATTAGGAAAGGAGGTAGAGGGGGAGGAGGTTGAGGTTGAGGTAGAGGGGGGGGGTATTTAATTTCCAGTTCAACTCATCCTGCCTGGTGACACAAAGCAAATGAGCAGAAAGAGAGCTAAAAAGAAATGGAGAGAGAGCATGAACCAAATAATTTCCATTCCTTCTCATCTCGATAACTGCCTCATTGCATTCTTTCTCTGCATTCGTTCAGTTTTATAGAGAGAGTAGAGGAGGAGCAGTACTGCAAATTACCTCCACTGCAACGCACAGTAAAAGTACAAAACACGCACACATACACACACAGGCATGCAGGAACATTATAATTACCACCCTGCGCTAAGCTCAGCCTCCGCTCAGCAGTCATTGATGTGCAGATGAAGATGGCCGCCGAATGTTTTTGCGCTGAAAGAAAACCATGTTTTGGTTGGGCTCTGTCAACGGAACAGCTGGATTGCCATTTTTCACTCAAATTAGATTTCAGCTGAAGCACCGGTGCTGGGGGAAATTAAATCACACAACAAGAAGCAGAAGGAGAGAGCAGCCATTTTCTATCTTTCTGTCTTTTCATACTCTCCCTAATTTGGTACAAAAGAAGGTTCAGAGCAGGGCACAGCAGTCAAGCTGCACCCATCCATCTATTCATCTGCCCATCTATCCAATGGTGCAGCTACCCCATCTATTTTAACATCCGTGTTTTATATTTGTGTAGAATTTCTTCTGTAAAACTCTGTATTTTTACTTACACAGAGTTTTTAAGACAATCTTTTCCAATCAATACCCCTGTAGATTTGTTCTGGGTTTATTTATTTATAAATTTTTTTCACATGTCCTTTCAGGGTGATTCAGGCATACTGTGTAGAGAAGCTGGTTGCCTACTTGTGCCAGGGCAGATTTGCTCCACAGAAAGGACATCTCAAGATGGAATCCTAATTGTGTGACTGACTTTATCAAATCAATATGTATGCGTGTGTGTGTGTGTGTGTGTGGGTGTGTAGCGAGAGTGCCAAAAGGACAGGTGGACCCAGCTCCTAAAAGCTGCAGCCCCACACAGACGGACACAGGGCATCACCCCAGGGCAGCACCAAGGTAGGTTGTCAGTGAAGCCGGGAGCAGCAGCCCCCAGGCCAAAGAGACACAGGGTGAGACAAAGGGCACTGACCCCCACGGCCCAGCCACACTGCCATCTCCAGCCACGCAGGCCAAGCTCAAGACCTAGCCTCCTCGGTCGGCCAGGGCCTTCTTCAACTCCCAGCAGTAAGACCACTAAGCACAAGGCAGGGGAGATTCCCCCAATGATACATTTTATTTTAAAGGAGTTTATTTTCCTCTTTCCTCACACATGAATTAAGTTTTAAAATCAAACTATCATATAGTCTAATATTAACATTTGGTGACTAATTTACCATCCAATTTCATACATCAGAAACAAGTGTAAACGTAAGCCAGCTGGATAGCAACTGTTAACCTGAACCACCTTCAACCAACTAAAATGCTGTTAATAAATGCTATTCCTTATATAGCACCTTTCAGAACATAGATCACAAAGTGCTTTACAAACAAACAAAAACTTTACCTTTTAGAACATCTAAATAGTTAATCAAAAGCAATTAAAAAAATGCTATTAGTTTTACAGCTAAACTAAAGGGGAGAGGGTTCCAGAACTACTCTAACCTCAAAAATATCATTGCTGAATATCTAAATGCTATTTTATTTTATGCTATTTTATGAACCTTTAACCATGTTTGCATTCTATGGTTAATCACAGAGAAGCTGATAAATGTTTAGACAGGAAAGACATAAGGCACCACCAATAATCTCTCTATGTGAAACATACTGAGAACAGAATATCTAAAATGTTTCCATTTCCATTCTAACTACCACATAGAAATGTAAGGCAGTGTACAAAATAAATTTGATCGAGTTTATTTAAACTGCTGTTGTGTTTTTACTTTTTTACCACTTTTTACTTTTATATCCGACTGTTACTCTGACAGGTATCTCTTTACATCTTCAATTCTAAATAGGTTTTACCAAGGAAGATTATTAGTGGTACAACACCTCCGACCTCCATTACCTGTGTAAACAATCATGAGCTTCTTTTTAAATAACCACCGATTGACAGGGTTGTGAAATAATGTGCCCATAAAAAGCTATGACATTTTAGAGGCTGGACTGGGTTTACAATGGTAGAGGTCCGCTTTGGTCTCGGCCCCTGTCACATAAGCAGTTAGGTTTAACCTCCAAGACCAGCCAGTCTGAATTAATGAAATGAAAACAGAGCAAGAAATTCTGACATATCCCTTTAAGTATTTCAGTATGTGTATCCTGTCTCATGAGCATCATCTTAACTAAAAAAGAGTGCAAATAAATAACTTCAGGCTAGTTTCTCTCATATCTGTAACTAAAATCTAAAGTATTCCTACTTATAAACAGAGCAGGAAACTCTTTGTGTTTATCATCTGACTAATGGATGAAGCTTCTATGTCTACATTCATACTGCAGGTATTAATGCACAAATCTGATTTTTTGCAGAAATTTCATTTATTTTGCATGGTGGTTCACACTACTATTTAATTGCACACGCATAAGGAGAATAGAAATATTACAAAGCGCTATATAAATAAACTGAATTGATTTGAATTGAAAGCAGAACACTGTTTACTGAAGTAATAACAGAGGTCGGTGTCTTTGCGTTAAGTTGAACAATAGGAGCCAACAACATTATGACCGCATTACAACAAGGCAAAAAAGGTAAGACAAAAGAGAGCACAGCTATTAACAATGGCCTTTTGTGGAGCAGTGACTGCTCCGTCTGCAAAAGAATGAGAGTGTGGAAGCTAGTCGGGGCCAGGATGACTTAAATGTCGAATACAATGCAACATGACCGTTCAGAGTGCGGACACTTTAAAAACTATCAGATACCTATCCAATTTAGTTCCACATATGAAAGTGGATCAATTTGGGCTTTTTTTGCAGGTGGAAAGATTGGAAATAGGCTGTTTTGACTGCCATGAAAAGGTCAGATATGGGTCACATATGGCCATAGTTGGATTTGAGCCACATTTGCCTGCAATTTGAACGTAGTCTATGTTGCTCTTCTCTGTTTTGTCATTTTTTTTGCTGTGTGTTTTTATATGGAAAACTAAGACACACAACATACTTTAGGTGTCCTTTCAATGTGTGCACGATATTAGTTAGTGATGCATAATATTGTTGGTATGACAATGTTATCGAATGATAAATGAATAAATGGTTTTTACTTGCAAAGACACCTTCACGATTTTTGTGGATTTTAGCTGGGAGAGGTTCATCCAAATATGTTAAATTATTTTAAATGTTTTGTTCTATTTTAGTAACATCGTGTCAAGACTGAAACTGTATGTCTATTCCCATACAGAAAAATGTGGGATCTTTACATCTACATAAAGTGGTCAGGGAAAAAAGTTGTTAATGTTGTTATTAAAAGGAAAATTAAATTCATTTACTGCAGCACAAGAGTAACAACATAGCTGACTTCCATGTCTGCCTGAGATGTATATTCTAATTTGCACATCGTGTGCTACACAAACGTGATCTCCCAATACTCATCATTAGATATCCTGACACTTTTTCTTCTCTCAGCTTTGATGGACATACAAGGTTTGTGGTTAAATCACTGTGCTTGTACAAAGCTGATACACAGAGGCAGGTCATTCATCTCCTGCCAGAAGAAGAATTTAATAATGTTGTCCCTCTGGTATTCACTGACCTGTCTCACACACATGGATGTGCACAGACACACACACTTCCCCCATTGACTTCAGACATAATCATAGGTATGACATGGTGACGACACCTTTAATCAGAGCTGTAAAAGAAATGGAGTCAGAACTCCTTTTTTAAAAAGGAATTATAGTGTGAAACCTGCTCTCTACTCTCGAAGAACAACCAATTCAATTCCCACCTGACATGTCACCTTGGAACATAAAGAATAAGGTACATAATCAAATGGATGAAACACTTGGTGGCAGGTGAAAACCAACCATCTGAAAAAAAAAACAGTTTTTTAAAAAGTTAAAGAAGGAAATGTCACTTTGTCTTTGTATTTTATACAATTTAAAGAACACCCGCACTTTGTAAATAAAGTGACTCCTGAAACTGCTACGATGCAGAAGTGTTTGTTCTCAAGAAAAAGGTGTTTAGAGATGAACAGGGCTGTTAAGGTTGTGACATTTTAGCAAACACACACTATCTCTCAGCTAAAAGAAAAATTTTTTCAGGGATATAAAAAACTCACACACCCACCATAATTATTTTTATTTAAATAAAAAGACCAAGTTTAATAATTTGAGAACTTTTTGTACATGTATTGTTACATATATCCTGTATAAGTATGCAAACTCACCCTTTTTATCTGTGGCATTTCAGGCATACCTTATGGAGCAGATGGTTGTTTACATGTGCCAGAGTGGTTTTGCTCTACAAAAAAAATATCTCAAGAGAGTATAATTTTGTGTTATTACCTTTATTAATTCTGGGTTCAATCCAGTATCAGAGATTATTATAATCACCTGTTTGTATGATCTTCAAACATTTTAGTAATTGTGTGTTGGTGCATGGGTGTGTGTATGTGTCTGTGTGTGGGGGTGGGTGAGCACAGGTGTAGAAACACTTGTGTTTGTGTTGAGTGGGTGTGTGTTCACCTGGAAGTGCACATTGGTAAGTGTGGCGAGAGCGGTAAAAGGCCTGCAATTCATAGCACCTAAGAGCAACAAAGGGTAGGTACACCCGGCTCCAAAAGGCCGTGGCAGTCCCAGGCAGCCAGGCATAAAGCACCACCCCAGGTTGGTCATACCCCTAGAACAGAAGTAGGTTGCCAGCAAAGCACAGGAGCAGCAGACCTGAGGTCAAAGAGGCTCAGAGCAAGATGCAGGGCATCCAGTCACCCCAACTCAACCACATAGCCACCCCAGTCTCACATGCCAAGCCCGAGAACCAGTCCCCCGGGCAGGCCGACCCGAGTACCCACACAAACAACACCCCAGCAGGACGGGCACCTCTCAGCTGGGCCCACCTATGGTGCTATCATTAATCCCCCCGTGGGGACCAGCTCCCCAACTGGCCTCTTGTCCCGCCACACCCGCCCATTGCTGACTGAGGCCAGGGACCCCCGCGAGATCCCTAACGACACCACGAGGAAGTCCCCACAGCGCAGCTGCCCCCATCCCAGACGGAGCAGTCTGAGAGAACCTGGGCCAGCTAAGAGAAGCGAGCCCAACGTCTAGGACCCCTTTTCAAATACACTGCCATGACAGTACCTGATTAAACATACATGTAGTTGCCATTGTCTTTGTTGGGTATTTGTGACATTTGCTCAGCTGGCAATCTTCTTATAGCCTAGACCATCTTTATGTAGAGCAACCTTTTTTTTTTCAAATCCCCTACAATCTCGAACCTCCAGTGACCAGTATGAGAGTGTTAGAGCAATAACACCAAATTTAACACACCTGCTCCCCATTCACACCTGAAACCCTGTAACACTGAGTCACATGACACCAGGGAGGGAAAATGGCTAAATGGGCACAATTTTCACTTAGGGGTGTACTCACTTTTGTTACAAGTGGTTTAGACATTAATTGCTGTAAAGTTATTTTGAGATGACAGCAAATATAAATTGTTATACAAGCTCTACACAGACTACTTTACATTATATAAAAGTGACAATCTGCATGCAACAAGACATTACTAAAATTGTAGCTTTTTCCATACTTGATGAAAAGACAAGACGGAAACTGGACAAGGAGGCTGCCCAGAGTCTGACAGCAACACTGAAGGAGCTGCGGGAATTTCAAACAAGTATAGATTGTGTTCTCCTTGTGATAACAATCTTGTCAAATCTGGGTAACAAGTAGTGTTGCAAGTTTTAAAGACACATCAAAGGGTCCCCAAACCACAGACTCTGGTCCCAATCCAGAACCAGAAAGCGTTTTGTCCAGACCGCAAAGCATTTTCTCTTTTAATATATTGATATAGATATAGACATTTTATTCCAGCCAGCTGCAGCATCTGACTTTTGAACAGGCACAACGGGCGGCGATGTGGCAGCTGGTGGCGGTAATGCGCTGCGTCATTGTATACCACCCTCAAGAAAAAAAAGACAAAGAAGAAGCAATGCTCGGTCCTGGAACGCAGGTTGCTTTTGCCCCTTTTCCACTGGCTCCACTTGGTTTTGCTCTACTTGGTATGGTATCAGCTGTTTCCACTGATGGCTGGAGCTATTCCGGCTAAAGCCATCAGTGTAGCACGCTGTGACGCTATTGTTGGGACCATACAGCCATGGGTTTCAACACTAAAACTTCGGTACATACTTTCCTGGAACCTTTCAAAATAAAGTGCATTAACCTTCTTCCAGCACAGCCAGGGAAGGGGGTAACTGTGGACTTCCTGTGGCGCCATTACCCAAATAAAAGCCCCCACCTTTCCACAAGTCTTTCTCTTCCACACGGCCTTCCAGAGGGACCGGTTAGGAGGGAAACAGCGCGCTGAGGTCTTTTGCTGGTAAAAATACATAAATTCAACTGGATCCGAAGCCATACGATCATCGATCATATGCAAACCCGCAGACGCAAACGGTGTTCGAGAGAAGCCCCAGTGGAGAAGCTGTTTCTACAAGCCGAGTCTGGAGGAAAGACTACGGCCCGCAACCGTGTTTACGGTAATGAACAGCTGGTCGACGGACCGAACGAGCCGTCTTGAAAGCCCAGCTCTCCGGAGCTAACTCTATTGTTCACCTTCTGATCGGGAGAAACTGAGGAAGTTAGTGGGAAGCTAACTCTTTGTTCACGACGGATATCTTCTTCAAACTTCGCCCTTGGACAACATTCCCTCAACAGGTTCAGAGGTTAGGTTTGGGTAGGTTAACAGATTAACAGTTAGGATGAACTAATCTGAACGTTTTCATTCTATAAAGTTTGTTTTGTGGAACCTGGCGATCTTTAGCGCTAGTAGGCTAGCTACGGCACGCGCCGGTTCCGTGTTCTTTGTATGTTTTAAAGCTAAGATAAACTTTATTTAAAGGGTGGTTTTAACCGGAAACTTGCTCATAACGTGCCGTCCGCGCTTATGCATTTTAACCCTGGTATTTTAAAGGTATGTGTTGATTCTTTTCCAAAATACTCCCTTAATAATATTTCTTCAAATATTATTTCAATAAATAAAAGCAGTTAATTAGACACCGTTGAGAATTAGTCATCCAGGAGGTTGGTTTTATTCAGCAGATCATTATTTAAAACATTATTTTATTAAAATAATATTTAATCTGATCTTGCATTGTGAAGGGTTGTCTAAAGGTTGCTGATTATTTTCTAAGTTAGTTCCAAAACTAACTTAACTTCACTTCCAGATTCTTCAAGATAATCCTTGGTTCTCAAACATAAACATTGCATGGTAATGTTGCATCACTCTTTTTGGTCATGATTTCTAATAATCTTTAATCAACTTGTTTATATTGTACATAGCCCATTAGTCTTCATTATTCTTTAATTCTGCTTGGTAGTTTAGTTGGATTGTTTTAGCATAGTAAAAAGTTTGTTGATTGAAATATGTTTGACTTTGCGTTGACTTATTTTTGTTAATAAATTCTTGTATTTTAAGAAATTGTGTGAATTCATTCCATATGTATGCAGAGTTTATGCTGTTCAATAATGCCAGAGCTCGTCTCACACCTTTCTATTCTGTCCTAATAATCGCCTTAATGGGGCTGGTATTCACAGGACAATCCTTAACAGACCGGAATATTATTTGGTAAAATATTAAAATATTAATATTAAAATATTAATATTAAATATTAAATAATATTCTCAGATTCATATTTACAATACTATTAACATTACTGTTAATAGGTGTTCAGTTGCTAGTTTGGGAGCTCACACCTGCTCGCAGTACAATGACTTGGTGATTAAAAGAAGATGGCTTTTTCAAAAATACGTAAAGTGTAATATGGAGTTTAAACGAAAATTCAACATGGAAGACTCAACACTCCTCCTCGGCCAATCATCTCCCAGGGCATCACTTTTAAAGACCTTCTGCATGGAAGACACCGCTCTTCTGCTGAGCTTCGACGATCAGCTGCGACATGTCCGACTAGTTTCTGGCGACTTGGTGGTTCTTCGCACTGTTTGTGACAAATTCCGCCCTCCTTCCTCCTCCTCCGCTTGTGGGAGCATTCGAATGGTCTCCTACCTTGATGGCACCTTTTCTCCTCGTCTCAGCTCCGGGCATGTGGAAAGCGCCTTAGGAACTCCTCCAATCCTCCTACTAAGCGTCGCTGAGGTCGCCCTGCCTTCACCCTGGCTCCCGCCGCCGCGTCACTCGGCCCGGCTTCTCCAGTGGTTCTCCTCCGATCTTGTCTCTCAAACCGATCTTCCCACTCCGCAGGCTCCGACGTCTTCTTCTACTCTGCTCCTCCAGGAGTTCGCCTCCAATTCTGCCACATCAGCATTTCCTTTTCTCCGCTCTGCCAACATTCAACCCATTCCTTGGCCCCTCCCACTGACATTCACCATCGCAACGCTCGTCCTGGCTCGTCTCTAAGGGTGAGATGTATCACTCCATTCTCTTTTCTCAACTGTTTCCTCATTCAAAAGCCCTTTAACACTAGAGCTCCCAGGGCCGTCAATTTGACGGTTTTGAAAGTTTGACATGCCATAACTCTGATTTATTAAAACTCTTATCTTCCTGGCATCCTCACTGTTTCTAAACCTGTGTCTTGTGTATTCCTATTTCTCTATTTTTAAAAATAACAAAGTAAATAAAAGATCTAAGTATTTCTACCTCTAACTTCCACAGCCGCTATTTTGACGGCCCTATTATTTACATTGATATTTTTTTCCCGCGGCTGAGTATACGCGTGAGCGTTGCCTAGCAACTGCCACTCCAGAACGCAATCTGAGAAGGAGATTGTTGGCATCCTACAAATGGCTTCTAGAAGGATATTTTCTGCTCAAGAGGCATAGGAAATGCTTCGAAAATTATGATGTGTATGGTCTTTAGTTAAAATGTATATTCAGGGCCATAGAAAACATTACAATGCAGTGATTAAAATAACAAAACTAGTAGGCTTCCTGAATATAGACCCACAAATTGCTGCATGCTACCAACTGCTCCATCCTATTTGTGTATAATTGTTGTTTACACAAATACCAAAAATGAGAGGTCAAAACAATGAAAGTGTGTGTTTTAGTGAAGCTGTCCAGTAGTGACCTAATATATGCTTGTTAACTTTGCTCATATGGGAGGATCTTATGAAGCAAGGAAAGTTTATTTGTAACCTATTTCAGTAACAAGACAGTTCAAAGTGATTTACATGATGAAAACATAAGAAAAGAAAACATTAAGAAAATACATTGCAGTGGCAAAATAAAGGCAAGCAACTAAAACGACTAAAATTAATTGTTATGGATGTATGGTTCTGTGGTCTTTTCTAATTATTTCTTTGCTGCCCTAATTAAATATATCTGCACTTGTTGCTTATCTGCCGCACCGCTCACTGCTACAGCTTACACAACATAACTGCTGATATCACATAAGATGCAACATATAGTCAAAGATAAACTGATAGAAGAGGATGACACCCTTCAGGAGGGTTGAGAACAGGCGTAGATAAAAGCAGGACTCACGCTCCATTCTTTGCTCTCGGATCATCCCTAAGATGGGCTGAGGGGGGCCCGGTACCGAAGGTGAATGTCACTCTGTATCTGTTCAATTGTATACTCTGTACAGTGATCATTTTGGCATTAAATCTTGATTTTATACTTAACTATTTCTCATTATTTCACAAAGTAGAAACTTTGCTGGTTTTACTGGTTGGGTCTCGGAACTGTAGAGAAAAGGACCCGGTGGTGTACAGGGAGGAAAGAGAATAAAAACTCCCATTTTATAATAGTGGGGGCTCATCCGACTGTCCAGGTTCCAAATGAGACGGTCCCAGACAGTGGCGGCGGGGGGACCGAGCCTTCAGTACAGGCCGCGGTCATCTCAGGTAGGCAGAAATACCTGGTAGACAGATGCTTTTACTGCAAGGCTTGGCTCTCACGTCTCTATTTCTGAACTTCCACTGATCCAAATTTAAGTATGTGAGTGACATTCACTTAGTTTATATTGTTGTGGAAAATGGTGAAAAAGATGAAGAGGTAAAAAGACGTCAGAGGTAGAGAACTCATGCATGAGATAGAAAAAACTAATTAGTGATTTAACGAAGAAAGGTTTGAATAAGATAGCGGATTCGGCCTGAGGAGCGGGGATCGGTTAACCTCAGGGTGAGTGATTGGTTGAATTAATTGGTGAATTGATCTATATGGATTTAATCTCTGGATTGGTTGATTAATTGATTGATGACTCAATGATCTTGACACTCCGGGAAACTTGCATATGAAGTTATACAAAATAAGTCCCCACCTGTTTTTACAGGCATGTGAAACAGTAGTACTGATGTTGATTGAGAGTAATCAGGAAATTTCTCACAGTGGTTGCATAAGATTGAGAATTGGCTTTGGAGGATCGGAGATTGGTTGAAACTCCGTCATAGCAAAAGATAGTCTCCACCTGCTCGCCTTGGTAAACAGTAGTATTGCAAATGATGATTAATGTTTTTACATAACTTGTTGTGCCATACTGTGTGAAAGAGGTCGGTGGATTGAGGAAGTGTGTAGTCTGGAAACCTAGCGGTGATAACAAGGACTGCACGCTGAATCCATCCTTCGGTGGAGTGAATGTGTTCTGGTGTCTTGGAAGCCGATTAGAGCGCTTTCAATTGGACCGGGAGCTTGGAACATAGCGTGTCATACGTCCCGGTTGGCCAGAACTGAGTGTTGTGAATAAAAAGGAAGTCACGGGGGCGGCCCCGTGATAAACTTAGAGTGAGCATGAATGAGAGTAATAGCCTTTATCCAACAGCGTTCTTGCGGGCACTACTGGAAAACGGCAAACAGCGAATCATAAATCCAGCTAAAACCACAAAACAATAATTGGACTCTTAACAGCTGGTGCAAATACATGCAGGTTGAGGGAATGTTTTGGAAATTCATGGAGATTTTATAGGGAAATCATTTTCTACCACTCTGTCATTCAGCAGCACTGCGATTCAATAACAACAGGTCAAGGAAATAGTTTTATAACTCAGTGTGCACCTCCCCCGCTTTCTGTTAAAAACTCACGAAACAAACCTAGTTTACTCAAGCATGGTGTCAGACAAGATTGAAAATTAAAGAACAGAGAGAACAGCTCTGTGAAATGACTGCAGTATTAGACTTGACACAGACATGCAGCTGCCTGAAAACAAAGATAAAACATCTGCACACAGCAGAAGCCGGTCTCTGAGAGCTCTGATAAAGATTGTAACTCTACCCTGCATGTGGCAAACTCAAGTCCCACGGGCCAAAACCGGCCCACCAGAAGTTTATGTGATTCTCTAGAAGTAGAACCTTAGATATGATAACCTTTTCTCTCTCTACAGGGGGAAGTGGGAAAACAGCAGAAGTCACTGTGCTGGTTCAAAGCAACAGGTCCCATTTCTCAAAAGTCATAAATTGAAGCATAATTTGAAAAATGTCACAACATATTTTGTGCAACCGCATGAAATCTGCAATCTGTTTAATCAAAAATTTCATTAAAAGCAGGACTGGGCAGTCTTCCAGTCCACAGTGCTCCATGGAAGCAAATAATGATTGATTTCACCAACATGGGAGCAGAACACAAAACTGAAGGAAAAGGTTCCTTCTAAAAAGGGAAAGACCAGTAAATCACACCATGGGAGTGCCTGAAATCATGAGATCTGACGATGACACTCATTTTCTCCAATAAAGATCCAGGGGAAGTTGAAAGATAAATGGGAGTAAAACGTTAATTGGGGCAGGTTTTCAAACCAGCATCTCATGGGTTAGTATGGAGAGCTAACAGAACTATGTATACAAAAAGAAAAATTGGCTAAAGTCTGCAGACAGAAAATTAACCTGTATTGAAGCTCTAACTTGGTTTATTTAATCTGAGATCCTCTCCAAATGCAACAGTATATGTCAGTCTACATAAGATACTAACAATTTCACCTACCGCAGAAATAACATCACACTGTGTGGAAGTTTTGCTGACTGATCATAGGCTGGATCTATGAAACATTATGTGCACAGACCAACTGACCAAACGACCCAAGACCAAAAGACCAAGGTTCTGGCTGACTCATGTACCTCACTGACCTGACAATGATAACATGACACTTCTCCAGACTGGAAGAACCGGATAAACAATACCTTTAAGGTGGGACCCACTAACACCACCTTATTGATTCTGGGTGGAATGAAAACCAATTAAAGCATTCAAAACAGACCTAGTGGAAATAAACAGGATAATGAGTAAATGATGTGTAGTATAAGAATATAAAACAAAAATTATATTCACATTTTTGCAAATAAAAATTGCTCTGACAGAGAAGTAAGTATTTGTACAGCACATTTCAGCGGCAGGGCAATTCAAAGTGCTTTACATTATAAAAACATAAAATCAATAAAAACATCAATCAAGTACACAGCAAATCAGTCATCACACAAAATCATAAAAACCATCAAGCAGGTATTCATGACAGTCATGGTGAAAGGTTGTCAGTGTGTGAATGTGTGTGAATGGGAATAACTGATTTTATTGTAGAGCATCTTTGAGGGACCTTAAAAGCGTTAACAAAGCTCTGATGTTCTGATGATCATTGCCAAACTTCTATCTCAATAAAATTTCCAGACTTTTTCCAAAACCATATAAAGATAGCAACAGTTCTACCTGTATTAAAAATACTGATAAACATAAGAAAGCTCATAGACCTGTCTTCAATGTTTCACAATTCTTTTACAAACAGGCTAATCAATCGTTTATGTGGCCAATGTCTGTCAATTGTGTTTGTCTGTTTTTGTGAAATGAATGATTGTTTCATCTTATGTAAAAATTAGGGTATATGTGGCAGGATACATGTAATAGAAATTGTTTTCTGATATGAAACTTATTGGAATTTTGAGTTTTTAGGTCTGGGGAAGCAGACATTTTAAACTGTCTGACGCTCAGTGTTCTTTATTAAATAAGGTATCACAATAATAATTAGAGACTACAAGAGCAGGTCTGATCCTCAACAGTGCCATAATAATATTAGGTCAGTTCTTTATGATAACACGAAAGGAAGTGCCAGAAAGGGACAATCTCTCCCCTCAAAACAGGATTTTAACAGATGGTTTGACTTTTTCCAGTTAGGTTCAGAATGATCAAATTAGACTCAAATTTAACACAAGATGAAATGCACCTTAACAGAATTACTGGACTGGACGGGAATGGAGAAAACTTGAGATAACTGAAACAAACTTTAGTTACTTGAAATAAATACAAACTGTAATTTATAGCTGTCTGAAACTGTATGGTGTGTTTATAAAACTGGGTAAAACAAACTAAGATTATAAGACATAACATGCTCTTCATTTTTGTGTTCATCAATTTCATTAAGCCTTCTAAATGGATGAGGAATGAGTTTTTCCACAGGACTCAGTTACAGTTAAATGTAATTGAACTAGATTTTGAAAATGGTATCTATAGTTGAGATTTAATACTTACATTCACAATTTAATGAACACAATACTCTTCTTCAATCCTACACGTAAAAAGAGACCAATCGAGGTATGAAAAGACAGTAAAATAAGCACTAGAACTAATGAAATTAGACAAGACAAGAGACCAAGTATCCATAGGGGGGGAGTGTCAGGGTGATTTCCGGGCTTTGTTAACAAGGCTGGTGGCAGATGGGAAAAAACTGTTCTTGTGGCGTGAGGTTTTGGTCCGGATGGACCGCAGACTCCTGCCAGAGGGGAGAGTCTCAAAGAGTCTGTGACCGGGGTGGGAGGGATCAGCCAGAATCTTCCCTGCCCGCTTCAGGGTCCTGGAGGTGTACAGTTCCTGGAGCGACAGTAGACTGCAGCCAATCACCTTCTCAGCAGACCAAATGACACGCTGCAGCCTGCCCTTATCCTTGGCTGTAGCAGCGGCGTACCAGATGGTGATGGAGGAGGTGAGGATGGACTCAATGATGGCTGTGTAGAAGTGCACCATCATAGTTTTTGGCAGGTTGAATTTCTTCAGCTGCCGCAGGAAGAACATCCTCTGCTGGGCTTTCTTGATGAGGGAGCTGATGTTTGGCTCCCACTTGAGATCCTGGGAGATGATGGTTCCCAGGAAGCGGAAAGATTCCACAGTGTCAATTGTGGAGTCACAGAGGGTGATGGGGGCAGGTGGGGCTGGGTTCTGCCTGAAGTCCACAACCATCCCCACTGTCTTTAGAGCGTTGAGCTCAAGGTTATTCTGGCTGCACCAGTCCAACAGATGGTCCACCTCCCATCTGGACTCGTCACCATCAGAGATGAGTCCGATCAGAGTGGTGTCGTCTGCAAACTTCAGAAGCTTGACAGACTGGTGACTGGAGGTGCAGCTGTTGGTGTACAGGGAGAAGAGCAAAAGAGAGAGAACACAGCCTTGGGGGGAACCGGTGCTGATGGTCAGGGAGTCAGAGACGTGCTTCCCCAACCTCACGCGCTGCTTCCTGTCAGACAGGAAGTCAGTGATCCACCTGCAGGTGGTGTCGGGCACACTCAGCTGGGAGAGCTTCTCCTGGAGCAGAGCTGGGACGATGGTGTTGAAGGCAGAGCTGAAATCCACAAACAGGATCCTAGCGTAGGTTCCTGTGGAGTCCAGGTGCCGGAGGACGAAGGGAAGGGCTAGGTTGACTGCATCATCTACAGACCTGTTGGCTCTGTAGGCAAACTGCAGGGGATCCAGGAGGGGGTCGGTGATGTCTTTTAGGTGTGAGAGCACAAGGCGCTCAAAGGACTTCATCACCACAGAGGTCAGGGCGACGGGTCTGAAGTCATTAAGCCCTGTGGTCCTTGGCTTCTTGGGAACAGGGACGATGGTGGAGGACTTGAAGCAGGCTGGCACATGACATGTCTCCAGTGAGGTGTTAAAAATGTCTGTCAAGACTGGAGACAGCTGATCAGCGCAGTGCTTCAGGCTGGCTGGTGAGACAGAATCCGGTCCAGCAGCTTTCCGGGGCTTCTGTCTCCTGAAGAGTTTGTTGACCTCCCTCTCCTGGATGGAAAGAGCCATCCCCGGCGTGGGTAAGGGGCTGGTGGGGGGGAACTTCAGGGTGGGGGTTGGAGGTGCCAGCTGCAGCTGTTGGGGGGTGTCGTGGGGGATGGTTGCAGGACTGTCCCTTTGTCTTTCAAAGCGGCAGTAGAACTCGTTCAGGTCGTTGGCGAGGCATCGGTCGTTGGAGTGGGGGGCTTTCGGCTTGTCGTTGGTCATCTGTCTTAGCCCTTTCCAGACAGACGCTGAGTCGTTGGCTGAGAACTGGTTTTGGAGCTTCTCAGAGTACAGTCGTTTGGCCTCTTTCACTGCCTTGTCAAACTTGTACTTCGTCTCTCTGTATATGTCTTTGTCCCCACTCCTGAAGGCCTCTTCCTTATCCAGTCTTAACCTTCGGAGTTTGGGTGTGAACCAGGGTTTGTCGTTGTTGTAACTCACCCTGGTGCATGATGGTACACAGCTGTCCTCACAGAAGCTGATGTAGGAAGTCACAGCCTCTGTGTACTCGTCCAGACTGTTGGTAGTAGTCCTGAACACATCCCAGTCTGTACAGCCTAAACACGCCTGGACTGGAGATTCTCCACAGCCTCACTGCTCCACTTCCTTGTCGTCCTCACAACAGGTTTGCAGAGCTTTAGTTTCTGCCTGTATGCAGGAATCAGGTGGACCATGATGTGGTCGGATTGGCCCAGTGCAGCACGTGGGACGGCGTGATAAGCGTCTCTGATGGTGGTGTAACAGTGATCCAGAATGTTGTCCTGTCTGGTCGGACATTTTATAAACTGTCTATATTTGGGGAGTTCGTGGGTGAGATTACCTTTGTTAAAGTTGCCAGCGACGATAACTAAGGAGTCCAGGTTGATCCGCTCAACACTCAGTATCTGGTCGGCGAGCATGCGCTGTGCGACCTGCACGTTAGCTTGTGGCGGGATGTAAACACCGACCAGGATGAACGAAGCAAACTCACGGGGGGAATAGAAAGGCTTACAGTTTATGACAGTGCTGCTGAATCGCTGTCACGTCGTTGCACCAACCACTGTTGAGGTAGAAACAGACTCCTCCACCTTTGCCGGAGAGTTCGGTGTCTCTGTCCGCTCTATAGAGCTGGAATCCTGCCAGCTGCAGCGCAGAGTCCGGTATTAATTGTCAGGTTTAACCAACCTAACAATATTTATAACATCACAAAAAGAAGAGAGAGACAAAGTATTAGTTATTTTACTCGGACGAGGAGAACGGTCAGAGATGTGTTCTGTTACAAGTCTCCCAACCGCTCTGAAACCCATCCAACCGCTTCCTCTTTTTATTGTCTTTTGGGGGTCCCTAGTTTACAAAAACATAAATCTCTAAAGGATAGGAAAACAACAGCTTCATCGTAAACAGGTCATAAACAGCTTTATCCATTAACAACACATTCCCACAGTCCTCTTTCAGCTTCCAGGGTCAGTTGCCCTTTTGTTCAGTGTAATCAGCCTCTCTTTATGACCTCCTCAACTGGACTGATTCCTTTCCCGCAAGCTCAGCTCCATTTATGATCTTTGCCTGCAGACAACTCATCAAATCATTTACTCACATACATCTTGAATGATTATAAGATCAAATAGTTATGTTAAAAAATAGGAGAAACTATAAGACAAATCTTTATTCAATTATTCCAACATTTCCCCCCTGTATATCTTATATCTGCTCATATTCTCATATCACTTAAACAGCCACTTCTCTCAAATTTTTAACTGTAAGTTTATCTTCATGAGTACAAAGACAAGAGGTACTTACTGACATTTAAATCACAGAATCATATAGAAATGGATCTGGATACAGGCCAGAAAAGTGGTCAGTTCCATCCTCATCATCTTCATCATTCTGATGTGTAAATAACGGACCTGTTGATGGAGCTTGTTTTTTAACTGGAAAAATGGGGGTGTTACCTGGTGAATCCTCGCATTTTATTATCACCCCTGCAGTTATTAAATCCTTTATTACTGGTTTTATTCCTTCACGAGCATCACATTTCAAAGGGTATTATTTATTCTGGGCCTGTATTCTGTTTTTGCTCTAATTTGAACAGGTAATGCTCCTTTACTAAAACCCACATCAGTTGGGTCTGTTGACCATAATTTATCAGGGACTTCATTCAAAAACTGTTCCTCCTGTTCAGTAAGGAATATTTCTCATTGTTGTTTTGTATGCAAATGTATCCCTTCCTGCACTGTCACTGTCCATAATAATAATTTTCTAATTAATCCTGTGGATGCACTAGTTTCTGTATTCATTATTGTTACAAACCAGTCTGTGACATATTTTCCCCTCTGCACTATTCTTCTTCTATAATGCCACTTGAGTTCTTTATCCTTGAATAAAGATATTTGTGGAGGTGACCAGATGTTGCAGAGCTTCTTAGTGTCTTCCTCTAACACTACTTCAGCAACTGACGTACTCTTCCTTTCTGTATAAACATAGGTTACCATGAGCTTTATAGGGGTTACTTTATTTAATACTTCTTCGTAAGTTTTATCTGGTCCAGGAGTATTTTTATACCACATGGTAATATGTCGATCATCTGGTGTCATCTGATCTTATAGTTGAGTAATGACATTTCTTCCTTCTGTTAGTAAAGCTGTCCCTACGTCTAGGGGTGGCTTATTCAGAATATCCAGTTAATAGTGGTAATAAGGTGGTCCTACTCCTTTTTAACATCAACACCCTGATGTGTATTGTCTGTAATCTCCTCTGCTCACTCCTCTCTGACCCCTGCGGTTTTTGTCCTCTGCCTCTAAATTTTTCTCTTCCTCTGTTGTTTTAATAATAAATCTGCTCTTCTTCTTCTTCTTGCTGAAAAAAGGTGTTGCCTATTTATTTATTTATTTATTTATTTTTCCTTCATAACTTTTCCTGCATGGAGGGCATGATTTACATAGTTTTCTAGATTTGCTGTGGGGAACCCTATAAAATTTCTCCTTACCCAGGTATTAATTGCATCCCTGGAACCAGCATGTAGTGCATTTTTTAACTGCTGTCAATAAGCTCCTTGCTCGTTTTCATCTTCTTGTAGACCACTATGTATTTTAAACACTTTTGTCAGTCTAATCCTATATTCTTCAAAAGGTTATTCCTCTTTTTGTTTCACTCTCGCTATTAAAAAGAGTAAAATATTTTCTAAGGTTACACAGAAAAAAAACCATGTCATGCCACAAACCTCCGTGACACGCTGTATCAACAGCCTTCAGCGTCTCAAAACAATAATAAAGAAATAAGCACAAATAAAACATACATGAGGTACAGCCATGGTGGGGATGGATTTATTCACCAAAGGGACTCATTTTAGCCCATCCAATCCTGTCAAACCTCATCAGATCTTTGGTACAAAACAAAAACTTTCCACCTGCTCTTTACTCCCTTTCTTCTGTCCCGCTATTCCACTTTGCAAGTCTATCAAAAAATTACTTCTTAGCCCTCTGACTTTTTCTGCTTTCCACAAAAACGTCCATTCTTATCTCCTGCATCACATCTCTCTCTTTTTAGTTATTTTTAACCAATAATCTACATCCTCATAACCTTCTTTGTCCATTTTTCTTAAATCACGTTTACTTTTAATGTACTTTTAATTATTGCATCCTATAGATCA
Organism: Girardinichthys multiradiatus; assembly: GCF_021462225.1. Lineage (NCBI taxonomy): Eukaryota > Metazoa > Chordata > Actinopteri > Cyprinodontiformes > Goodeidae > Girardinichthys > Girardinichthys multiradiatus. The sequence continues at coordinate 41,314,441 of NC_061811.1, forward strand.
ACTAATTTTTTAGAGTTTAAACGACCATCATAATGATATGTGGTTATCCATTTATCTAAATATTTTCATTTTAGTATTTTAATTTGATCCCGTGCTTCTATAAATTTCCAATCTTTACATTATTATTCATTTTAGTGTATTTAAATCACCCTTTTCCCATTTGTTTTATTTAAATTTGGTCCAGCATATAAATACCTAGGGTATTCTAAATACTGGATTATTCTGCTCCGTAGGGTGACAGAAAAATCTCCTTTTGTGGTAATTCTCATTTCAACTCTTTCAAGTGGAGAATTCTTGCCTTTGCTTCCACAAAAGTTAGTCACTTACAATCCCACTGCTTTGGTATGAGGCAAAACCTAATGGTTTAAATCCTCCATTCATTTCTCACATGCACACATTTTAAACGCGGAATTTTCTTAGTATTTTCTGTTGTTGTTTAAAATACTTCTTAACTCTCAAAGGACTCCGCCGTCTTGGATCACGGAATTTTCAGTATTTTTACTAATACTTTAAGCAGAACTCCGGCGCACTGCTGTTACCTGTCAGTGCCTAGGTTCACAGGGTTTGTTTACTTCACGCAATTACCCCCAGTCATTCGTCACACTTTTGTTTTCAATCCAGATTCACTCACCACTTTGTCCTCTCCTCTCTCTCAGAGTTCCGTCGGCCGTCAGATCCCAGAGGGCGGGCCGAAATCCAGTCCCGGAAAGGGTCTGTGTGTCTTCCTGTTGAAGACAGCCGTGTGCACGGTCTTTTCCTGGAGTCTACCGACCTGCTGGTACCATCAGGCGTAGTTGGAATCCGGCTCGAAAGGACCAAATTATTGTCAGGTTTAACCAACCTAACAATATTTATGACATCACAAAAAGAAGAGAGAGACAAAGTATTAGTTATTTTACTCGCACGAGGAGAACGGTCAGAGATGTGTTCTGTTACAAGTCTCCCAACCGCTCTGAAACCCATCCAACCGCTTCCTCTTTTTATTGTCTTTTGGGGGTCCCTAGTTTACAAAAACATTAATCTCTAAAGGATGGGAAAACAACAGCTGCATCGTAAACAAGTCATAAACAGCTTTATCCATTAACAACACATTCCCACAGTCCTCTTTCAGCTTCCAGGATCAGTTGCCCTTTTGTTCAGTGTAATCAGCCTTCATCTTTATGACCTCCTCAACTGGACTGCTTCCTTTCCCGTAAGCTCAGCTCCATTTATGATCTTTGCCTGCAGACAACTCATCAGATCATTTACTCACATACATCTTGAATGATTATAAGATCAAATAGTTATGTTAAAAAATAGGAGAAACTGTAAGACAAATCTTTATTCAATTATTCCAACATTAATCCACACAACCACGTCTCCGTGAAGCACAAAACTGCCGATGAATAAAAGTCCCTGTTTGTCCCCGACAGCAGTTGTAGTTCCTCAATTTTGTTGGGAAGTGAGCGCACGTTAGAGAGAAATATTCCAGGTAACAGTGTTCATAGTCCATGCTGGCGAAGATGTACCGGCACCCCAGCCCGTTTCTCTCTCTTCCGGCGTTTCACCGCGTGAACAAAGGTGAGCGCACGTTTGACCAGAATGTCCAAAAATTCCAGAGCAGTAGGCAGAAAATTGGGAAATAACTCCTCTGGTGTAGTAGCCCTGATGTTCATGAGTTATTTTCTGGTGAGCAAGCTCTGGGTACCATCACAGAAGACTGTTTTAAAGCAAAAAACAAAACAAAACAGTGCGCACCAACACGCCGAGGCGACCATCTGCGGCGCCTTCTTAGGTCAGATATGGGTCCATTGATACATTATTACTTAGAACATGAAATCACTGGGGTTCAGGAACAATAGGAATCCAAAGATTGTTTGAGGGTTGAAAACGTGTGGTTGAGAAGAGTGTGACAGGAATGAATGAAGGCCCAAGGTATGAATGATGAATGATGTGGGCCACATGAGTGAAAGGTTCATGAATCGAATGGTATGTTTTAGTTCCTGTGAGCTCATTTTTTGTTTTGGGTTTTGATTCATAGTTGTGTTCGGACAACTAATGAATGTTTTAGAGTGCACCAAGTTTTGTCTTCATTTGTTTTTTCTCTAATGTCAGTATTCCTTATATGTGTTCAGATGCTCGCAAGTTGGAACAATTTTCTGGGTTTTAGTTTCAGAGGATGAAAACTTAAATTTCTTATGAATTTTCTTGAGGTGAAATTGGATCTAAATTCTCTTTGGGATGGAAACAGAACCAAATAGAACCTGTCATTCTGCCATAGGGTTCTGGTTGAATAATTTGATGGTAAAAGATTTGGCAGCCCAATCTTCTTTAAGAGGGGATGCTGAAGCCAGCATGTGTTGTGTGTCTTAAGTGTTTGTCTAAATTTCTGTTTCAATGTTTGTCTCAAATGTTTGTCTGACTAACCCTTAGACTTCAGAGATAACAAAAAGAAATAATAATGAAAATATTAATCATAGCAATAAAAAATTGGAAATGGATATATTGGGGAAAAAATGACTGTTAATATTGATCACATATTTAACAGGAATGAATGACTAAATAATGGTATGATTAAGGTTGTACAGAATATGCAAATTACTTTTGTCTAGTATTGGGGGTAGAGGTTACGGGGAAGGACCCTAAAAGTCTAATTTAGGTAGATATAGTGAAATTATCAATGTGCTTGAAAAGTAGGTTGTCCAAAACACTAGACACCTTTATGGTAAATGATATAAATACTTTGTTCTGAGGATGATTTCAAAAAATTATTTTGGAAAATAACGGTTTGAACATTCCTACGTTCCTACCCTCGCCTATGACCATGAACTTTGGGTCATGACCGAAAGAACGAGATCCCGGATACAAGCGGCTGAAATGCGCTTCCTCCGTAGGGTGGCTGGGCACTCTCTTAGAGATAGGGTGAGGAGCTCGGCCATCCGGGAGGGGCTCGGAGTAGAGCCGCTGCTCCTCCACATCGAGAGGAGTCAGTGGAGGTGGCTCGGACATCTATACCGGATGCCTCCTGGATGCCTTCCTTGGGAGGCGTTCCAGGCACGTCCCACCGGGAGGAGGCCCAGGGGACGACCCAGGACACGCTGGAGGGACTATGTCTCTCAGCTGGCCTGGGAACGCCTTGGGCTCCCCCCGGAGGAGCTGGAGGAGGTGTCTGGTGAGAGGGACGTCTGGGCATCTCTGCTGAGTCTGCTGCCCCCGCAACCCGGTCCCGGATAAAGATGAAGACGACAAGTACGAGTACGGTTTGAACATATCTAACTTTGTCTACTAGTTAACGGACAATAAAGTAGCAACTAACTGGGTTACAATATAAATATGATTTTTGAGTTAAAGGTGAGAAGATGACTATTATATTATCTACATATAAGATTCTCATGTGTTGGAATTATGATTATTGATTAATTAATATTTATCAAGAATTATAATTAACAATCATAATTTGACTAAATTAATTTCTTAACCAATATCCTCATTTATGAATCGAGACCAGCGATGTCTTCTGGTGTTATAAATGTGGCTCAACGCCATTAATAATTACAACCGTTAAATACTCAGTAATAATTGATAACTATTACCAGAGATGTCACTGTTTAATCAACCGTTTCTACCAAAACGTGGGGAACTTTTAACCTTATTTTGACTGAAGAATCACTCTTGCACAAAATAAACACAAAACGCCTTCTCTTTATCTATGTGAATATTTATTAAATCACAGCATGATACAATCCGCTCTTCCGATTTAATAATATTCACCTACTCAAACATGCAAAGTTCTACACAAAAAGGGGGTAAAATATCTAACTGAACAAAATAAAGCAAAACAGCAGTGAGTGCATATGAATTCAACCAGCAGTTATGGCCAAAGTGATAATATGACAAGGGAATATGGTGTTGAACGAAGCTTTGGGAGCGCAGCCCGCCAGAGTGTAGCTCAGTGAAATGCACAGTCATAAAACATCCCACAACTCTGGGTGGGGCTGAGCACACAAAGAGTTATAAAACTTTTGGCAGCAAGCTAGTAAGCAGTAAAGTTGAAGACAAAGAAAATGGTGAATTTCCCCATGAGGTTATTATAACAGTGCAGTTTCACAGTGCACCTGCGCGCAGGTGTTTGCACGGTAAAGAAACACTTGCGAGACACGGCGGTCTCTGAAAGTACCAGCAAGTTTCAAAACAATGGCATGCATATACAATTCAGAACACATTAGACTCTAAATAGCGACTCTAATCGCACTAAAATTTCCTACTGTATCCTTCCCACGCTATTCCTAATAACGAAATAAAAATAAAAATAAAAGGATGGGTTTTACTTTGTTGAAGTCTTCCTTCTGAGCAGAGGGAGAGAGGAGGAGGGGGGAAGTTGGAAGTTAACGTGCGTCCACAGTTAACTTCGGGAAGAGCGGTCAATCTTCGTCCTTTGGCCTCCTTGGTGAAAAGGAAAAATATGATCTGACCGTCAGCAGTCGACTAGAACCAAGCAAGGAGGGAAAGTTGCGTCTCCTTGAAACTCCGTGGTTTTGGTTACGTGTTAAACTCACGTCTTCGATCGGCAAAGTGAAATTTCTGGCCTTCTTATTCCAGAAACCTCTTTCATGAATTTTTCGTTGGCCAACGAAGGAGAATAAATGAAGACTCCACGTGGGACCTCTTCTTTTCCAGAGAGAGATGCTCCAGTTGCGTGGTAACCGTGTCAAGGTCTCCAGCTGAAGGCAGCTTCTTTCAAATGTTCGCCTTCCTATTTTGCCTCCTGTGACGTCAGACCTGGGACGGCCCCGTCATATCAGCCGCAGTGGCTGCTGGGTTTTGTAGGACAGACTATCCTGCGGTACAAAATGGCCGATGACGTTGGAAAGGCATAGTGGCGTCCAGCAACGTGCAAATGGTCCAATATTCAGCAAACAAGTGGTCCAACACATGAAAACCGGTATTGGAGCATTTCCTGTTCCCAACAAGCCCTAAAAGGAATTGTTATTGATTTTATGGGTACTTACAACAGAGTGAAAGGATGTAGAGATGTGCTTGACACTTTCACCGGGTCGGCTGAGAGAGCTAATCACACAATCAAAAAAATGATTGGCTAAAATTTGTGCTGATACAAAAATTAAGTGGCTGGATGTGCTGCCCTTGGTAATGTTTTACATAAGATCATCACCCACAGAGCTCATGGGTTTAACTCCCCATGAGCTGCTGACAGGAAGAACCATGCCCTGACCTTTCACCTCCTCGCTTCAGTCGGGGTGTGAACCCAGTCTGGATTCACAGAGAGAACAACTGACATGTTCAAAGATCTTAATCTGCTGTGAAGTTTTTGTCTCATAACACACTGGAGGGTCTAACCAAAGAACCAACAGGAGAAACAAATAGAACTCTGGATGAGGGCAAAACTAAGGTAAGCAGATCATATTGCAGGAAGGGAGAGCCATCCTCCGAAGGAAACCTCAGCGAAATCAGAAAGCACCTGAGGAAGAACATACGAATAGGTTCAATTAGATATCTTTTGACTTAACATTTCATTTCCAGCTAACACATCATAAATGTGAAACTAAATTAATTTATTCCAGTAACCATAAAGTCAAAAGGTAAGATTAACTCATCTCTTTGCTTTCAACTAACAAAATACAATAATGTGGGACCTGTTTCATAAATATTTGAGTGGGCTGGGTTACTTCAACAGAGAGAACGTGATAAAGAAATAAACAATAAAAATTCTATTTGACGGGTTAAAGCTTGAAAGAGTATGTCCCAGTAAATTTCACAAAATCAAAAATCACAGAGGGGAGAAGGATTTCTAAAGTACAACTGTGTGAATAATCAACAAAGAAATGTTTATTTCTGTGAATGTGGGAAATTGTGGAATAAATTGCATGAAGGGTTAAAGGAGATTTTTACTATTTAATTAATTCAAATAACTTCATGAATAGAAATTATAACTTCCTATGTGCTTCTGAGTTATTTATTTATAGATGATGTTGTCTGCAACTTAGATTGTAAATTAACTTGATACAAGACCTTGAACTTTTACTTGCTGCTGAACAGAACTGATTTATGGGGAATAATTGCTTTGGGGTGACTACCTATTGACTGGACAGGAAAGATGTTCTCTGGTTACCCTCTCCATCCAGGATGCCCTGACACCAATTGGCCTACTTCGTCAGGGGGAACCTTTCAGAAAATGTGTTTCTGAATTTGATACTTCAAACTGCTTCCAGTTAGAACCGATTCTAATCTTTTAAATGACACCACGGCAAAACAGGAGAGACAGCTGAAGGCTGTGGTAAACAAGATGTTCAAATTATTTCTTGTCAAATTAGAATAGCTTTGGATATGATCCTAGCAAAAAAAGGTTGTGTGGTGTTATTGGAGAGGCTTGTTGTTCTTTTATTCCCAACAATTACACCACCTGATGGATCTCTAACGAAAGCTCTAAATGAATTGCAATCACCATCCATTGAATTAAAATTGCACTCAGGAATCGATGAACAATTCACAAACATGTTTGAGATGTGGTTTGGAAAATGGGGAAACCTACTGGTGAGTATATTCACTTCATTGACTTGTGCTGATCGCAGGTTGTGTATGCTGTTGTGCAACGTGTATTCGAGCTCTCATCCTCAGGTGTATTGATTGTGAGATTGGTTCCAGTGATACCAGAGGTTTGAGATTTCAAGAATATCAAACGGATGTGGTGCCAGAGCACACATTGATGTTGTCCACTGAATATTTGAGCACAAGTGATGATGTGGATCTCATGGAACCAAACCAAAGTGTTGGAGAAATTATGATACTGTGATGTGAGGAGGAGGTGGAAACCCAGGCCCTGTCCCAATACCCGCACTTCCACCCTTGTGTCCCTGAATTGCGCGTTCCCGTTGATGGGTTCGAGTGCGTAGTGTGTCCCAATTCTCCAGAGTCGTCCTTAGCCACGCCCCATTTGTGCCCCACATCCGCCCTTCGACTTCGCCGAAGTATATTACCCACAATTCACTGCTGCAGATGACGTTCTGAGCAAAAACCAATCACAACCATCAACGTAACCAGCCATCAAATCAGAATAATAAGAACTGCGTAAACTTTAGACAGCAAGCCGACAAATATTTTTTTTTACTGGTTTTCCAGGCTCAACATTGTAAGAAACCACTGGGTTCAGACTGAGTCTGGGCAGTCAGTAGGTCATAACACTGAAGTTACCTTTCAAACAAACACTAGCGCAGCGAGAGTCTGGTGTATAAGCCTCCTTCACTTCCTGCACTTTCTTCTCCTCAAAACAATTGCTTGTTGCAGTTTTAAATAGTTGTTTTAGCAGCAAGACTGTGAAAACAGCGCCGGTTCCCGTCCTTTTTGATGTTGCAGTTACGGTGCAGAGGTGCAAGTCGATGACGTCACCTCTACTGTCCCAATTCTCCAATTTTGCAGCTTGTAACCTGCGCACTTCAACCCTTACATGCACTTGTACAGAGTAAACACTTCATAGAGGGGCGTAGGGTATAGTGTGGGAATTGGGACAGGGCCCCATTGTTCAGAGCCAGCCTGAAAATGGGAGCAAAATCCAATCACAGCCAAAAACTGAGGATGCAACACCAGGAGGATGACCAACCCTTTCCTGTGGCCTGGAGGGGGACCGGACCAGACGACTGCAATAGATAATTGAACAGGGTCCACGATTCAGGATCTACAATATACTGATACACATTGTGCTTGCTCATTTCCGCTGTGCTTCTAGGTTTTTATTATTTTAGTTATTTTTCATTTTTCAACAGAGCATTATTATCTAGAGTACAGACCAAAAATTTGGACACACCTTCTCATTCAAAGAGTTGTCTTTATTTTCATGACTATGAATATTGTAGCTTCACACTGAAGGCATCAAAACTATGAATTAACACATGTGGAATTATATACTGAACAAAAAAGTGTGAAACAACTGAAAATATGTCTTATATTCTAGGTTCTTCAAAGTAGGCACCTATTGCTTTGATTACTGCTTCGCACACTCTTGGGATTCTGTTGATGAGCTTCAAGAGGTAGTCACCTGAAATGGTTTTCCAACAGTCTTGAATGAATTCCCAGAGATGCTTAGCACTTGTTGGCCCTTTTACCTTCACTCTGCGGTCCAGCTCGCCCCAAACCATCTCGATTGGGTTCAGGTCCGGTGACTGTGGAGGGCAGGTCATCTGGCGCAGCACTCCATCACTCTCTTTCTTCATCAAATAGCCCTTACATAGCCTGGAGGTGTGTTTGGGGTCATTGTCGTGTTGAAAAATAAATGATGATCCAACTAAACTCAAACCGGATGGAATAGCATGCCGCTGCAAGATGCTGTGGTGGCCATGCTGGTTCAGTATGCCTTCAATTTTGAATAAATCCCCAACAGTGTCAAAAGCAAAGCACCCCCACACCATCAGTCCTCCTCCTCCATGCTTCACGGTGGGAACCAGGCATGTAGAGTCCATCCGTTCACCTCTTCTGCGCCGCACAAAGACACTATGGTTGGAACCAAAGATCTCAAACTTGAACTCATCAGACCAAAGCACAGATTTCCACTGGTCTAATGTCCATTCCTTGTGTTCTTTAGCCCAAACAAGTTTCTTCTGCTTGTTGCCTGTCCTCAGCAGTGGTTTCCTAGCAGCTATTTTACCATGAAGGCCTGATTCACACAGTCTCCTCTTAACAGTTGTTCTAGAGATGTGTCTGCTGCTAGAACTCTGTGTGGCATTGACCTGTTCTCTAATCTGAGCTGCTGTTAACCTGTGATTTCTGAGGCTGGTGACTCGGATGAACTTATTGTCTGCAGCAGAGGTGACTCGTGGTCTTCCTTTCCTGGGGCGGTCCTCATGTGAGCCAGTTTCTTTTATAGCACTTGATGGTTTTTGCGACTGCACTTGGGGACACTTTCAAAGTTTTCCCAATTGTTCGGACTGACTGACCTTCATTTCTTAAAGAAATGAGGGCCACTTGTTTTTCTTTACTTAGCTGCTTTTTTCTTGCCATAATACAAATTCTAAAAGTCTATTCAGTAGGACTATCAGCTGTGTACTGTATCCACCTCCTGCACAACACAACTGATGGCGCCAACCCCATTTATAAGGCTTAAAATCCCACTTATTAAACCTGACAGGGCACACCTGTGAAGTGAAAACGATGTCAGGTGACTACCTCTTGAAGCTCATCAACAGAATACCAAGAGTGTGCAGAGCAGTAATCAAAGCAAAGGTGGCTACTTTCAAGAACCAAGAATATAAGACATATTTTCAGTTGTTTCACACTTTTTTGTTCAGTATATAATTCCACATGTGTTAATTCATAGTTTTGATGCCTTTAGTGTGAAGCTACAATATTCATAGTCATGAAAATAAAGACAACTCTTTGAATGAGAAGGTGTGTCCAAACGTTTGGTCAGTACTGTATTTGCGATGTTTTATTCATTTAAATTTCAGACACACATCAGCATAGGTCTGTTCTATGGAAAACAGAGGGGGTGCACACACTGAGGCCTGCAGGCAGTTACCGGAGTTACACGACGGCTGGAAGGAAATGCCTGCCATATTCTAGCTTAGGGCCATACTGGTTGGGTATCGGAACTGGAGCGAAACGGACCCGGTGGTGTACAGGGAGGAAAGAGAGTAAAAACTCCCATTTTACAACAGAATGATATTTAAATGATAGTTAAACAAGAAAAAGAGATTTCTCAAAAGGGTGAGAAACATATGGGTTTTTAACTTTGATTTAAAGAAATTCAGGGTTTCAACATGTTAGTAATTTTCTGGAGGTTTGCTCCACATTAGTGGAGCATGAGAAGTGAATTCTTCTTTTCCAGGTTAGGTTCTGATTTTGAGGATCCAGTTTAGACTTGAAACACAGGACCAGAGTGGTCTGGAATGATGATACAATAGCGACAAATATGTAATGTATCTTGGTGCTAAGCCATTAAACTATACTATACCCTGGCCTGCTTTGGCTGCACATATTGGACTGTTCAGCCACTAATTGAAACCAACTTACTGAAGAAGCGGTGACATACATCTGTTTCTGCAAGGACATGTGTGTGCAGACCAAGACCTTCTGCACATACAATAACAATAAACCTTGGTTCATTTCTCATCTGAGGCAGCTGCGTAGGGATAAGGAAGAGGCTCACAACAGTGGGGGCCAGGCCCTGTATAAACAGGGCAGGAACAAACTGACCAAGGAGATCATAGCAGTGAAGAGAAGCTACAGTGAGAAGCTAAAGAAAAGCTACTCACATGGAAACGCTCCTGCTGCTTGGAACGGTTTGAAAACCTGATTGCCTACAGGAGGCATTCGCCAAACCCCGAGTAGAATCTTCGCCTGGCAAATAAGTTGAATGGCTTCTACTGCTGGTGTGAAAAGCAGCTGTTCACACCTTAACCCAACTCCTCCACATCCCATTCAGACACAAATTCTTGCCATACAACAACCAACCCCCTACCTTCAGACCCCCTGCCTGCACTAAGGAACTCAGAGGAAGATGTAAATAGGCTCTTTCAGCGCCTGAAAACAAGGAAGACCTCAGGGCCTGATTATGTCTCCCTGTCAGAATAAAGTAACATGGGGATATTGCCAAGATCATTTTCTTCCACATCTTTGTGTGAAGATAGGATGTTGTTTTACTGTCAAAACCTGTCCACTGTGTTTTCTCAAGTTTCACAGACGGTGAAGGCTGCATTACCAGAAACAGCCACTTCCACCCTCCAGTCCTTTATTCCTGGCGACTGGATTCTGATCAGAGAATCTAGGAGAAAACACTGGAAGTCCAGGCGCTGGAATGGCCCATATCAGATCCTATTAGTCACCCAGGAAAGCTGCAGGAAAGCTCCAGCTCCTCCAGCTTCATCTGGCTTCCAGGACACAAGTCATCTTCCAACTGGATCATCCACGGCCTGAAAGGTGTGAGGACAGCGGACCACCACAAGACAAAGAACTGTAAGCTGATCACTGGCGAGTGATTGAAGAGGTGGTTGAAGAACACTGTTCTTACAAGGGCACAATAATCCCTTGGGCAGTGCTACGTTATTTCAGAATCTACTTAAGGCCATCGCATTGCCTGAAAGTTAGAAATCATAAGGTTATTGAAATCTCTCCGCTCGAAGGACCAAGTTAATGTTAGGTATTAATTAGTCAACTCAGAGGCAAGAACGATACAGTCAGTTTTACTTGCAGCAAGGGTAGCTCACTTTGCAGTGCAGCCTACAAAGTGTTGGCACCCCTTTTTCTTTATATATACATGCTGGGTCACACACAGTTCAACAAACATTCAGGGGGTGTGTGTGCGTGGGGTCAGAAAGGTTAGGGTTCATGTGTCTTGATTATAAACAGAGAGGGAGAGTGGGGACTTGGTAGAGCAGCCTCTAGATGTTGCTGATAAAAGCATAACTCACTCCTGCCCCCTATCTCCCTTTCTGTGGCATGTACAGGTCCTTCTCAAAATATTAGCATATTGTGATAAAGTTCATTATTTTCCATAATGTCATGATGAAAATTTAACATTCATATATTTTAGATTCATTGCACACTAACTGAAATATTTCAGGTCTTTTATTGTCTTAATACAGATGATTTTGGCATACAGCTCATGAAAACCCAAAATTCATATCTAACAAAATTAGCATATCATTAAAAGGGTCTCTAAACGAGCTATGAACCTAATCATCTGAATCAACGAGTTAACTCTAAACACCTGCAAAAGATTCCTGAGGCCTTTAAAACTCCCAGCCTGGTTCATCACTCAAAACCCCAATCATGGGTAAGACTGCTGACCTGACTGCTGTCCAGAAGGCCACTATTGACACCCTCAAGCAAGAGGGTAAGACACAGAAAGAAATGTCTGAACGAATAGGCTGTTCCCAGAGTGCTGTATCAAGGCACCTCAGTGGGAAGTCTGTGGGAAGGAAAAAGTGTGGCAGAAAACGCTGCACAACGAGAAGAGGTGACCGGACCCTGAGGAAGATTGTGGAGAAGGGCCGATTCCAGACCTTTTGGGACCTGCGGAAGCAGTGGACTGAGTCTGGAGTAGAAACATCCAGAGCCACCGTGCACAGGCGTGTGCAGGAAATGGGCTACAGGTGCCGCATTCCCCAGGTCAAGCCACTTTTGAACAAGAAACAGTGGCAGAAGCGCCTGACATGGGCTACAGAGAAGCAGCACTGGACTGTTGCTCAGTGGTCCAAAGTACTTTTTGCGGATGAAAGCAAATTCTGCATGTCATTCGGAAATCAAGGTGCCAGAGTCTGGAGGAAGACTGGGGAGAAGGAATTGCCAAAATGCCAGAAGTCCAGTGTCAAGTACCCACAGTCAGTGATGGTCTGGGGTGCCGTGTCAGCTGCTGTTGTTGGTCCACTGTGTTTTATCAAGGGCAGGGTCAATGCAGCTAGCTATCAGGAGATTTTGGAGCACTTCATGCTTCCATCTGCTGAAAAGCTTTATGGAGATGAAGATTTCATTTTTCAGCACGACCTGGCACCTGCTTACAGTGCCAAAACCACTGGTAAATGGTTTACTGACCATGGTATCACTGTGCTCAATTGGCCTGCCAACTCTCCTGACCTGAACCCCATAGAGTATCTGTGGGATATTGTGAAGAGAACGTTGAGAGACTCAAGACCCAACACTCTGGATGAGCTAAAGGCCGCTATCGAAGCATCCTGGGCCTCCATAAGACCTCAGCAGTGCCACAGGCTGATTGCCTCCATGCCACGCCGCATTGAAGCAGTCATTTCTGCCACAGGATTCCCGACCAAGTATTGAGTGCATAACTGTACATGATTATTTGAAAGTTGACGTTTTTTGTATTAAAGACACTTTTCTTTTTAAAATACTTTTCGGATGAAATATGCTAATTTTGTGAGATAGGAATTTTGGGTTTTTATGAGCTGTATGCCAAAATCATCCATATTAAGACAATAAAAGACCTGAAATATTTCAGTTAGTGTGCAATAAATCTAAAATATATGAATGTTAAATTTTCATCATGACATTATAGAAAATAATGAACTTTATCACAATATGCTAATATTTTGAGAAGGACCTGTAGGAGGGAAAAGCACTTTGTCCAGACATGAGTGATAAACAATACAAACGTTTTCAAACTCTAACACTCCCCATTATGCCTGAGAACCTGTGCTGACCAACTGGCAACCATCTTCACTGAGATCTTCAACAAGTCACTGGAGCTGTGTGAAGTTCCCTTCTGTTTCAAATGCTCCACCATCATCCTAGTACCCAAAAACCCACCATCACAGGATTAAATGACTACAGGCCTGTCATCCTAACATCTGTGGTAATGAACTCCTTTGAGCGGCTGGTATTGAAGCACCTGAAGGACATCACAGGCCCCCTGTTGAACCCTACTGGTCGGCAGATGATGCAGTCAACTTGGGAATACACTTCATTCTACAAGACCTTGACCACCCACCCAGGGATGTACACCAGGATCCTGTTTGTGGACTTCAGCTTGGCCTTCATCGCAAACAACCCACAGATCCTCCACCAGCAGCTCATTCAGCTCAAGGTCCCGGCCTCCACCTGTCAGTTGATCACCAGCTTCCTGATGGACTGGCAGCAGCAGGTTAGGCTGGAGAGCATCATCTCCTGCACAAGTACCGTCAGCACCGCCACCCCCCCCCAGGGGTGTATTCCCTCTCCACTGCTCCCTCTACACAAATGACTGCACCTCAGCGGACCTGTCTGTGAAACACCTGAAGTTTGCAGATGACATCACTGTTACTTGACTGATCCAGGACAGGAATGAGTCTGCATACAGACAGGAGGTGGACCGGCTGGTACACTGGTGTGGTCAGAACCACTTGGAACTCAACCCACTCAAGTCTGTAGAAATGATGGTGGACTTTCGGACCCCCTTAACCCCCTTGCCATCCTCAACAATACTGTCTGCTGTGGACCACTTCTGATTCCCAGGAACCACAATTTCTCAATACCTGAGATTGTCCTTACACATAGACAATGTTTGGAAAAAGGCCCAGCAGAGACTGTACTTTCTGAGGCAACATAAGAAGTACAACTATCGCTGCTGGTCATTTTCTACGCTGCCATAATTCAGTCTGTCTTCATCCATCTCAGTGTGGTATGCCTCATCCACAAAACAGGACAGGTCCAGACTGCAACAAACAATCAGGTCTGCAGAGAGAATAATCAGGCTGACCTTCCTTCTATCCAGAACCTATACAGGTCTAGGGTAAAAAAAAGTGCAGCTAAAATCTCTGCAGACCCCACACACCCTGCACACAAACTGTTTAGGCTTTTACCTTCAGGTCAGCGGAAAAGAGTGCTGTCTACTAAAACCAGCCGCCACATAGACAGTTTCTTCCCCCAAGCTGTTTCTCTGATGAACATTTGAAAGTCAGAGTTCCAGAAACACACCATGCATACTTGGACTAATCTCAGATTATATTACATTGTAAAGTCAATAGTGTATATATTTACATTCAAAAAGATGTTCTTTATTATTGAGAGCAAAGTTTATGGGAGTCAAATTTCTTATTTGTCTGTACAAACCTGGCAATAAAACTGATTCTGAGCTTACAGAAGTATTTTAAAGTCCATTCTCTGAGATACAGTGATCCAGTGTAAGGACTTTAGAACTGGGGTGATGTGCTCTACTTTCTTAGTTTTTGGGAGGATGCTGGCAGCAGCGTTCTGGATCAGCTGCAGATGTCTAATTGACTTTAAGGCAGACCTGTGAAGACATTGTTGCAGTAATCAATTCGACTTAAGATCACACGTGTGGATGAGTTTTTCAAGATCCTGCTGGAACATTAGTCCTTAAATCTTGGAAATGTTCTTCAGGTGAAAGAAGGCCGATGTAGGCTCTCTGGAGGCTGTTTATTGTTATCGTCCAAGCTAAGAAGGACATGTAGATATTGAATAGTAGGGGTCCCAAGATGGAACATTGGGGTTTCTGTGGTCTCCGATGTAACGTTATTTATTGACATTAATAAGTCTCCGTTCTTCAAGTGATATACTGTGATTAATAATCACGAATGCTGCGCTGAGCTCCAATAATACCAGCACTGTGGTTCTTCCATGATCTGCATAAATACAAGGTAACTGTTGAAGATAATTTTCTGAGGGAGTATAGTTATTTTTAAAATTTCATTGTTGACCGTTCTACACAGACATACACATACATACATAAAGACAAAATGCTGTTAACAGAGTAAGATACAGGCACCTCATTTTTTAAAACCAATTTTAGATTTATTCTTTGTCACATACACACAAGTTGTGCAAATCAGGCAGGTATTTGAAAGGTCTTTTTATCACATACTATAAAAATAATCACACAATTATGTTGCCTTAATAAAAGTTTTATGCTTAAACTTTTAAGCATAAAAGTTTAAAAAGTCAAATCTTTAACTTCTGAAAATCAAACTACTGCAAATAATGCAAGCAAATGTAGCACACTGGACTCCCAAATTTGCTTAGAGAAGCTAAAAGTAGAAACTTAAAATGACAAGTATTTTTTTTCTCAGGCAACTGACAGGAGTTTGTTGTGTGTTTTAATTTAAACTTTAACACCAGTATTTTTAACACCATTAGTCATAATGTTTGCCTCAGTCCTGACATTACCTTTTCCAACAAGCTTCACTTTAGTAATTATAGTCATCTGAAATGACACACATGTACAACCCTGCACCAAAAACACAGTAGCATGTAAACCAGATTGGACTGACATGTGCAGCACATTTACATACAGTGTAATATGCTGCAGCAGAGCAGCTGATTCCCTAATCTGGGCTAAGCATTCACAGAAAGATGGTTGTCTGTTTAGGAGTTAGAAAGGAGACACTTTAGTGGAAACCTGCAGCCTGTAGACTGCAGTTTCAGTTATGGTCAGCAGTATTTTTTCAGTGCAAGTAGCTGCTGTTAATCACTATGCTCTGCTATTATATTGTGCGATAAAAACCATGACCAAACTACTGAATTAAACCATTTTTTATTGGTTCTTCTTAACAATGTGTCGATTACTTCTGAATGCACACATATAGTGATACTTGGATTGGTAAATAGTCGTTTATCCGACAGCTGAAATGTTGTGAACTTTACGCTGCTGGTTAAATTTATTCCATAACAAATTTTTAATCTGTCTGCTGTGGAATATATATCTGTGTTAAACGGAAAAAAAAAAAACAAGCAGACTAGTTTACATTTTTCATTTGCTTGTTTTTAGGAGATAACGTATCAGCTGCAATCACAGTTCATCGAGACTTGATCCAGTAATAGATGGCCCTTCGTCTATGAAATGTCTGTCTCTTTTATATTCATTCCTCATGAATAAGCTGGAGGGAAAAATAAACAGTCTGCATTCTTTTGGTAGCAGCGGCAGCCTGTAGATGGCAGCAGAGAACAGAGAATGAGCTACTAAAAGAATCATGGAAATAAGTTTGTATTTTCCATTTAAACTGGATTACACCAAATATAGTTTTATGTTTGTTAGAGTTGTATATCCTCTTTTCTTTATGGCTGCGTTCCCATGAACTTCAAGCTTTTGAATTAAATTGGCAGCTGTGGTCACAGGAAAATTAAGCTTGCTTAAGATAATCAGGATGAAGCCCACAAGCTTAAAGCATTGGTCTGTTAATAAAGTTGTTTCCCAGTACTTCAAGCGTTGCTGGAGTATTCACCTCACCAGATTTTTTACCCTCACCTTACACCTTGTGAGTCGGTGAAGTTGTGCCAGAAACCTTTTGATTTCTTAAGATAATCCTTTCACAGGGAAATATTTGATTATGTTGCTGAGCTCGTCGGGTAGCTCTCACCTTTTGTTTTGGTCCATGTTGCTAAATGGTCTAATTGGCTGATTAGAAGCTTTGAGGCCTTATGATACAAATTAAGGCGAAACACTTGGGGGGAACTAAAAATCTGTCCAGAGTTTATCAGCATATGTTAGAAAACATTTTGTTTTTACCAATTTCTTTGCGTCATAGATCACTTACAGAAAACATCCAAGTATACATTAGACAATTGCTTTTAGCTGAACCACGTTTCTGGCATTGTATTGATGACGTGCAAGGCTACAATGTAACATTTACAGGTCCTTCTCAAAATATTAGCATATTGTGATAAAGTTCATTATTTTCCATAATGTCATGATGAAAATTTAACATTCATATATTTTAGATTCATTGCACACTAACTGAAATATTTCAGGTATTTTATTGTCTTAATACGGATGATTTTGGCATACAGCTCATGAAAACCCAAAATTCCTATCTCACAAAATTAGCATATCATTAAAAGGGTCTCTAAACGAGCTATGAACCTAATCATCTGAATCAACGAGTTAACTCTAAACACCTGCAAAAGATTCCTGAGGCCTTTAAAACTCCCAGCCTGGTTCATCACTCAAAACCCCAATCATGGGTAAGACAGCCGACCTGACTGCTGTCCAGAAGGCCACTATTGACACCCTCAAGCAAGAGGGTAAGACACAGAAAGACATTTCTGAACGAATAGGCTGTTCCCAGAGTGCTGTATCAAGGCACCTCAGTGGGAAGTCTGTGGGAAGGAAAAAGTGTGGCAGAAAACGCTGCACAACGAGAAGAGGTGACCGGACCCTGAGGAAGATTGTGGAGAAGGGCCGATTCCAGACCTTGGGGGACCTGCGGAAGCAGTGGACTGAGTCTGGAGTAGAAACATCCAGAGCCACCGTGCACAGGCGTGTGCAGGAAATGGGCTACAGGTGCCGCATTCCCCAGGTCAAACCACTTTTGAACCAGAAACAGCGGCAGAAGCGCCTGACCTGGGCTACAGAGAAGCAGCACTGGACTGTTGCTCAGTGGTCCAAAGTACTTTTTTCGGATGAAAGCAAATTCTGCATGTCATTCGGAAATCAAGGTGCCAGAGTCTGGAGGAAGACTGGGGAGAAGGAAATGCCAAAATGCCAGAAGTCCAGTGTCAAGTACCCACAGTCAGTGATGGTCTGGGGTGCCGTGTCAGCTGCTGGTGTTGGTCCACTGTGTTTTATCAAGGGCAGGGTCAATGCAGCTAGCTATTAGGAGATGTTGGAGCACTTCATGCTTCCATCTGCTGAAAAGCTTTATGAAGATGAAGATTTCATTTTTCAGCACGACCTGGCACCTGCTCACAGTGCCAAAACCACTGGTAAATGGTTTACTGACCATGGTATCACTGTGCTCAATTGGCCTGCCAACTCTCCTGACCTGAACCCCATAGAGAATCTGTGGGATATTGTGAAGATAACGTTGAGAGACTCAAGACCCAACACTCTGGATGAGCTAAAGGCCGCTATCGAAGCATCCTGGGCCTCCATAAGACCTCAGCAGTGCCACAGGCTGATTGCCTCCATGCCACGCCGCATTGAAGCAGTCATTTCTGCAAAAGGATTCCCGACCAAGTATTGAGTGCATAACTGTACATGATTATTTGAAGGTTGATGTTTTTTGTATTAAAAACACTTTTCTTTTATTGGTCGGATGAAATATGCTAATTTTGTGAGATAGGAATTTTGGGTTTTCATGAGCTGTATGCCAAAATCATCCGTATTAAGACAATAAAAGACCTGAAATATTTCAGTTAGTGTGCAATGAATCTAAAATATATGAATGTTAAATTTACATCATTACATTATGGAAAATAATGAACTTTATCACAATATGCTAATATTTTGAGAAGGACCAGTATATCATGTCCACTTTCAGTAAGATCTCCTCTTTTTTCACCTTTTTTGCACACTTAGATGTAAACTATACTGCCAAAAGTATTTGTCTGTCTACTTTTATGAGTACATGAAAATTGATGACATCCTATTTTTAATACATCAGGTCCACTTTGTTGATGGACCCATAGTTGCCAGTAAGAGCAACTTAAACCATTCTGTAAACATCTTCCACACGGTTTAGGAGTGTGTTCATAGTTAGATGAGAAAACCACAACTGCAGCCTCCGCTCTAATTCATCACAAAGGTGTTTGAGAAGGTTAGGGTCAGAACTCTGTGCAGGTCAGTCAAGTTTCTCCACACCAAACTCTTTACCCCTGCACCCATGTAAGTGATTGGAACACTGGAATTTGCTGATTTAGTGGTGTGACACAATACATTTAGCAATATAGTATATATCTATAGGAAAAAAGATTATAGTTACTGATCAGCCATTTGGTTTATTCTGCAGTTTTTTGTTTTTTTTTGGTTTAGTTTGATATTTTCCAGTTCCTCCTGAAACCATGTATTTGTGTCTGATAAGAAAGCAGTCCGCATTGTGTAGGTAAAGAGAGAGGGAGATAGGGGAAGCAGTGTGCTGTGTTGTTTCTTTTTCAGCCTTGTCTCTTGTTTATTTTGCATGTTTACTGTCAGATGGACAAAACATTGCTGCTGTTTGTTCCTTCTTTGCTTACAACAAACAGAATAAAGCCTGCAGCCGCTGCTGTTGTCACTGTGTTTGTAGTTCAGACATTCAATTACTCCACAGCACCAAGCTTCATCTAATTATCATTACACACACACACACACACACACACACACACACACACGGTCTATTATCATCTCTCTTTATGTGACAGCACTGAACAACAAGAATTATACTCCTTAATTAAGCAGGCAACATGTCAGTGTATTTATAATCACTTCTAACACTGAGAGACAGATTTAACAACTCCAACACAGACAATGAAAGGCATTATGGAAACATTGGAAAAACACTGTAAATCAAACCGCTTAAAACAAAAGACACTGTAAAAAAACACTCAGAACAAATCTCTCTGCTGAGGTCCATTAAATACTGATAGAATCACCAACTAATGGTAAGAGATATCTCCATCTTGGTGGTCCCCAAACATAACCAAACACACAGTAACTCCCCTGCTGAACACCGCCCTGAAAAATAGTATGATAGACCTAAAAACACAACAAACTACAAATATATTGATGCAGTACTTTTATAGATGCTCCAAATGTATATTCTGCTTTTTTGTTTTTCTCAGTTTAATGTGATGCTAATACCAAAAAATACAGAAATTGCTTTTTAGTGTTATCAACAAATAAAAATTTCATTATTCTTAAGTCAAAAATAAAGAAAAATCCAATTCAGGTTTTAGCAGTCCATGTATTTTGCATTTAGAGCTAGAGTAGATCAGACATACTCCAGATCCTACACTTAGTTTGAACTTTTAGGTAGCCATGGTTTATAGGGATCTTTTCTTTTTTTGTCTTCTCTGTTCATAACACTACCGGTCACTGCTTCCATGCCCTGGACATGCAAGCAAGCAGTAGAAAACTCATTTGCTCGTGGGCAACTTAGATGATGTCACCATAGAGACACTATCCTCATGAATTGGAAAAATAAAAACCTTCCTAATATTAACCAGTATAGAAACCTTCTGTTGGATTATATAAGTCTTGAGGCAGCATCTACCTCCACATCAGATCAATCTCTCTGGGCTCCTTTAATTGGCTCCATCACCTAGTGGGGCACCTTTGGCATTGTTGTGGAATTTTCTTATCAAAGTGGGTAGAAGTTGACTCATAACAAGAGAAAATCAGGACTTTGTCTTAATAAGTTTTATTCAAAGGCATTCAGCATTTGAAGACCCTGACACTGAGGTTAGTCAGTGAAACAGAGCAACGAACAGAAATCACAAACAGTATTTATACCAAAAATGAGGGTGTTATCTCAACTTCAAAGAGTTTTAGAAATATGGCCCCTAGACCCTCCCCGGGTCAGAGTTAACAAAGTTATTTATGAGGGCACCCATCTACCTTCCCTTGAAATATACACTTCAGGAAGTGTTAACCATAAAACTCTCCAGCATTTGAATTTAGAGTCCATCTGCTCTAAATAACAGAACACTAATAAAACACAGAGGTCAGAGGAGAGAGGTGAAGGGAATATCAGAGCACTTTAAAAGAATTTTCCATTACACTCCTTTCTTCTGATTACAAGATAATCACATAACTAAAAGAAAATTCTACAAAACCATCACCCAAGCTTATAATCAAAGTAAAACTAATAAAAGAAAAGAATATATAACAAATACATGTGTTATTTTATGGCTTTCTCTAAGATCTACTGTTCTCAAATTACTACCAAAACAAAGCTAAAATAATAAGGATAACAACACTTAAAAAAAAAACTCCAAATCTCTATATATACCACTAAAATGCTGAACATCAGTAATAACTCCCCAAACAATTTAGAGTTAGCACATCATTAAAGCATCTTAAGCAACATAAAATCCATCGGTATCCATACCTCCTGTGTAATACAAATATCTGGATCTTTTAATCAGATTTCTAATACCCCGAATTCTATAAAGAGTTCCTGTAGAAGCACACGTTAAATTAGTCTCACTAGAAAATCTACTAACATTTCTGCTTTTTCTTACACTATAATTCCTCACAGTTTTGATGCATCAGTTGCCACCAAACATTATCAGTATGATCATAGTAGTCAGAAAATTGATGAATCTCTTTTTGAATCCGCTGATGAATATTATTAGTCAGATTAACCACACATTGTCTTTGCTGTACCTTTCCCAAAATAAACACAAGAGTTATAAAAAATATTTGCAATACCAATCATTAGCATCAGAACAAACTATCTTCCATTTAACTTTTATTGGTCGGATGAAATATGCTAATTTTGTGAGATAGGAATTTTGGGTTTTCATGAGCTGTATGCCAAAATCATCCGTATTAAGACAATAAAAGACCTGAAATATTTCAGTTAGTGTGCAATGAATCTAAAATATATGAATGTTAAATTTTCATCATGACATTATGGAAAATAATGAACTTTATCACAATATGCTAATATTTTGAGAAGGACCTGTATATGGGAGGAGCTTGGCAGCTGCAGACAAAAACCTATATTGAATGCTAAACAAGTGTCTGATCTTTTGGATGCTATTATGTGACCCGCACGTTTGGCTGTGGTTAAGTGTGCTGCGCACACAGGACGGTCTGATTTTGTTTCTAGGGGTAATGCAGCCGCGGACTCGGCAGCAAAAACCGCAGCTTTGAGGCCTTTCTCCTCAGATGAATCTTTTCTTTCTCTGACTGATCCGCAAGCTGTCACTGTTCCTGAAATGCAATCTTTTGCTACTTCACAGGAAAAAGAAAAATGGCAAAGAGCTGGGTGTATCTTTAACAGCAGTTCTGGCTGGCATGTTTCTGATGGTAGACCATGCCTTCCTAAACATTTTTTTCCCTGGTTTGCTAAATGGACCTATGGATTGGATCATGTGTCCAAAGGGGGAATGCTGGATATGGTTAAAAAATATTGGTATACAAATGGGTTTTCAGTGGTAGCTGAAAATGATTGTAAAAGATGTTTGATCTGTGCTTCTCACAACCCCTCGAGGGTTCCTGCACAATCACAGGCGGCACATCCACCTCCACGGTTCCCATTTCAGCATTTGATGATGGATTTCATTGAGTTGACACTTGCTGAAGGGAATAAATATTGTTTAGAGGTCGTGGACATGTTTTCTAAATATGTTGAAGCGTTTCCAACGAAACACGCAGACAGCAGTGCTGTAGCGAAGTCTTTGTTGACAGAGATTCTTCCCCGCTGGGGGGTCCCAGAGGTGATTTCCAGTGATAACGGGACACATTTTGTTAACAAAGCTTTGCAAGAAATTAGTAAGCTTTTAGGGTTTCAGTTGAAGACACATTGTGCTTACCACCCACAATCAGGTGGAGCAGTAGAACGAGAAAATGGAACAATAAAAAATAAGTTGGCTAAATGCTGTGAAGAAACAGGTTTGTCCTGGCCAAAAGCTCTCCCTCTGGTTCTTATGTATATGCAGATGAGAAATAGATCCAGAGCTAATTTGAGTCCTTTTGAAATCCTTTTTGGGAGACCTGCAAATACAGGGGGAAGACCGAGTACTAACCTAAGCACACTAACAACTGCTCATTTTGAACATTCCATGTTGGAATATTGTAAGGTTCTGTCACGTTCTCTCTCTCTCTCTCATCAGATGGTGAAAGCTGCCTTACCCCCAGTAGCTGACAGACCCCTGCACCAGTTCCAGCCAGGACAGTGGGTGCTGATTAGAGATACCAGGAGACGGCACTGGAGAGACAAGCGGTGGAGAGGTCCGTTTCAAATTCTGCTGGTGACTCACACTGCCGTAAAGGTCCAGGAACGTGACACCTGGGTCCATTTTATGCACTGCAAGGTGTTCACTGGAACACCACCCGAGCAGCATCCTGGTTCTGAACCTCCTACCTAGAGGAGCTTCCAACGACCGCCCCCCTGTACCAGACTGGTAACAGGGCAGCTTGAAGCCACTCAGGAGAGGCAGCAGGATTTATTTTATTTTTTTAAGTTGTTTATAATTTGTTTTCTTTGAGAAAAAAAACTGTTTGCTTTCAGTACCAGAAGAAAGGACATTCCACTTCAAGGTCACGATGCAGTTAAATGGAAGATGGTCTGTTCTGATGCTAATGATTGGTATTGCAAGTATTTTTATAACTCTTGTGTTCATTTGGGAAAAGGTGCAGCAAAGACAATGTAAGGCTAATCTGAGGAATTGTGCTAATAATACTCATCACCGGATTCGAAGAGAGATCCATCACTTTTCTGACTACTATGATCATGCTGATAATGTCTGGTGGCAACTGATGCATGAAACTGTGAGGAAGATAAGAAATGATAGTTGCTATGTTTGTTGTTTGATTCCACGTGTTATTAATGATCAACCATTTTTGGTACCAGTTCCTATTGATACTGCTTATACTCTAGCTACTTTCTTTCCAGATAACCAGTTGGTGGAGGTCATTTTTCCTTGGGTGAGGAATTATACTGTAAGGGAAAGCAGAAATGTTAGTAAATTTTCTAGTGAGACTAATTTAACGTGTGCGTCTACAGGAACTCTTTATAGATTTCGGGGTAATAGAAATCCAATTAAAGATCCATATATTTGTATTACACAGGAGGAAAGTACACCTTATTTCCTTGGAAAGACGGAGGGTTGTAAAACTATTATACCAGTTTCATGTGCCTTGACCCACATTAATACATCTAGACCTTGTCCTGTCAGGACTGATCCTTATACTATTTCAGAATCTTTGGCTCCAGATCCTTTTGTGTTAACTCTCAATCTTACAGCCTTACCGAATGGAAGTCAATTGTATGGCATGGCAGGTAAATTAACCAGGGTTCTTGTTACTTTTCCTAGTAGAGATGGGTTCTCGTGTCCTAAGAACATGGTTTGGATGTGTGGAAACAGATCATATCTGTATTTGCCTGCTAATTGGTCTGGAGTATGTTATCTAGCTCATTTACTACCTACAGTCACGACTTATGATTCAATCATCCCATTATTAGAGAGGAAGACAATGCTCAAACAGCAAAAGAGAGCTAGGATCCCACATTGGAAAGGGATTTTGGGTACAATTTTTCCTAGTTATGGTGCTGCTAACGCCACCCATAGGATTAATGAGTTGTCAGTTGAGTTAGAAAATCTTACTGCTTTATCTGAGGAAGGTTTCACTGTTCTAACTACGGAGCAGCAGGCTATAAGAACTATGAGTTTGCAAAATAGAATGGCTTTGGGTTATCTGTTAGCTGAGAGGGGTGGTGTTTGTCATTTAATTGGGGAACAATGTTGCACTTTTATTCCTGATGTGTCTAAGAACATGACAAGTATCCATGATAAGTTTGAGGACTTGTTGACGACCCAACGGAAGGAAAATATGAGTTCCTCTTGGAATCCTTGGTCTTGGTTCTTTGCTGGTGGATGGAGATCTTGGTTAGTAAAGATTGGAGTGATTCTTTTATGTTTCTTTTTGATTTTGATGTTTCTTTGAAGTTGTATTATTCCAATGGTTAGGGGAATGGTAATGAGACTGATACATGTTTCCATGTTACCTGTTGATAAGGATGTGAACTTAATTTCTGTTTATCATGATTGTGATGATTCTGCATTTGAGGTAACAGAAGGTATGGATACCGATGGATTTTATGTTGCTTAAGATGCTTTAATGATGTGCTAACTCTAAAGTGTTTGGGGAGTTATTACTGATGTTCAGCATTTTAGTGGTATATATAGAGATTTGATGGTTTTTTTTCTTTTGTGGTGTTGTTATTCTTGCTCTTTCAGTTTGTTTTCCTGGTGATTTGCGAACCTTAGCTCTTAGTGAGGGCCATGACTATACGGCGTTTGATTTATATATTTTTCTTTTTTGTTTTTTTCTTTTGTTTTGTTGTTTTTGATTATTTTTCTGGGTGTTGGTTTGCTAGAATTTTTGTATGATTGTCTTGTAATCACAAGGGGGGAGTGTGATGGAAATTCTTGCAGTAAGCATTCCACAGTGTATGACCTTTGGGTTACCTCACTTCTGTGAACATCTGTGTTAGAGGAGGAAGCTGTAAAAGCCATTATCAGAAGTTTAATGGTTCAGACCCATCTTTTAGGACAATGTCAGGAAGGGCAGTTAGGTCTGTTCCTAGATAATCTTGTCACCTTTGAACTCAAGAAGGGTTTGGGTCATAAAACACAGACTCTTTGCAGTTGAGATATCACTGTCTTGTTCTGGTATAAATACTGTGTGTAAATAGCGTTCGGGGCTCTGTTTAACTGACTTGCTTCGTGACAGAGTCATTCAAACGCTGAATGCCTTTGAATAAAACTTATTAAGACAAAGTCCGGATTTTTTCTTCTTGTGAGTCAACTTCTCTCCACTTAGATAAGAAAATTCCACAACAAGCTGCAGTTGATATACTAAAAAACAGATTTGGAAGAAAGGATTTAATAATAAATGCTCACAGGTCAAAGCTGCTGAATCTGACTCCTGTAAAGAAACCCTCTGATGTGAGTGCTATGAAACAGTTATATGATGAATGTAAAGTCAAATTAGAAGCTTGGAGTCGCTTGGAGTAGTATCAGACACATGTAGAGGCATGTTATGCCCAATACTGCTCCAGATGATACCAGAGGAAATGGCTTTTGAGTACAGCCGTCAGAGGGGAGATGAGGATGAGTGGAAGGTGCACCATATACTCGAGTTCCTACAGAAAGAAGTTCAGAGTTGAGAGAGAGTCTGGCTAGTGATGAGATCATATAAGCCAAAGGAAAACAAGTCTGGTCACTAATCATGCAGCAAATCGTATGCATTCAGTGACACAAAGCTAACGAAACCAAATATGACATCAGCAGCTGTCCTCTACACTGTTCAAAACTGCCCACAACATGGGGTGTCAGCACATAAAGAGAAGAAGCTTGGCAGGTGCTTTGTGTGCTTAGGACAGAAACACATTGCAAGGTTCTGCAGATCAAAGGTGTATCATGTGCCACATGTGGATGCAGACATCACATATCTGTGATAAAAGTAGAAACCACCCCCTGCAGTTTCTGCCAACATGAATACCGTTATTTCTTCTGTCCTCAAGCTGATGAAATCAAGCCTGATAATGAGAACACTGTGCTGCTGCAAAATGCTGAGGCATGGGCTGTAGGGCCTATAGATATGAAGATGGCTGGTTGTCTACTAGATGGAGGCAGTGAAGGTGGCTTTGTGCATGAAAATATAGTGGGAGTGCTGCACCTATCTGTCATGAGACAAGTGATGCTTAGGCTTCATACTTTTGGTTCCTCTGCTCCCACACCAGTTAAGCGCAACATAGTGAAGCTCAGATTGAAGTAGTGAAGAACTACTTGAAAGAAGGAATGGCTGAAAATGTGCCAAAAGAGCACATTACTGTAAGCAATGTGACATATTCTTTGCCTCATCATGCAGTACTAAGTGAGGATGTTGGATGGGTGCGAGGACTTGTTATCACTCATGTAAAAACTTTGTGCTGCAAGGCACCTGCAGTCTGCTCTTTGGTATGCAGCTTGTCTCTGAGTGCAGTCCTCCCTCCTGTGTGTGAAATCACCGTTATCTATTTCCCATGAGAACCAGCCTCCTACCAGCCGCACACACACACACACACATACACGCTGTCTGAACTGTCTGTTGAACTGTGCATATAAATAAAGAGATAGGGTGTCAAAAACTTTGTAGTTGCTCTGCAAAGTTAGCTACCCTTGTCGTCTACCAACGACTTAAAAGTCGTTGGTAGACGTATGTATCGTTCTTACCTCTGAGTTGACTAAATAATACCTAACAGTATTTGGTCCTTCGTAGCCGGATTAATTCAATAACCTTATTTCTCTTTGCTTTAACAGTGACTCTGGGATCCGTGGGGGAAGCCTGACGTCGAGCGAAGCACCGCTGCACAGCCTCCATTAGCCGGAGTGGCTGAAAGTACCGGTGTGTGTGAATTCACACCTGGCCAGTGGGTTATTGCCTTCCTCTGCACGGGGTGACTCTCACAGGGTCCAGAGAGTCACCAAGAAGTCAACTCCAAGGTGAGACAGTTTTAAAATACAGTTCATAAGAAAAGTACTTAAAAGTCGTTGGTAGTGTGTCGCCAGAAAGGACGCTGCATTGGGAAGGTTTTTATTCCACCGTGAAAGGAATAGTGACAAATTAAGGTAGGGCCCCGCCAAGAAGGGGGCCAAATAAAACGGCTAAGGGTTATTCCTCTGCGAGGGAATAGAATAAGCGCTATAAAAGTAAAAAGAATGGAGTAAATTGAGCTCATAAAATAACACCAAGTTATCTTAGAAAAAATTACAAGGTACCTGAAACTAACTGTGTGACTGTGTTGTGTGTGTATGGAGGACTAAGCATTTTAATAGAATCAGCAGGATTCTGCTAGTCCTGTGTTTTCTTTTGCCCAGATTAAAACTACGTACTGGTGACTTTGGAGATTCAGGTCGGATTTCATTCCAGAAAATTAACACCACTGCGAACTAGTCGCAGTAGAAGGGCGTGTTAATGTCCTCTCCTTAAAGTCTCATGCCAGTGACCTTTTATCTGGGACATTCATACTATAATTAAACTAACATAAAACATAATGGGGAAGAAACAAAGTAAACTAATTGACTTAGAAGGGGAGGTAAAGTTTATGGAGAACTATGTAAAAGGAGCAGGTATGATCTGTCATAGATGGAATAAAAAATAAAAAACATGGGTTTTTGGGCAAATTAGATACAAAAGATGTCTTAAAACTACAAGGGGATCTAAAATTAGAAATAATAAAAACTAAAAAGAGAAAAATAACAAAGAACAATGGGGAAAGAACAGAGAAAAAGCTCTGATTTAACAGAAATATGTACATGATGGCATAAAAATACGGATTTTTAGGTAACTTAATTATCACTGGAATCCTAAAACTACACGGGGATCTTAAACTGGAGATTATGCATTCAAAAGATTCAAGAGACAATAAAAAACCTTGCCAGATTATAATTTCAAAGGGGACTTTTCAGTCCCTGAGTGCACACAGTTGATAAACAGATTAAAACAAAAAGATGAATTAAAAACTGACATAGCCATAATACTGAGGCCTTAAGAAAAGCACAGAAAAAAACTTTCAGCTTAACTGAAAACAAATAAAGGGGGGCGGACTGCCACCCATCCCAGGTTAGAATACCAAGGTAGCCCCAAATTATAAAGACTAAGAGGTGGTTTTAGAGGACGTGGTAAAATAAGTTAAAAGAGGAGGTGACAATGTGGACAACATGGAAACTGTCCAACTGGACAACCCAGTGAACAATGACTAGAGAAGGGAGAACAGAATGTTGTTAAAGAAGTAATCTGAGAGTAAAAGATTTTGTAGGCAAGCATTAGTGAGAAACAGGTGCTTTAAAAATCATTCTATGGTGTTATACTACCAACGATATCATGATAAAATGCAAAAGATTCATTTTACAGGGAAATAATTCCATATTTGGCTCAGATGGTGTGCATTCTTGATTTTTACTCTTTGAGAGAAGTTAAATTTCAGCTCTGTGAAACGACCTTGACAAAGAGATGCAGCTGCCTGAAAACAAAGATAAAACTTCTGCAAACAGCAGAAGCCTGTCTCTGCTGAAAGGTCTGAAAACAAATTGTAACTCTACCCTGCATGTGTCAAACTCAAGGTCCGCGGGCCAAAACCGGACCCCAGAAGTTTAGTGATTCTCTAGAAGTAGAGCCTTTTAATATGGTGATTGTGTGCTTGAATGTTATTTTGTCAATCAATAAGCAGTTTTGTCTACATTCTGCCACAATCTGCCTTATGAAAATGTTTTGAATCTTGCTCTTTATGTATAAAAAAAAAAAAGAGAAATTGGCTAAAGTCTGCAGACACAAAATGAACTTGGATTGAAGCTCTAACTAAATTTATTTAATCTGAGATCTTCTCCAAATGCAACAGTATATGTCAGTCTACATGAGATACTAACAACTTCACCTACTGATATAATATAAAGATCTGATTGAATATGTGAAACAAACAATGATGAAAGTTTTTCAACAGGTGATGCTCATCCAGGAGGAAGACAGTGTTCCTAGGAAATGCAGCTCATTCATTAACAATCAATTTTTCTCCTATAGGTGGAAGTTTTGCTGACTAATCATAGGCTGGATTTATGAAACATTATGAGCACAGACCAAATGACCAAGGTTCTGACTGACTTATGAACCTCACTGACCTGACAATGATAACATGACACCCAACAAACACCTTTAAGGTGGACCCACTAAGACCACCTTATTGATTCTTGGTGAATAAAAAAGAATTGAAGCGTTCAAAACAGACCTAGTGGAAACAAAAGGGGTTATGAGGAAACAATGTGCATTTTAAGAATAATAGAAGTCAAATTATGTTCAAATTTTTGCAAATAAAATGACTCTGACAGAGAAATAAGTAAGTAGTGTGTGAATGTGTGTGAATGGGAATGACTGATTTCATTGTAATGCATCTTTGAGGGACCTTAAAAGCGCTAATAAAGGTCTGATGTTCTGATGATCTTTGCCAAACTTATATCTTAATAAGGTTTCCAGAATCTTTTTCGAAAAATCATATAAAGATGGCAAAGGTTCTACCTCTATTGAAAATACTGATAACCATAAGAAAGTTCATAGATCCGTCTTCAATTTTTCACAATTCTTTTACAAACAGGTTATTTAAACTTTCATGTGGCCAAATGTCTGTGTTTGACTTTCTGTTTTTGTGAAATAAATGTCTGTTTCATGTTATGTAAAAATTAGAGTCCTCAACATTACCATAATAATATTAGGTCAGTTCTCTATGGTAAAACAAAAAGATTTTAACAGATGTTTAGACTTTTTCCAGTCAGGTTCAAAATGATTGAATTAGACTCAAACTTAACATAAGATGAAATGAACCTTAACAGAATTACTGGACTGGACTGAAATAGAGAAAACTTGAGTTAATTGAAACAGACTTTAGTTACTTGAACTAAATACAAAGCTGACTGAAACTGTATGTTGTATCTATAAAACTGGGTAAAACAAACTAAGATTATAAGATATAATATGCCTTCATTTTTTGTGTTCATCAGTGAGTGAGTTTTTATTTTTTATTTTTAATAAGAACTAAACCAAGCATTATTTATAATAATAGCAACTACCAAAAATATTGATCTCATTTTTAAATGTAATAAGGACTTATTTTATAAAATATGATAAAAAAGAATAATAAGAATTTGGAAAAACAGAGGCTTTAAACCTCTGCAGGAACAGCACTGACACTGTCAAAGGTAGATCCTAATACAGGAATCTGGAAGCTCATTCTGGCGTGGATAGTCAAAGTCCATCCAAGGATACATTTAGATGAGGCAGAGGGACAAATACAGAGCTTAGCTGAGAGCAAAGAGAGCAACATGCATCCTGCCCTAGCTGCTGTCCCACCTGAACTATGGTCCCAATCATCAACTGATGTAGGGCTTATAAAGGGGTTCCCACCATACAAGGTTAAACTAATATCTGAAAAAAGGCCATTAGTCCGTCAATACCCCTTAAAGCCAGAAGCTGAAGAAGGTACTAAGCCAGTAATACAAGATATGTTGAAGTCAGGAATATTAAGAGAAGCACCTGACGCTACATGCAAGGCATATCACACTGACATCGCTATTATTATCACAGCCAAACATAACTCTAAAAAGATGTGCCCCTTTAAATCCAAGTACTCTAATACCTACTGCAGAAGATGGAAAACCACATTCTTATAAAGCAAAAGTTGAAGAAGACACCAAACCCAGACAAGACATTTCTCAAACCCTTATACCAGATTCATGTGTTGTGTTTGTAGATGGCTCAGCATCTAAAGATGAATATGGAAAGAATAGAGTTGGTTATGCAGTAACAACCATCGATAGGATAATAGAAGCTAAATCTCTACCAAATACATGCTCAGCCCAAACAGCAGAATTATATGCTGTAGTAAGAGCATGTGAATTACATGAGGGACAAATACTTACTATATACACAGACAGCCAATACGTGTTCGGATCAGTACATCACCATGCTAAGATTTGGCAAAATAGAAGTTTTAAAACATCATCAGGGACAGAACTAACTCATTTCAACCTATTAAAGAGAAAATGTCAGATCTGCTATTTATAGACACAGACGTGCTGAAAGACGCCCAACAGTCAGCAACCAAGACAGAAATAAAGGCCTGGCTAAAGAGAGGAGCACAGAAAAAAGATGACATCTATCAGATAGAAGATAAACCAATCCTCCCAAAATATTTATACAACACAGCGGCTACAGTGACACATTGGGAAGACCCACGTGTCAAGGGGGGAATATGTCACATCTGGTAAAGCATCAATTTAATTTTTGCAGATCATGCATAATTCGTTGCAAACACAGGGGAAGAAATATTGCCTAGTTGCAATAGATGAACCTAGTGACACATTTCTTCCCCACATATGGTATCCCACAGATTATAAGGTCAGATAATGGAACTCATTTTGTAAATAAATTAATAGAACTAAGTTCTAATGCATTAGGGTTTCAGTTAAAGATTAAGGAAAACAATGGAAGAAACAGGGAGGCCATGGCCCGAATGCCTATCCCTGGTTAAATTATGGATGAGAATAACTCCAAATCAAACTGGTCTTACTCCATTTGCCACCTACTGTACATAATTGTATAACTCCACCCACTGTATTCTGAGCTTGAGATCACGTGACATCAAGTTGCTGATATAAATTTGTATTCTCAAAGAAATAGTACATGGCAGACCGTTTTATCTGCCTTCTGACATGAATGAAATAGAGAAAGCACAACAGGAAACTTCATTAGCTGAGTGGATGAATAAAATGTTGCAGACAAAAGAAAAACAAATGTCCAGTGGTCTGCCGATAATCTCTGCTCCTATCCCACAGAATGACCTGAGGCCTGGAGACCTGGTCCTGATTAAGACAGTCCACAGGAAGGATTGGAGCACTCCTCGGTGGAAAGGGCCGTTTCAAATACTCCTGACAACGCCCACAGCTCTGAAAATAGCAGAGAGGCCTTCCTGGATCCATAAAAGCCACTGTAAGCCAGTTTTACCATTACAGGAGCCAGATCAACCGACGGGGTAGCAGAAGGAAGTCCGGGTTCAAAGGAGTTGGAGGACCCATAGGGCCCAGCGTCTCAAACCGGTGAAGAAAACAGCTGATCTGCGCCCAATTATAAAATGGCTCTCTGTAACATGTGGACAGGACTGATAAGCCTGAGCTTAATTCTGGTAGCAGGACTCTTTCTCTGTCTAAAGCAGGATCCACAGGAGGTGATACCGCACCAGAATAGATGAACATCTGATGGAATGCATCTCAGACCACTGACAGAATAACATGACGCACATCCATTCCTACAGAATTTCTGGTATCGTTCATGGTGGCATACGCAACACTAAACTAGGTAGAAATGCATGAAAATGAAGGGAGCGATTATGATGACATGTTGTAAATAAATCACATCAAAAGCCTGAGTGTACTCATACATTGTATTTCATAAAATGACCTTACAGCAGAAAATCGAAAGAAGTTGTTGCTTAAGTGAAATGAGAAAAAGTACAATGATGACATAAACAGGGCAGATTTTTTAATTCTTTTATTTTTATGTTTTCAAGTATTATTCTTTTATTTTTATGATTTCAAGTATTAATCAACATTTAACTTTTAATGGTCGCCGAGGAGTATTTCCCACAAAATATAATCTGTTTACCGTCCGTGGGTTTTCGCTCCTACAGAGTATTTTTCTTATTCGTTTTTATATTAAATGTTTTTACTTGTGATAAAAGGAGGGACTGTTGGATGGGTGCGAGGACTTGTTATCACTCATGTAAAAACTTTGTGCTGCAAGGCACCTGCAATCTGCTGTATGCAGCTTGTCTCTGAGTGCAGTCCTCCCTCCTGTGTGTGAAATCACCGTTATCTATTTCCCATGAGAACCAGCCTCCTACCAGCCACACACACACACACACACACACACATACACCCTGTCTGAACTGTCTGTTGAACTGTGCATATAAATAAAGAGATAGGGTGTCAAAAACTTTGTAGTTGCACTGCAAAGTGGGCTACCCTTGTCACAAGTAAAACTGACTCTGTATCGTTCTTACCTCTGAGTTGACTAAATAATACCTAACAGAGGATAAGGCAACGACAAAACTGTGGGTCATGTTTGATGCCTCATCTCATGAAGTTGGAAGTACGTAATTATATGATTGTTTTGTTCTCTGATGAGCAAACCCCTCCCTCCTACTTCCCTATTTCTAAGGGGATCGCTCAATCCAGCTCTCCATCCAACGTGTCCGGACTTCCCTAAACCTGAAAGGTCTTACTAAGCAGGTTTACTGGAAAATCTGTTTAAGCTGGTGTCAGGAAATGACATGCCTGAGCTCTAACAGCCTTCATCCAAAAGTCTTGCCTTTCTTCCACTGGTGGTCTGGACGACCGAGTAGCCCACAGCAGTTATCCACTCTTCGACAGTCACTTCTTTTAACGGCTGCTCATTCCCTATTTTACAACTTGCAATTGTTATGTTGGTTAGGTTGATTTTAGTGGCTCAGTACAAGTTCCAAGGGCATTGTTTTAACATGTTTGACTAAAGGCAACCTATAAAAACCTCTTAAAATCATTCTGAACCAGGCAACAAGACTTTTTACCACCAACAAAAAACCCAAAAATAAGGTGACTCAAATAATTGACTGTCCACAATAAATCTAGAATTTATATGCTTTCTTTATCTAGTAATGCTTTTGCAGGGGTCAGTAACAGCTTAAAAATAACCAAAACCTAATAATTCGAATAATAGAAATAAATCATCCACCTAATCTATCTTTCCCTAATGCTGAAACTGGTAAGGCTCAAGAGGCTTTGGAGACAGAGGCTCACTATGTATCTGAATGGAATGATTCCTTTTGTAGGCAAGAGTGATTTTCTTCTTGGGTGAAAGGCAAATCTTCAGTTTTCTTCCTCTAAGTGGACAGGTGCTGATGCTCTTGGTTTTGATGGTCAAGTTGGAAAAAAAATAAAAAAAAATTAAAAATAGAAACTTTGTTGGCATATCTTTCAAAAGTCGGTAGCTTCCAGAGTCTGAATAGTTGAAGGAAACCTTTGAGGTGTAACTGAGGTTGGTTCAGGACTTCCAGTAGCCTGAAACTTAGAGCAATCAGTTGTTCCCTGACCAAGTTCACTTCAATTGTCTTGGTAAAATGCAACAGATGAAATTCAGATTCTTAATTTAAAGTTGCAGCACTTCTCAAAGCACATGGGTTGATCCTCTTTATAATGCTGAATTTGTCAGCAGGGCTGCGTCTCCAGTCTTATGATTCATCTGTAGCTTCTTTCACCGTCCGATCTTGTTCGCTGGTCTTTTTTGAGGAAACAACCCCGTTTCTTTCTTTGACACAGTTTTTATATTGCAGATATCTTCACTGCTCATCCCCTGTTGCCGGGCAAGCTTTCCCATCATTATGTTACGTGGCCACCGTGACTTTTCGGTGCTGTTTCCCAGCCTCTGTAGGCAAAGTCGTAAACAGCCTGCAGCTGGCTCCCTGTGTTATGACTTTTGCCTGTTTTTCAACCTTCACAACTTCTGCTCCTATTGTGGTGCCATGACTTTTGCCTGTTTTTTTTTTTTGCTCGTTGACCTTCCATCCATGCCCAGTTCCCACGAAGCTGGCTCTCCCCTGCCCCTCCCGTCCTGA
Organism: Girardinichthys multiradiatus; assembly: GCF_021462225.1. Lineage (NCBI taxonomy): Eukaryota > Metazoa > Chordata > Actinopteri > Cyprinodontiformes > Goodeidae > Girardinichthys > Girardinichthys multiradiatus. The sequence goes on from NC_061811.1 coordinate 41,349,477, forward strand.
TGTTATGACTCTGCCGCTTCTCGCTCCCAGACCATGGTGCCCTCCTTAACTGCTCAGCCTCAAGCTTTCCAACAGTATTTCTCTGCTTTTTGTTCTCAAACCAGTTACAGCTAAATAAACCATCACTTAATTTTCACAATTGATTACCATTACCCCTCTACATTACATGTAATAATTGTAGAAAAACAGAAAATCATCTTACATTTTTCTTTGATTATACTTGTAGTTTTCTGAAAAAGATAAGACAGTTAAGACTTCTGTCGTGGTGCGACATTTGGGTCTGTTTGTGGTTTTGTGTTTTGTTAACCTTAGCTAGATGTTTCTCGTTTTTGGTTTGTATTCATGTTTGGTTATTGTTTTTGCTTTCCTGACTGTTCTGGTTTCCTTCTCCCTCCCAGTGTGTGTTCCTCTCGCCCTTGTTCCGTTAGTTTTGCTTCCCTATTTTACTTAGAATGATTTCTTGATTATTATTATTATTGTTTCTTTGGTTCCTTAGCAATTGCTCTCGTTTTAGATTTATGTTTGGTATTGGTCCCTCTTAGCCTTGTTTATCATTATTTTCTGGTCCCTCCCTTATAGGTTAGCCTTATTATTGTTTACTCTTATTCCAGTCCTCATTTCCTCTGTTCCATTCTCAGTTTGTTCCTTTAGGGTTGGTCTAAGTTTGTTTACTTTGTAATCAGGGTTTTCTCCAGTTTTCTCAGTTACCATTTAGTTCTTGGTTATTCTAGATTTCCTATGCTTCTTTGAGTTATTTTATCTTTGTCTTTAGTTTTGCATAGGGTTGTTTCTTTTTATTGTATTAGTCATTTCCCTCTTGTGTTAGTCTTCATATTAGGTTCACCTGCTCCCTCTGTCTCCCCGCGTCCCTGTCACACCTGTCCCCTGTTTCTGTGATTATCTACCCTTTGTTCCCCTCTCACATCTTTCTGTATATTAGTTGGTCTGTGTTCTTTGTTCCCCGCTGGTTCCTCTCGTCTCTCTCCTCATTCACTACCCTCGTCCATGCCTAGAGTTCCGCATGATCCTGCAGAGTCTCTGTAAGTTTGGATGTTCTGACTCTGGTTTACACCTGCAGTGTTTTATTGTTACTTTTCATTTTTGCAATAAAACTAAAGACTGCTTGAAATGCTGCTCCCGAGCTCTTGTCTGCGCTTTGGTCCAACCCCAAACTTGAATGTGACAACTTCACAGTGATACACTTCTGCAAAAGAAAGAAAAATAAAAACATACACCAAATGGGGCCCCCAGACTTCATAGCCTTAAAATATGAACATTTACTGTTGTATATTTCATTTATCTAATTATGAGGGTTTATTTAATTTCTGCATGGATACATGGAAGGATATCACCTCATTTTGACACCCCCTTCTTGAGATCAGGCTGTATCCATGCCCAAAGGCCTAATAGTTATAGAAAATCAAGGTCTGTGTCATAAACACACAAGGAGAGGACCTGATCGTCCATGAGGTCTTGCAGACAGGACTTGCGGCGGGGACCAGGTGTCGAGAATCTGAAAGCCATCGATGAAGTCAGAGTGCATCAAAAGGGGAGATGGCGCGGGCTCCCTCTGTAGGCCCGGCGGCGAAGGAGACCCATCAGCAGTGGGGAACAGCTGACGTCTATGAGGGATGGCATCAACGGGACTAAACAGAGGCGAAAGCTCTGGGGGTAAGGAAGGAAGGGGAGGGGGGATGTTTGGGAGGGATTGCTGACATGACCTCGGTCAGTAATTCATCAGGTAATCGTGGAAGATTCATGTCGTGTCGCACGGCATCATCCGTGGTGGATGCCTGGGAGACCAGATCCTCCAGTGAGACATACTGGTGTTGCTCTTCGTCGTCACTAGCAGAGGTTTGACAGGTGGTGGTCTCGGTGGTGACAGAAGTTTGAGTGCTGCTGTTCACAGTGGTGATTGACACCTGGCATCCTTTGTCATCAGTGCCAGGAGGAGGCAAATCAGGGGAGCTAGGGGTGCCAACAGCAACAATCCTTCTGTCGAGTAGATGCAGGGTGGGCAACCAGAATAGATCTTTAGGATCTTCCCAGATGTAACTGATGATAGGTAGATACATTCCCCATGAATGTGTCTATATCCTAAAGGCAGCCCCGAAGGCCGATGTCCAGGTCATCTTGTATCCTGTCTGAAGAGTTTGGCTTATGATCATGGAGATATAGGGAAGATCCTGAGGACCTTCAATGCAGAAAACACTTGTCACTGTAGTATAGTCGACAGCAATAGAGAGACAGTGGTGACACCAGTGGGCTTTAGGCGTAACCCACAAGTATCTGAGCACTGAGGCTGAAATTCCACATCTGGAACAGGAGACTGTGTGCTGGAGAGATATATTGGAGGCCCGTAAGTGGATATTTCAGGAACATAATGTTGACCCTGGATAGTCACCTCCAGGCTTGAAAACTAAATGAAGAGATTGAACTAGCTATAGAAGCATGCATTTCTAGCAAGCAAAATTGAGACTGTAGTGCTAGACAACTTATCTGTTCTGTCTCTGGGTAGCCAGCCAAGGGGAGCGAAAAGATGGAAGTTGGGTATTAGTCGACGAGGCATCGGGAGAAGCAGTTGTGTCATGGAAGAGAGCTGCATAGGTCATAAGCCAAACCATAATGGGTAGATCAGAAGTGAGTTGTAGTACTCCCCATCCTAAGCTCCAAGTCACCAAGCTAGCTAATTTTGCGAGCCAAATCCATTTGCCTTGTCCTCTGAGAGAGAGAGAGTTAGTCACCCTAAATATGTGATGACGCCAAGAGCTAAGAGCGCCTCCATTATCGCAGTTACTATCTTAGCAGGTGCATGAGGTCCGCTTAGCAGTATCTCAAACACTAAGGCAGTGGTGTCGACACAAAGCCACAGTGCTACCATCAGGCTTCTCTTCCAGTTTATGTTAACCCTACCCATAAGATAGGACACAAACAGAGACAACGCCACCTCCCATCTGCGTATCCAGAAATGGCCAAAGATTAGTTTGACATATCCTTGAAGCACAATGAGAAACCATAATGGTTGGCTGACTGACCAGGACCCAGTGTGGCACTAGCATGGCCGTCCACAGAGAAGCACAGAAAACTCCATTGCACTCACTTGGACAGGCTCGGAGATAGTGGTGTAATTGGTTGTCATGATGATAAGGCCTTTGCCTAAAACAAAGGAGATGATTTTAAGAGAAACAGGAATAAGTCAAACACTATTTCTATCATGGGAGAAGAAGTGGAGGTGGTGGAGGAGTATAAATACCTCGGTGTTCACCTGGACAACAGACTAGAGTGGAGATGCAACTGTGAAGCCATCTACAAGAAGGGACAGAGCAGACTGTACTTCTTGAGGAAGCTTAGGTCCTTTGGTGTTTGCAGCAAGATGCTGCATATCTTCTATAAGTCTGTTGTGGAAAGTGTGATCTCTTCTACCATCATCTCCTGTGGAAGCAGCATCAGAACCAGGGACTTTAAAAAGCTCAACAAGCTGATAAAAAAGGCTGGCTCTGTTCTGGGAACTCCTCTGGAACCTCTGGAGATCATTGTGGAAAGATGGATTCTTCATAAAATGAAGAACATTATGGAGAACTCTGAGCATCCTCTTCATGAGACTGTCCTACAGCAATAGAGTGTCTTCAGTCAGAGGCTTCTTCAGATCTGCTGTGAGACAGAGCGCTACAGGAGATCCTTCCTGCCCACAGCCATCAGCATCTACAACGGCTCTTTGAAGAAACCTACATAATATGAGCTATAACAACATTTAATTTCCCTTTGGGATTAATAAAGTATTTTTGAATTGAATTGAATTGACTGCAAAGGCTACACTGTAAATTGTAATTTTGCACTTTAATTATGTCAACATGTCATTCTGAGTCAGTTTGGCAAGTACTTTATTGAGCTATTGTGATAACACATATTTTTTCATTGAAAACTGTTCAATTACTCAAAAAAGTAAAAAATGGAACTTCACACTGAGTGAATTCTGAAATGTTTTTCAACTGAACTATCTCTGCAATTATGGGTGTGTCTAATTTAAAATAAGGCTGCGTCATCATGTTTATCTGACTATTGGAGACTGGGCAATGGGTGCAGGCAGAGAGAGAGACACTATTTTCGCCTCTTCGCATATTTTGGAGTTTTTCGTCATTTGCTATTAAGGTGAGTAAAGTAACACATTTTGACATACTGAATAATAAAATTAGCTAACGCTAAATAACTACTACAAATAACCGAGCCTAGCTAGCTTATGTAGCTTAGCATTCCTAGCGATATGTCAGGGCATGTGCTCCTGGTACACTTCACTTGACTGCAATTAGGATTCAGGTAACTTTTAAGATATTTTGCGTTGTCTTTGCTGAACATAACTCTCGCCACAGCTAATGTTTTGTGTAATGCACATATTTCCTATTGGAAAAAGGTGCCATTGTAACAGTGTTCATTCTGCGTTGTGTCTTTTGTTGAAATAAGCCGGACCGCAGCTGATGTGAAAACACCTTTATTGATTTTGCCGCCTGCGCCACTGCACCAATACGACAAATAGAAAGCAGTCAGACAGGCTCCTCAGTGTTCTCCACAGCGCCTTTTCCCACAAGCTCCACAAGAAAAGAGGCGCCGCGAAAGGCGTGTATAACAGAACACATGAATTACATGACTAAACAGAAATATTTCCAACAGAAATAATAACTAATTCCAACATTTGTTTCACAATGTTAAACATTACATTAATAACATTAGAATTTACCCCTCCTTGAACCGTCACCTTAACGTGGTGGAGGGGTTTGAGTACTCAAATGATCCTAGAGGCTATGTTGTCTGGGGCCTAAATGCCCCTGGTAGGGTCTCCCATGGCAAACAGGTTTTAGGTGATGGGTCAGACAAAGAATGGTTCAAGAACCCCTCATGAAGAACACAATATCGAGGCACGTGACGTCGCCCGGTACGGCGGAGCCGGGGTCCCACCCTGGAGCCAGGCCTGGGGTCGGGACTCGTCGGAGAGCGCCTGGTGGCCGGGTTGCTCCTCGCGGGACCCGGCCGGGCCAAGCCCGAACGAGAGACGCGAGGCCATCCTCCAGTGGGCCCACCACCTGCAGGGGTACCGTGAGGGACCGGTGCAAAGAGGATTGGGTGGCGGACGAAGGTGGAGACCTCAACGGCCCGATCCCCGGATGCTTAGGCTGGCTCTAGGGACGTGGAATGTCACCTCGCTGGGGGGGAAGGAGTCTGAGCTTGTGCGGGAGGTCGAGAGATATCGACTAGAAATAGTCGGGCTCGCCTCCACGCACAGCGTGGGCTCTGGAACCCATCTCCTTGAGAGGGGTTGGACTCTCTTCTACTCTGGAGTGGCCCACGGGGAGAGGCGGCGGGCTGGTGTGGGTTTGCTTGTTGCCCCCCAGCTCAGCCGTCTCGTGTTGGGGTTTACCCCAGTGGATGAGAGGGTTGTATCCCTGCGCCTTCGGGTTGGGGAGAGGTCTCTGACTATCATTTCAGCCTACGGGCCGAGTGGTAGTGCAGAGTACCCTGCCTTCTTGGCGTCCCTGTCGGGGGGGCTGGATAGTGCCCCTCCCGGGGACTCCATTATTCTGCTGGGGGACTTCAACGCCCACGTGGGGAACGACAGTGATACCTGGAGAGGCGTGATCGGGAGGAATGGCCTCCCCGATCTGAATCCGAGTGGTGTTTTGTTATTGGACTTCTGCGCTAGTCACGGATTGTCCATAACGAACACCATGTTCAAACATAAGGGTGTCCATCAGTGCACTTGGCACCAGGACACCCTAGGCAGGAGGTCGATGATCGACTTTGTTGTCGTATCATCAGACCTTCGGCCGCATGTTTTGGACACTCGGGTGAAGAGAGGGGCTGAGCTGTCCACTGATCATCACCTGGTGGTGAGTTGGATCCGCTGGAGGAGGAGAAAGCCGGACAGACTCGGCAGGCCCAAGCGCATAGTGAGGGTCTGCTGGGAACGCCTGGCGGAGCCCTCCGCCAGGGATGTATTCAACTCCCACCTCCGGGAGAGCTTCGACCAGATCCCGGGGGATGTTGGAGACATAGACTCAGAGTGGACCATGTTCTCTGCATCTATTGTCGATGCTGCTGCCCATAGCTGCGGCCGTAAGGTCTGCGGTGCCTGTCGTGGCGGCAATCCCAGAACCCGGTGGTGGACACCGGCAGTAAGGGATGCTGTTAAGCTGAAGAAGGAGTCCTATCGGCTGTGGTTGGCTTGTGGGACTCCTGAGGCGGCTGACAGGTACCGTGAGGCCAAGCGTGCTGAGGCCCGGGCTGTGGCAGAGGCAAAAACTCGGGCCTGGGAAGAGTTCGGTGAGGCCATGGAGAAGGACTACCGGTTGGCCTCGAAGCGATTCTGGCAAACCGTCCGGCGCCTCAGGAGGGGGAAGCAGTGCTTTGCCAACACTGTTTATAGTGGGGGCGGGAGACTGCTGACCTCGACTGAGGACATTATCGGGCGATGGAAGGAGTACTTCGAGGATCTCCTCAATCCTGCCATCACGCATTCCGTGGTGGAAACAGAGGCTGGGGACTCGGGGTTGGACTCTTTCATCACCCAGGCTGAAGTCACCGAGGTGGTTAAAAAGCTCCGCGGTGGCAAGGCTTCGGGGGTGGATGAGATCCGCCCTGAGTACCTCAAGTCTCTGGATGTTGTAGGGCTGTCATGGTTGACACGCCTCTTCAACATTGCGTGGCGGTCGGGGACAGTGCCTCTGGACTGGCAGACTGGGGTGGTGGTCCCCCTTTATAAGAAGGGGGACCGGAGGGTGTGTTCCAACTACAGGGGGATCACACTCCTCAGCCTCCCTGGTAAGGCCTACGCCAGGGTATTGGAGAGGAGAGTCCGACCGATAGTCGAACCTCGGCTTCAGGAGGAACAGTGTGGTTTTCGTCCCAGCCGTGGAACACTGGACCAGCTCTATACCCTCTACAGGGTGCTCGAGGGTTCATGGGAGTTTGCCCAACCGGTTCACATGTGTTTTGTGGACCTGGAGAAGGCATTCGACTGTGTCCCTCGTGATGCCCTGTGGGGGGTGCTCCAGGAGTATGGAATCGGGGGCCCTTTATTAGGGGCCATCCGGTCCCTGTACGAGCGGAGCAGGAGTTTGGTCCGCATTGCCGGCACTAAGTCGGACCTGTTCCCAGTGCATGTTGGACTCCGGCAGGGCTGCCCTTTGTCGCCGGTCCTGTTCATAACTTTTATGGACAGGATTTCTAGACGCAGCCAAGGGCCGGAGGGGGTCTGGTTTGGGGACCAGTGGATTTCGTCTTCTTTTTGCGGATGACGTGGTCCTGCTGGCCCCCTCTAGCCAAGACCTACAGCATGCGCTGTGGCGGTTCGCAGCCGAGTGTGAAGCGGCTGGGATGAGGATCAGCTCCTCCAAGTCCGAGGCCATGGTACTTGACCGGAAAAGGGTGGCTTGTCCTCTTCAGGTTGGAGGGGAGTTCCTGCCTCAAGTGGAGGAGTTTAAGTATCTCGGGGTCTTGTTCACGAGTGAGGGAAGAATGGAGCGGGAGATCGACAGACGGATCGGTGCAGCTGCCACAGTAATGGGGGCGCTGTGCCGGTCCATTGTGGTGAAGAGAGAGCTGAGCCGAAAAGCAAAGCTCTCAATTTACTGGTCGGTCTACGTTCCTACCCTCACCTATGGCCATGAACTTTGGGTCATGACCGAAAGAGCGAGATCACGGATACAAGCGGCTGAAATGAGCTTCCTCCGTAGGGTGGCCGGGCACTCCCTTAGAGATAGGGTGAGGAGCTCGGCCATCCGGGAGGGGCTCGGAGTGGAGCCGCTGCTCCTCCACATCGAGAGGAGCCAGTTGAGGTGGCTCGGGCATCTATACCGGATGCCTCCTGGACGCCTTCCTCGGGAGGTGTTCCAGGCACGTCCCACCGGGAGGAGGCCCAGGGGACGGCCCAGGACATGCTGGAGGGACTATGTCTCTCGGCTGGCCTGGGAACGCCTTGGGCTCCCCCTGGAGGAACTGGAGGAGGTGTCTGGAGAGAGGGACGTCTGGGCGTCTCTGCTGAGTCTGCTGCCCCCGCGACCCGGTCCTGGATAAGCGGAAGACGACGAACGAACGAACGAACATTAGAATTTAATAAGCAAGCAAAAAAAAACATCCTCCCCTACATTGAAACCTCACATACCTGCACCAATACGACAAATAGAAAGCAGTCAGACAGGCTCCTCAGTGTTCTCCACAGCGCCTGTTCAGACACCAAGACTGCTTTCAAAACATGGCCGCAACACTTTGTAATACTAACCGACTAGCAAAATTTCCTGCAGCGCTAGAGCTGCTAAATATTAACAACCCCAAAACTACCACTCTTATATCAAACTTAATTCCCCCCATAACTGTTTATATTACAACAAAAAAATCAGTAATTCAACTTTCACATACACACAGAAAATACAATTATTAACTGCACAAGCAAAACTTCATACCTTTTCCCACAAGCTCCACAAGAAAAGAGGCCGTCTAATCTCATGGGAGAGCGTTTACCCCGCTGCAATGGTATGGCCCGTTAGACTATCTGTTGAGCACTGAACTGAGACCCCACAAAGACAGTCTGTGAAATCAATGTGCTCAACAGTACCAACAATAATTCACCACCACTATTATAAAACACATTGAATACAAATAAAATTAACATTTCTACACCAGAAGTTACCCACAATATTTCCGCAGTGGAGCTTTCGTCTTTTCAAAATAAAAGTTACCGCTGCCTGTATAACTTCCTACAAACTAACTAACTGTTCTACAATCTGGTGTAACAACATTACACTGCTACACCATGTTGGTGCTGTTTGTAATGGCGTTTGTACAAAAAAAATTATTAAATAAACACAGACCGTGCATGGTTCAAGCACATGTGGTGTATACATTTTGTGAAACTAAAGAGCTAGACAGGGCGCGATTTGCGCTGCGCTTGCTGCTGTGTTCAGCGCAAAGTTGAACTATCTTGAACTTTAACCGCAGCTTGCGCGGGACTTCGCAACACGGTGCGCTTTGCTTTGTGCTTGTGCTTTGCCCATTGCAGCGCGAAACTGCCCTTGCACGTTGCAAGCCATTAAAAAACAAGCCTTTATCTTGTCTTGCTTCATAAGTCTGTGTATTTGTATTACTACATGCTATGCGCTAATGGGTTTAGTTAATTAATTAGTCATTGTAACCATTTGGCCAGAGCAATAGGTCCGGACCTTCTCGAACAATTCTGCTGTATTTTCTCTTTACTGCACCATAGTCCCATCTGTCTTCGTGGTTAATGGGTGAGAGTATATTAATCCATGTTTGTCAGTAGAACCTATTTTTTGTCAATCTGTAACTTTGTGTAGTGGCGTCACACGCGCATAAAGAAGACTTTTATTCAGTTGAATTTTTCAAATTGCTTGAATTACACCGTGTATATTTTGTTTCATTGCAAGTGGGTGATATATAGTAATTCATGAGCAATGTGTGAAACTGCCCTGATGCCCTTATATTGAGAGAGCTTTGTATTGCATATGCCTAAAGCTAAAAATATGTAAAAATATTACATTCTATTGGATCACATGGTAATATAATAGACAATGTATTAGGCATTATGCCCACATTACGAAGAAATATTAAAATTGTCTTTTTATTTTAGCTTCTTGTGACAGGTCTTTCTGGAACAGTGAAGCTGGACAGGTATGTTTGTTTTTTTTAATCATTGTCACACCTTATCGGTCGGATGTAAATGGAAGCTGAAGGTTAAACCTCTCTTATAGATAATATAGATACTTGTACTGTCCCAAACAAATAATATTGTCAATGTTGTAATGTATTCATAAACACGTCGTTCGTTCGTTCGTCGTCTTCCGCTTATCCAGGACCGGGTCGCGGGGGCAGCAGACTCAGCAGAGAAGCCCAGACGTCCCTCTCTCCAGACACCTCCTCCAGTTCCTCCAGGGGGAGCCCAAGGTGTTCCCAGGCCAGCCGAGAGACATAGTCCCTCCAGCGTGTCCTGGGCCATCCCCTGGGCCTCCTCCCAGTGGGACGTGCCTGGAACACCTCCCGAGGAAGGCGTCCAGGAGGCATCCGGTATAGATGCCCGAGCCACCTCAACTGGCTCCTCTCGATGTGGAGGAGCAGCGGCTCTACTCCGAGCCCCTCCCAGATGGCCGAGCTCCTCACCCTATCTCTAAGGGAGTGCCCGGCCACCCTACGGAGGAAGCTCATTTCAGCCGCTTGTATCCGTGATCTCGTTCTTTCGGTCATGACCCAAAGTTCGTGGCCATAGGTGAGGGTAGGAATGTAGACCGGCCAGTAAATTGAGAGCTTTGCTTTTCGGCTCAGCTCTCTCTTCACCACAATGGACCGGCACAGCGCCCCCATTACTGTGGCAGCCGCACCGATCGTCTGTCGATCTCCCGCTCCATTCTTCCCTCACTCGTGAATAAGACCCCGAGATACTTAAACTCCTCCACTTGAGGCAGGAACTCCCCGCCAACCTGAAGAGGACAAGCCACCCTTTTCCGGTTGAGTACCATGGCCTCGGACTTGGAGGAGCTGATCCTCATCCCAGCCGCTTCACACTCGGCTGCGAACCGCCACAGCGCATGCTGTAGGTCTTGGCTAAAGGGGGCCAGCAGGACAACGTCATCTGCAAAAACAAGAGACGAAATCCTCTGGTCCCCAAACCAAACCCCCTCTGGCCCTTGGCTGCGTCTAGAAATCCTGTCCATAAAAGTTATCAACAGGACCGGCGACAAAGGGCAGCCCTGCCGGAGTCCAACATGCACTGGGAACAGGTCCGACTTAGTGCCGGCAATGCGGACCAAACTCCTGCTCCGCTCGTACAGGGACCGGATGGCCCCTAATAAAGGGCCCCCGATTCCATACTCCTGGAGCACCCCCCACAGGGCATCACGAGGGACACAGTCGAATGCCTTCTCCAGGTCCACAAAACACATGTGAACCGGTTGGGCAAACTCCCATGAACCCTCGAGCACCCTGTAGAGGGTATAGAGCTGGTCCAGTGTTCCACGGCTAGGACGAAAACCACACTGTTCCTCCTGAAGCCGAGGTTCGACTATCGGTCGGACTCTCCTCTCCAATACCCTGGCGTAGGCCTTACCAGGGAGGCTGAGGAGTGTGATCCCCCTGTAGTTGGAACACACCCTCCGGTCCCCCTTCTTATAAAGGGGGACCACCACCCCAGTCTGCCAGTCCAGAGGCACTGTCCCCGACCGCCACGCAATGTTGAAGAGGCGTGTCAACCATGACAGCCCTACAACATCCAGAGACTTGGGTTACTCAGGGCGGATCTCATCCACTCCCGAAGCCTTACCACCGCGGAGCTTTTTAACCACCTCGGTGACTTCAGCCTGGGTGATGAAAGAGTCCAACCCCGAGTCCCCAGCCTCTGTTTCCACCACGGAATGCGTGATGGCAGGATTGAGGAGATCCTCGAAGTACTCCTTCCACCGCCCGATAATGTCCTCAGTCGAGGTCAGCAGTCTCCCGCCCCCACTATAAACAGTGTTGGCAAAGCACTGCTTCCCCCTCCTAAGGCGCCGGACGGTTTGCCAGAATCGCTTCGAGGCCAACCGGTAGTCCTTCTCCATGGCTTCACTGAACTCTTCCCAGGCCCGAGTTTTTGCCTCTGCCACAGCCCGGGCCGCAGCACGCTTGGCCTCACGGTACCCGTCAGCCGCCTCAAGAGTCCCACAAGCCAACCACAGCCGATAGGACTCCTTCTTCAGCTTAACAGCATCCCTTATTGCCAGTGTCCACCACTGGGTTCTGGGATTGCCGCCACGACAGGCACCGCAGACCTTACGGCCGCAGCTATGGGCAGCAGCATCGACAATAGATGCGGAGAACATGGTCCACTCGGACTCTATGTCTCCAACATCCCCCGGGATCTGGTCGAAGCTCTCCCGGAGGTGGGAGTTGAATACATCCCTGGCCGAGGGCTCCACCAGGCGTTCCCAGCAGACCCTCACTATGCGCTTGGGCCTGCCAAGTCTGTCTGGCTTTCTCCTCCTCCAGCGGATCCAACTCACTACCAGGTGATGATCAGTGGACAGCTCAGCCCCTCTCTTCACCCGAGTGTCCAAAACATGCGGCCGAAGGTCTGATGATACGACAACAAAGTCGATCATCCTCCTGTCTAGGGTGTCCTGGTGCCAAGTGCACTGATGGACACCCTTATGTTTGAACATGGTGTTCGTTATGGACAATCCGTGACTAGCACAGAAGTCCAATAACAAAACACCACTCGGATTCAGATCGGGGAGGCCATTCCTCCCGATCACGCCTCTCCAGGTGTCACTGTCGTTCCCCACTTGGGCGTTGAAGTCCCCCAGCAGAATAATGGAGTCCCCAGGAGGGGCTCTATCCAGCAACCCCGACAGGGATGCCAAGAAGGCCGGGTACTCTGCACTACCACTCGGCCCGTAGGCTGAAATGATAGTCAGAGACCTCTCCCCAACCCGAAGGCGCAGGGATACGACCCTCTCATCCACTGGGTAAACCCCAACACGAGACGGCTGAGCTGGGGGGCAACAAGCAAACCCACACCAGCCCGCCGCCTCTCCCCGTGGGCCACTCCAGAGTAGAAGAGAGTCCAACCCCTCTCAAGGAGATGGGTTCCAGAGCCCACGCTGTGCGTGGAGGCGAGCCCGACTATTTCTAGTCGATATCTCTCGACCTCCCGCACAAGCTCAGGCTCCTTCCCCCCCAGCGAGGTGACATTCCACGTCCCTAGAGCCAGCCTAAGCATCCGGGGATCGGGCCGCTGAGGTCTCCACTTTCGTCCACCACCCAATCCTCTTTGCACCGGTCCCTCACGGTTCCCCCTGCAGGTGGTGGGCCCACTGGGGGATGGCCTCGCGTCTCTCGTTCAAGCTTGGCCCGGCCGGGTCCCGCGAGGAGCAACCCGGCCTGGCCGGGTCCCGCGAGGAGCAACCCGGCCACCAGGCGCTCTCCGACGAGTCCCGACCCCAGGCCTGGCTTCAGGGTGGGACCCCGGCTTCACCGTACCGGGCGACGTCATGTGCCTCGATATTTTGTTCTTCATGAGGGGTTCTTGAACCATTCTTTGTCTGACCCATCACCTAGAGCCTGTTTGCCATGGGAGACCCTACCAGGGGCATTTAGGCCCCAGACAACATAGCCTCTAGGATCATTTAAGCACTCAAACCCCTCCACCACGTTAAGGTGACGGTTCAAGGAGGGGACAAAATAATATTTGCCATGTTAATGTTGGTTAAAACAATGACACTGTCAGTGAAGCACACTGTAATTCTTTTACATCTTTGATTATTTCCTTAATTTCTACGCAGTTACAGCTGCCATTATGCAATGAATAACAGTGAAATGAAGAAAAGAAAAATTTACTGGAAGCTAGTTGACAAAATGACGGACAATACTTACACTTTGCGGATGAAGGAGATCGTAAAAGATGAGCCACTGGTCGCACAAGTTCAAGAAAGGTGGCCTGCCTTGTTCTTTGTACCTCAGGTGTGTTGAATGGATTGCACAGTATTGTTGAAATAATTGTTTAAAATTGCGCTTTGATAGAGTTTTCTTTTTTGTGCCTTGACCCCCATCCTTTTATGCAGATTGAATCAGAATTTGCTCGCCTCACATCGGTAAACCTGAAAGAAGTCTTCTTCTCTGGGCTTGACCAGTACCTGGACAGGTTCCTTGAGCTTTTCAAAGCCAAAAGTGGATTGCCAGAACTAACCAAGCTTACAAGAGCTCTTGATGCAAGTACACCCTAAGATGAAGATTTTTCTGACAGGGGGAAATTATAATTTTATTAACGTGAGAAATGTTTATACTTTGTGTTCTGTTTTTTAGAACTCTACTCACAAAAAGAACCATTCTTCTGTTAGGCCTTTCTCATTTCCTCAGAGATGATGCCTTGGCCAAGACTGTGGAGGTAGGTAAATCACTACTATCTGGCATTTTCATATTATACACACATACAATCATGGAAAAGTCATAAGACCACCCTTGTTTTTTTCAGTTTTTTGTTCATTTTAATGCCGGTACACCTAAAGGTATATCACGTGAAGATTACAATTCCTGGGGTAATGTATACCCCCCCCCCCGTATACAATTAGGCTTAAACATGTCAAATAGGAAAGTAGTATGGAATCAGCTGCAACTTTTGTGGTGTTTATTATATTCTTCAGGTGATAAATCTTTAGTGGTACCAGCATTAAAATGAACAAGAACAAAAAGCAAGGGTGGTCTAATCATTTTCTCAAATAGGAGTTGCCTGCTATTGCCTTGTCACGGGTGACGGCTTTGGTTGGGGTTGTTACTGTGTTTTCCAGTGTAATCAGTGGTTCCCAGAGCTCTAATAAAGATTATATTTCCAGGGTGTCTGCAGGGTCTTAAAAAGTACTACAAGTTAATAAACTGATTTCAGGACAATTAAGACCATAAAAAAAGTATGAACGTTTTGCACTACCGTATTTTACCGTATAAGTCGCAACAGTAATAAAAATGTGTCATGAAGAGGGAAAAAACATATAAGTCGCATTTTGACATTTGTTTTCACAAAATCCAAGAACAAACCATCTGGAAAGTCAAGTTAATCAACTACCCAATAGAACACAACAACAGACTGAGTAGGTGTCTGCTATGTTAACGTGTGTTATTGTCAAACATTAAGTTTTAATACCTGGGAGGCAGAATAGGCTAAATTAACATAGCAAGACAGCGAGTCCAGCTAGCTACTTGTAAGCAAGTTTGCCAAGCTCCCCATCGCATTCCACATCACTGAATCCATTAAATTCTTCATCCTCGGTGTCGCTTCTGAACAACTCCGCCAACTCCAGAGGAATCGCCTTCTCCTCTTCTGCAGAATATTATTTTCTTTTGGGGGGCATTTTGTTCAATCTCTCTCTCAGTTGTCTTTAAATCAATGTTTCGGTTAATTTTTCAGTGGTACAGGAGCAGCATACACCATACCGGTAGTTGTCACCCACTTATGCCTCTGGTCCACTGGATGCGGAAGCGTTCGCAGAAACGCTTCACTCTGTTCACTCTGACTGCTCATTGTGACACCTTTGTGTTTATCTAACGCTGTCCACAGCAGTTCCTCATGACACTGACTCCGCCCCTTTGGTGCCCCGCTCATTTTCCCCCAGGGTCCTCCAAGCAACATTGATACCGGCTCCAATTTTCAAACTGCAAATGTGGCCGAAGTTGGGGGGTATAATTGTACAGTAAAAAATAAATAAATCTGTTAGTAACATTTGTTTATTAAAATATTTATTTTAAACATTTTTCTTGTAATCCATATACATTTTATTGGTGTAAAAATATAAACGTGCTTGTCCTTGATGTCATGAATTCAATTTACAACTAGTGACCAACAATACTTTATTTGACAACTCGTTATTTTTGCAGGCTACTAAAGATGAAGGGGTTTTCTGCAAAGGGATGAAAGTTGGTCTGGTGATGGTGAAAGATGGAGAAGAGATCGTTGATGTGTCTGTGGTCTTGGAGGAAGCGATGATCCTGACTGATCTTAAGGACATCCCAAGTGCTGTTGCCATGCTCATGGGTCTGCTCTACTGTCTGAACATGGACTACCCTAAAAATCAGAAATACGCCTTTGAGGTGATTCAGAAGGTGTTCATGAACATTGGCGAAGGGCAGTGTTCATCCCTTGTTCATGGCCTGAGAAACAGACTTTTGCAGAAAACAATGTAAAACCTCAGTTGAGTTCGGATCTTTATTGTGGACTGTGGCTGATTCAATTTGTCTAGTTTTTCAGCATTGAATTAGATTAAGATTGTTAAATGGCTCGTTACAAATATTCAAATACAAGGATAGTGATAGTGGTATACAATATGTTGTAGTGTTACTTTAGATTTAGATTTTAAAAAAACATTGCTTATAAATATTTGAGCCATTTTGATAGGCTTGGTTGAACTTGACCTGTAGGCTGCTATGGCGTGTTTGAGGTCCTTCTTTCTGAAGAATGTTTTTGTACTTCAGACTAAATTGTCCTAAGCTTCAAAGTGGTTTATTCCATGCATGGCAAATAATTAATAAAAGTTGCTCATTTAAAAAAATCATTTTTGAGCAAGTTTCATTGATTTTTATTATGGGGTAATGGGGGTAGATGCTGTTTTCATGTCCATGTCTATATCTCAATTGACTTAATTGACAAATGTTTAAGATGAATCAGATTTAAGAGTTATAACAACTAATTGAAGTAGTTACATCAAGTAATGAATTTATATTGATTTAATTCACAGAAATATTGAAGATGAAATATATATCAGTGTTTAAACAACTAGTTTAACTAGCTAAATCAACTACAAAGGTTTATTTAGTTCAATTAAGACAAATAGTTAATATAAAATGCATTTTCTAGCACAAATGACTACATCAAGCATTTATGTTAATGTATTCATGCAGATTAGCTCAACTCAAAGAAGAGTTTAAATTGATTGAAATTGGCATGTTCTGTTAACAATCTTTGACAGTTTAGTAAACTAACAACATTGAGTCAACTATACTGTACACTTTTACTGGACTTAATCTAAAATTTTGAGGCAGCCCTTGGAATTGTTTTTTTGAGTTAAACAACATGTTACATTTTACAGTGTAGGCTCAACTGCTGTGTTCAAACTCGGAACTCAGAGTGACCCAAAACTCCCCTAGCCCTGGGTCTTATACCCGGTGTGGCCCCACCCTCAAGAGGAGGGGCTCATAACTCCTCCTTCTAGGGCTGAGCATTGTTGCGCAAGGACTTTACATATTATGACTACAATAATCAATCCTACAGCAGCAAGCAAATAAGGGCAGAGCATCATAAACAAATTAGCAATCCAACCTTCAACTACTGAAACCCCTTCCCCTATAATGTGTCTGGCTTCCTGGGCAACTGTAGTAACTACATTGCTGACTGAGTGTCCTAATGTCTCATACCAACTACAAGCATGCTGATGAGCTCCTTCCCCACAATTCTTCCAGGTTTCTTTAGGTGGCTTGCACGTGAGGTTAGAGTAAAACAGATTATATCCTACCCAGTCTAAACCCTTATCTATGTTGCCAGAGCATAAGTGCTGTCTAAAAGCATACAATTCGGCTAGAGCAATTACTGAATCGGGAATGAAAGGCACAATAACATCCATGATGCTTTTCCTATGCCTCAGATTGTGTCCCAGGACGACCTCAGCACAGGTCGAGCCTCCACCAAGAGATCTTCTCCACACTCCTCCAATTTTATTCCACATAACTTCATGTGCATAGGTGTTGTACTTGTTATCATACTGGGATTTGCACAATTCAGTCCATCCTGTGAGCTCTTGACAGGGTCTGCGGGCAAGGCCTATGGTGCACTGAGTACGGGCATTGTTACACAGGGTCTTGGGTGAACAAATCTTTCTAGCCAATATAAGGGTTGCGGCCAAATGTCTCGCTCTTTGGAGTAAATCATTGCTAAATATTTGTCTCAGACCAATAACTACTGGGTCAAATACCAATAGGGAATGACCCATTCTTTACCTTCATACTCCTGCAATCCCCACCAGGTTTGGGACCAATCTCTGCTGTGTCCTTCTGCCCAGGCCTGCAGGAGCATATTTGCTGTTTTGATTTTATTTAAGACGGAGCAGTCATATCGGCATGTTGACATGACTGAAATGTCAGCTTGCCACAGGTCACATCGAGGAGAAGCTCCATTGCTTGACCACACAGAGTTGTTAAGACTGTCAAAAACTTGTTTTGCCACACACTGGACAATTGTGTGAAAATCTCCTTTTATTTCATTCAACAATTCATCTGGTTTAGGTAGTTTTTGAACATACATATCTGCATAAGGTCCTTTCAAACCTTCATGTGTTTGGCTTTCACCCTCGGGGAAGTCTCCTTTGTGGGGAACACCATGAGACTTCCACACCCAGGGAAACGTCGTGTTCAGCCATTCTTCACGTTCCGTCCAGATGGTTTTCGACCAGGAGGTTATGAAGGAGAGATAGACTCAATGAGTATAAAGAGGGGCTAAGGGCAGATAGTTCTGAGTGCGGCATTGAGTGAGTATGTTCCGAAAACAGCTGGGCAAATATCTGAGCTTGGTATTAATACATTCCCGCAGGGCTTCTCGATTCCGAAAACCTAACGGGTAATTTGTGCGATTCTTGGTTGATGAAGTGTCTTTGGGCCTAGAGGTGTCAGTCGTGCGTGTGTGATTCTGCGCTGTGGTGTTGGGTCCTTTTGCAGGGATGACAAGGCCCCATTCGGTGTGTTTGCTAGTCTGCTGGGATACTACTGGTTTAGTGGACACATTCTCATCACAATTTAACTGTTGTTTTCCCCAAACTTCCCAACAGGGAAACCAGGCTGGGCAACACACTACTCTTGAAGGAGCACTGTGGATGACTTCAGGCTCCCAATATCCTTGGCCTTTAAACTGTACCAAGGGTCGACAGGCCCAGTCGCAGTGCCACTCCGGGATCCCTCAGCCAGTGTGTATCCAATTGGAGCGCATTGTACGGTGGATGAGTCGGTGTAGGATTCTCACCCATATTATTACTCCCTCATCAGTGAGTTCAAGGTTGGAGATAGACCAGGTGCGGATGACAAGTTTTTGGGTCGTGGAGTCGTTAATCCATGCTGGGTTTCTCTCTAGAACCTTTTTCAGTCTGGTGAAATTGGTGTTTTGGTTTTCACGGAAGAACGCAGACTGGTTCTTCATGGGAGGGTATCTTGTCCAAGGTCATGACCATATATGGCTCGTCTTCCCTATAGTGTTGGTAAGCCGTCGCTACTTCTGACAGGGTGCTAACTGCTGTGAACAGAGGGTGGCCATCAAGCCTGAATTTTACTTGTCGACCTGGGAAGGCAGGAATGGTAAGGTGTTGGTGTGGAGGGTTAGGATAAACTGTGTTTACTTCCAAATAAATAGGTAATTGGGTGTTGTTGAAAACATAACAGCCAGGTAGACGTTCTCTTTTCTTCACTTCTTTTGACATTGCAGGTGAAGTGGCCCAAATTACAGCTCCAGCTACAGAAACTTCATGATACATGCCTTGCAACGGTTGTTGATAATGCAGCCCCCATCAGATTTCCAAATTCATTCTTCCCACATGAAGATGGACTGTGTTAAATAGCCATGGCAGGCTGTCAGGAACCTTCTGGCGAGACAGTGACACGAGTATTCAGCAGATCACGCCATTTCTTACCCTGCCAGGACATTGAGTGGTAGGAGACAAAAAAGTTACTTGTGTTCCAAGGCAGGGCTTGCCATCTTCCAGCGTGGTCCGGTTGCTGCAGATCTGTCGTTCTGTGGTATTCAATATTGGAAACAAAATAACTTTCTGAAGCTGGATAGAAAGGGGTGAAATCAGCTCTGGGCTTGTCTAATAAAACTAATCCTAACGGCAACTTTAGATATGGGACTGCTTCAGGCCTTTCCATGTGTTAGGCCCGACTTTTACACTGAAATTCGTGTGGGAACTTGACAGGGAACTCTCTTTTTTTCTTTGTTTCTTTCTTCTCCTTTACCACATGACAACGTTTGTCTCTTTTTCCTGTTGGTCCATCAGTTTTTGTCCTTTCTTGTCCATTTCCACTTCTGTGGCAAAGAAGGCCAAGGCCAGGAACACAAGTGTTTATTGCTGTATGCTGCTGCAACTTCTCCTTTTTTAGGGTGTACTTTCTGTTGTTCTGGAACTACTGTTATTGTTGCTCCAATGGACTATACTCCTCTAAATGGCATTACAATCATTTGCAATACTAGTTTTACCCTATGGGAGGAGCCAGGGTGAGTGGGTGAGTCTGTCCAATGAGCCACAGTTCCTGGAATCTGTAACGCCCTGTCACAATGCCAGGCTTTGCAGGTCACGAGGAACTCACCCACCTTCTGTTTGGGTCTGGCTCCAATCCTTTTTTAGCTAACTCCAATCCTCTCAAGGCTCTTCCTGTCCAAAGCCCTGAAATTGTTCTTCGAATGGCAACCACCCCATATAGAGTGGCCAGTCTGATGTAGGGAGGCATGGTGCTTGGTTCGCTGCCTATCTCTCCAGTTTCTAGTTATCCTTAGCTGAGAATTGGCTTGAGCTGTTCAACTTCTTGGATCCCTCTCTTCTGTAACAACACTGTGTTATGATCCAATACTTGCTTCACAGTGTTAGTGGTATCGTACTTGGGTTTCACTGCTGTCGACGGAGGGTCATCTCTAGCTCTCACCCACACTCCCTCACGGAATGGCACCTTAGGCGATGGCTTCCCTGTTTTCTCATTGGAGCTCTGCCCCACTTCTTGTAAAGAGAATGGTTGTTGGTTGAGTTCTGCTGCAGGGGACGGTCTACTGACTCGATGTCTGTCATTCAGTGCTTGCCCTATTTCTACAGCTTTGGTGCTCCAGTCATGAGAATTAGCATTTTTTGCTATCCAGTTTTTCACCAGACCTATGGTGCGTTTCACCACTCTGTATGGTGGAGAGTAAATTCTCATTACTCCAAACCTCTGGCACCAGTGATCAACCTGTGCGTTGCGCAAATGAGTCCCAGTCTGTTCACAGTTCCTTAGCCCCAAGGGAACTACAGACTTGCTCCAGCATCCAACTCCTTGCTGCTCTTACAGTTACATACCCTGACATTGAATCTATTAGCACCAGGAGGTATTTTTCACCTTTCTTTCCTGTTATCCCCATGGGGCCCGCAACATCCATGCACACTGAGCCCAGGGGATGGTTCTCTTGATGGTCAGACCTTCCAGCCGCTGTCCACGGTGCCCTGAATTGTATTGACCACATACTTCACAGTCCCGTAGTACACGCCGGATGTGTTTCATAGGGATCCACAGCTCCTGCTCTTCCAATTCCTTACGGGTAGGCAGCACGCCTGCATGTCCTAAGGCCTCATGCATGCTCCGTACCACCTCATCCACGTACTCTTCAGGGACCACCCTTCCTTGTGGCATTCTGTCCCACTTCTCAATCCCAACAAAGACAATTTTTCTCTGTTGAACATAGTGATCAACCTCATAGTGATCCACCTCATGAGCTCCAGGCTCATCCTCAACTCGGCGATCTTTTTCCACAGATCTTGATGGGTCACTAACTTTCCTTTGGGCTTCCGAATCCATTTTCTTCCCAAATGGATAAGTCTTCATTTAAGGCTTGTGCACTGTAGTGGCTGTCTGTGATTATCTTTGCTCTTTTGATTCTTCTCTTCATCAACTCCAACATTCCCTCCAGCACTGATGTCACTTCTCCCGCCTGTGCACTAGCAGGAGTTTTACCTTTCTGGCGACACCTCTCTTGACTGTGCTGTTTGAGAATGAACCCCCAGTAGGCCATCTGATCCAGTCCTTTCTTTGACACATCAGTGTATAGGACCCACTCTTGAGGCTTTTCTTTCACAGACGGCTGTAAGGGTGTTTTCTTGCTGGCTGCTTGTGCTGGGCCAATCTCAAGGTCGGGGTCCAGCAGGATGTCTTCCCATCTTCCCCACCTCGTATCGGTTGCTTTTGTGCTTTCCACAGTTCATTTTCTGAGGTATTTGTGGACTTGGCTCTGAGTGATGACTTTAATCTGCTGTCCTTGTGCTAAGTCTTTCAGGGTGCTCCAGTATCTAGCAAGCACTGCTAACTCCTTTTCTTCTTGGGGAAATTTCTTCTCAACAGATGATAAAGTGTAAGTCCACAAAGTTACTAAGCCCCCATTTTCATTGCTCACTTTCAGCATGGAGTCCTCATCTTCACAGCTGATCTCGGCCACCAACTTCTCAGTCAAGCTCTTCGGTTCCAACCTCACAGCTTCTTGGATTGCTTCTTTGAGCTTATCCAGGTCATTCTGGTTTGATGCAGTCCATGTCCAGTTCTTCTTTGTCCTTTTTCCTCTTCTCCTTCTCGCTTCTTTAGGCAGGCATATAATGGCTTAGCATACCTTTGAAAATTAGGGACATGATCTCTCACATAGTTGCAAAGTCCCAAAATCTTTTGCAGATCATTTTCTGAGATAGGTGGCTGGATCTGTGCTAGTTTCTCTCGATTACCTTCTGAGAGTCCCAAATCTGTTGTTACTTGGATCCCTATGTAGTTCACCTGAAACTGTCCAAACTGGCATTTCGTGAGATTCAGCTTCAAACCTGCTGGTGTGATTCTCTCCACTATTGTCTGCAGTGTCTCTAGGTGCTCCTCTTTTGTGTCATCCGTGATGAACACATCATCTATGTACACTGTAGCTCCTAGGTCGCCTAAAATGTCCATTACAGCTGACTGGAACACATTAGGTGAGTTCTTGTACATCTGAGGTAGCCTTTGCCACACATAACTCTTGCCTTTGTAAGTGAATGATGTCTTGCCTTGTGATTGCTTTGCGAGTATGAGGGAGAAAATCCATTTGCTAAGTCAATGCAGGATTTATATTTCTTGACTCTGAGTGTCTTCAGTGCTCCTCGGGGATTTATTAGGCTGGCTCAGTTTGCTATTGTCCTTCATTTGAAGGCCTTGAAGTTAATTACTGGCCTCCAATCTCCTCCTGCTGACTCTGGTTTATTTACCGCTTGAATGGGACTGTTAGTGATGGGATTTAGCTCTTCTCTGATGATCCCTAGAGCACTCAGTTCTTTTATTGTTTTATCCATTTCTTTGTCGGCACCTGGGTTCAGGGGGTACTGCCGAACAGGTGGATGCACCCCCCCTTCGATGAGGTGCACATACTTTGGTCCCGGGTCCCCGCAGTCATTCTTGAACCGGGCGGGCTACATTTGCTGGGCTACGTAACTTCTCTTTTCCAGCCGGGGAGAAGTCGCTTTCGTTCAGCTTCTGTTCAGTTACCTCTGGTACATTCACTGTTTTGTACCACTCTTGAGCCCTAGTTCCACTCTGAGTTGGCCCTGTTTTCACTAACCTTTGGCTGGCTCAGCCTTTGTGGTCAGGAGCAACGCTCTTTCCTTGGTCTGTTGAGTTCTTTTAGGTCTGTGACGGTGATGAGATTGTAGGGACCTTTCACACAAATGATTATTTGCCAGGTCCCATACGGCATCTCTTCTATGGTCCCGTTGGCAAGTTGGACCGTAAGGTATCCTGTCTGTTAGAGTTTGAAAGCTGATAAATACAGACAAGTGTAAAAATAAGACACAAGTGAACCAAGTAAGTTTGACATGCAAGGGTGAGACAGTCCTCTGCCAAACAGCGACTTCCTTCTCTCAAAGTGAAAATCCTTGCACTAGCCGTTTATTTACAACTCACATTCCAACAAGCAAAAAGCGGGAATTGGTTCAGCCAATTCTTACAGAGAGTCATTCCCATATATGGTTTGAGCATGTCATGTCCAGAGAGTGATCCACTCCAGACCGCATTCCTTAACTTTCTACAAACCCTTTTACACCCTTTCACAATCACAGGAATCATCTTAACTAGACTAGTACTTCAAACATAAACATAGTTTAAACAAAGAAATTGTAACTTATATAAATTTTCCCAACACTGTCATCTTTAAGCTTCTTCAAGTCATGGATACCTCCGCCCCGGTGTCCACCAAATAGGGTTCTTCTTACACCTTCGTGTAGATCTCGTCCCCCTTCCAGTAGGCATTTTCCAGGGTGACTCACCGCCGTGTCATCATTACTTGGCTCGCCCCCCAGTCCCTGAAATGCCAACTCAAAAAGGGCCTTCTCTTCTTCAGAGGACAGTTTGTCACTCTCTTCTTTAGGGAGAAAGGTGCTTTTCTTTTGTGGGCCTTGTGAAGCTGGTGGTCCGTAAAATCTCTTTTGCGTTCCTTCTCTTCTCTGAGGCAATGGTCTGTTCAGGGGGTTGGCTGGAGCTTTTAAACTGGCCTTAGTTGGTGGTTTGGCTCTTTGTCCTGTCTCTTTCTTTCTTCTTTCTTTGTAAAACTGCTGTTCCAGATCATAAAAAATCACTGCTTGATCCATCTGTGGAACTGTCGTAGCTTGCATTGGCATTTTGGTTATGGAAATTTCTCCTCTCCTCCCCTTGGTTACTTCTCAGAGGGCCTTCACATATCTAGCTGGTGAAATTGTTTGCTTAAGCACATGCCACACCGATGCAAGCCGCTGACCTCCATCCATGCGTAGCCTGGCTCTTCTGATCTGCGAGTCTTCATCATCCATGTTTTCCAGCACCATCCTTTCATAATGACTCTGAGCTGTTCCTTGTTTGTGGTGAGGTACCGTTTAGTCCAGACTCACTGGCAACCATCTTGACAATCGGGTCATATTTTTCGGGTGGACTGTACAGTGAGATCAGCTTCCCCGGTCCCCACAGTTCAAGGAACCCTGTCCATCAGCGTAACCATTAACTAATGTCTTCCTTCTTCTGGACTGCCTTGGGGCATGGTACCACGACCAGTCTTGATCCATGCTTTATCTTTGAACAGTAGTATACTTCATCACTTTGGAGGTGGTTTGTTAGCTAACTTTCTAGTGTCTCTTCTGATTGCTCTAGGTTTGAACTGAGGAACATTTTATTTACTGATGAAGTCCATGTTAAATATCCGTCCCCATATAGCAGCAACTCTGCACGGTGTACCTCTGATCGTGTTGATGTTGGTTCTTCTGCTGACGGGAGCGGTCCTTCGGCTCTCCACTCTGCCAGTTCCTGCGTTTCAATCTCTTCGTCCATTGCTATGTATTTGTCGTGGATTCCCCGAGGATCCTTCGAGTAGGGTTTTGGACTATTCGGCTAATCGTTTTACTATCTGGGTCTGGTCAGTCTATCCTCAATAAAGCCCTATCTTCACCTGCACGCTAAGCAGTTACTGCAAGGGTTGTGACTGATGGCCTTATCAGTCACAAACAACCTTACTCCCTTTCAAGCTGTCAGTCTGGGGTGCTCAGGCAGAGACGTCCTTTCCCCGAGCATCCTTCTTCTGGGGCCCCTGTATTTCTCGTCTGGGTCCCTGTTCGGGCTCCACCTTTTGTTGTCCGATGAGCAAACCCTACCTCCTACTTCCTTATTTCTAAGGGGATTTCAAGCTGTCGGTCTGGGGTGCTCAGGAAGAGACGTTTTTCCCCTGAGCATCCTTCATCTGGGGCACCTCTATCTCTTGTCTGGGTCCCTGTTCGGGCGCCACCTGTTGTTGTCCGATGAGCAAACCCCTCCCTCCTACTTCCATATTTCTAAGGGGATTGCTCAATCCAGCTCTCCTTCCAATAGTTCCAGACTTCCCTAAACCTGGAAGGTCTTACTAAACAGGTTTACTGGAAAATCTGTTCTAATGCTGAAACTGTTAAGGCTGAAGAGGCTTTGGAGATGGAGGCTCACTATGGATCCGAATGGAATAATTCCTTTAGTAGGCAAGAGTGATTTTCTTCTTGGGTGAAAGGCAAATCTTCAGTTCTCTTCCTCTAAGTGAATAGGTGCTGATGCTCATGCTTTTGAAGGTCAAGTTGGAAAAAAAATACAAACATTTAAAAATTATAAAAATTAAAAAACAGAAACTTTGTTGGCATATGTTTCAAAAGTCAGTAGCTTCCAGAGGCTGAATAGTTGAAGGAAACCTTTGAGATGTAATTGAGGTTGGGTCAGGACGTCCAGTAGCCTGAAACTTAGAGCAATCAGTTGTTCACTGACCAAGTTCACTTCAGTTGTTGTGGTACAACAAGTGAAATTTGCAGCTTTTATTATCATGTTAAAAGTTGTGTAATAAAACATATTTTAAGTTAAATATATTTTACACAGTGGACACAGACTGCAACTATCAATATTTAATCAATCTTTCTACATAACATAATAAAGATTTAATAGCTTGTCTGCATACTCAGAACATAACCAGAAGTCAAAAGTAATCAGCTGACAAAGTTGCATAGTGTAGAACCAATGGGTATGTGAGCACAAACGTCATGTTTTCGCACATCTTGGACTTTTTCTATGTAGCAGACCCAGTGCCCCAAAAAGTCCTCAAAGACTTGGCAGTGGGACTGACCTGCAAGTCTGACCTTCAGCATAAAGTACATCCTTTGCTTTGCCTTTTCACTGTAATTGCAGTATGTTTTCCCCCAGCCAAGGTTGTTGAGGATGTGAGCACCAAAAAAACATAATGGCTTTTGGTTTCTTCCAAAAGCCATTATTTGATGCTGAGAGTGTCATGTTTCGTGAGGTAGGGGTAAAACTAAAATGCAGTCAGGGATGTGGAAGCAACCTGGTGAGTAGAATTGGTTCTTTTTAATGGCAAATACCCGGGAGGGGCTCGGAGTAGAGCCGCTGCTCCTCCACATTGAGAGGAGTCATTTGAAGTGGCACGGGCATCCATACCGGATGCCTCCTGGACGCCTTCCTCGGGAGGTGTTCCAGGCATGTCCCACTGGGAGGAGGCCCAGGACATGCTGGAGGGACTATGTCTCTTGGCTGGCCTGAGAACGCCTTGGGCTCCCCGAGGAGCTGGAGGAGGTGTCTGGGGAGAGGGACATCTGGGTGTCTCTGCTGAGTCTGCTGCCCCCGCAACCTGGTCCCGGATTAGCGGAAGACGACCAGTACGAGTACGAGTATGAGTACGAGTACTAAAAACGTAGAACGTGGACAGATAACTGGATGAACAGCAAGGAAAACGCAGGGATATTAACGAAAAGATCCAGTAATGAGCAATGACAACCAGACAACTTACATACAGAGGAGTGATGAGAAGGCATGGCAAGCATGTAAGAGCAATCTGGTTAGAATGAGTAACAGCTGAGAACAATGAAGGGAGAGGAAGCTGAGGCAGCAGAAAAATGAGCAGGGGCAGGCAGAGAGGAATACAGGGAGGAAGGCTCACACATAATAATAATGAATGACTAAAAGAATGAACCTAATAAACAATGAATGACCTAAAATGGCAAGTAGAGAAAATAAACAGGGAACAAACAGAGATATATAGAAAGAACCCCAAAACTCAAACCACTAACACCTGAGGATCCTGACAGAGAGGTTACAAGAGATGAAGGCTTCTCCTAAATTTGGATGGGTTCCTTGGTCAAACGTTGAGGATAAGATTGTGGTCCTCCTTTAAACAGTGGTTTTCTGAAACACTGTATGCAAATTTATCCTCTAAAGTGTTAATTTTGACAGCACATTTTAATGTAGTTTCAGACATAGTCTTTTGACTAAAATGTAATTTAGTTTTAGTCGTATTTTAGTTACCTGCAGTTGTTTTAGTTTTAGTCTAGTTATACTTGATTCAATCTTACTACATGTTGTTTGACTAAATTTAGGGTAAATCTAGTCAACTGCAATATAGGTCACAGAGGAATGCTTTAAGGGCATCTTACATTTTTAAGGAAAATCATTTTAAACATACATTAAAAAAAAACATTTATTCCAAGATGAAATGGAGTGAAAGTCAAATATTGGTACACACCAATACACAGATTAACTTTGGAATTTGGAATAAATAAAACTAAAATGTTATTTATTTTAAAGAAATATGCATATGCCATCTTGCCTGTTCTGTCATGTTGGATAGCCAGGTGACAGTAGTGCAGGCAACAATTAAGGAGGCAGAGTTCAGGTTTAACAGGTTTATTGACAAACAAGAAACATAAACTCGGAGGTGAGACAGGAGTTTGAGACAGAGGAATGACTTATGATGGACTTGATCTTGAACGGGCTGAGGAATCTCAGGACCAGTTTTTTGTAGTATGCTTTGAAGGGAAAGTTCTTGTCCAGGTGAGTAGGTGGGAGCCAGGATTCTTTTTCTGTCAGCCGTGATGAATACTGAAGAGAAATCTTGGTTCGTTTCCAGAATGTGCATGGACAGATGGTAGGATGGGTTCTGGGATGGATGATGGGAGGAGATAAACCAGATGCTGCGGATACATAAGAATTGTGTGCATACTCAGCCCATATGAGAGAATGACTCCATGAAGTGGGATTGTTAGTGCAGAGACAACGGAGGATGTTTTCCATCCCCTGATTCAGGCGTTCGCACTGACCGTTTGTTTGGGGAGGAAAACCAGAGGAAAGATTGGTTTGTGTGCCGAGAACAGAACAGAAGTCCTGTGTCAGAGACTGTTTCGGTGGGGAGTCCATTGATCCTTAAAACATAATTTATCAGCAGCTTGGCAATGACAGTAGCAGATGGAAGTTTGGTAAGAGCAACTAGGTGGCTGGCTTTAGAAAAGTGGTCGATAATGGTGAGGATAACTGTTTTATTATTAGATGGATGCAAACCTGTGACAAAATCCAATGCCGTGTGAGACCAGAGTTGATTGGGGATGGAGAGAGGTTGGAATAGTAAAACTGGGGTTTTTTGTTCTTATTGCGAGCACAAACTGAACATGCGGCCATGTACTTTACTACATCTTTATTAAGGGTAGGCCACTAGAAGTAGCTATGGATGAAGGCGATCGTGTAACTAGATCCGGGATGACCTTCAAAGTTAGAGGAGTGTGCCCAGTGGATTACCTGCAACCTGATGGTGGATGGTATGTTGGTGGGCTCTGTGAATACAATCCGCCAGTTCCCAGGAGAGGGGCCCAATGATTACATGACTGAGGGATGATGGTTCTGGTTCCTGAGAATCCTCCTCTGGGGAAAACTGACAGGAGAGTAGATCTGGTTTTGTATTCTTGCAACCTGGACAATAAATGATAAACTGACGTGAATTGCGGCACTCAGCTGACTGGAAGTAGGAGAGGTTCTTGTGATCTGTCCAGATTATGATGTGTAAGGTGGTGCTCTCCAGCCAGTGTTGCCATTCCTCTAGGGGCAAGTTGCTGGTGAGAAGCTCCCAATCTCACACGTTGTAGTTCCTCTCTGGTGTTGAGAAGTGTTTTGTAAAGCATGCACAGGGGTGTAGCTTACCATCAGTAGATGACTTCTGGGACAACACAGCTCCAACTCCCGGTGTCTGAAGTGTCGAGTTCAAGGACGAACTGGTTCTTGGGATCCTGGTGGAAGAGAATAGTAAATAAATACGAATACATTTATAAAAGTCCCTAAGCACGTTGTTGACCAGGGCTTGAAAGATGGCAGGCGCGTTGGAAAGACCGAAGGGCATGACTAAGTATTAAGTGGCCAATGGGTGTTTTGAATGCCGTTTTTCATTTGTCTCCTTTATACCCAGAGGGTATGGGCTGTGGAGATCTAAACTGGTAAATATGGTGGCGCCATGAACTGTTTCAAAGCCAGAGGTTAACAGGGGAAGAGAATACTTGATTTTAATGGTGATTTGATTTAAACCTCTGAAGTCAATGCAGGATCTTGAGGTCTTATCTTCTTCTACAAAGAAAACTTCTGGAGCAACAGGAGAGGATGATATACTGTTCCATGGTTTCCCATTCTTGGAGTTGTTATAAAGAGAGCCTGGAGGTAACAGGGCACGAGCAAGGAGATCAGTATTGCAGTTGTAAGGTCAATGAGGAGTACTGAAAGTTGTGAGGTCCTTACTAAACATTTGCAGTTCTGAGGGAATGTGAGAAAGATCAGGAGGTGGGTCAGGAACGGCTGAACAGAGACAGGAACCTCCTGTGGCAATGCGAACTCCTGGCTTCAATGTGGGAATCCGCCCAATTTATGTGTGGGTTGTAGGGTTTAAGCCAGGGGTGTCCCAGGATGACATGGGCTTCTTTAGTAGGAAAAAAAAACAAAAAACATATGAGTTCATGGTGATATCCAGAGGTGATGAGATGGAATGGGTGAGTTTGTTGGTGCACACATTGTAATGTGCTACCATCCAGAGCAAAAATTCGGATGGGAGTGGATAGGCTCTGAACAGGTATCTGTAGTTTGTGTACAAGATCTGGGTTGACAAGGTTTTGTTCCGAACAGGAAACTACCAGGGCTTGAATGGGGTATTGTTCTTCATCTATACAGATAGTGGAATGGAGCTGGAAATGAGGATGATCGAGGGGTGAATGGTGCCCGCCACTACCCCCTGATTTACTGACGGCCTGACTCATTTGGCTATACTGGACAATGTAGAAGGAAGTGGCCAAGCTCACCACAATAAAGGCACCTAGATGTCAAACGCTTATGTCTTACTTCTGGCATAAGACTGGCCCTGCCTAACTGCAAGGGTTCTGTTTGATGGTGAGAGATGGACTGAAGCGCTTCTTTTCCTAGTGACATCACAACAGGTGCAGAGCTCTCATGTCTAAGCTTTTGAGTCCTTCTTTCATTCTTTCTCTCCCTCAGATGATTTTCAACGTCATGCTGACCGAGTAGGATGCCCTGCTGAGTGATGGCCACTTGTAGTTGTTCGGTCATGGTGCATAACAAGGTGACTCTAGTGCAGGCAACAATTACGGAGGCAGATTTCAGGTTTAACAGGTTTATTGACAAGAAATAACTATGGGTCATCGAGGAGTCCAGGTTCTGCTGGTTGATACACTGAGTGGAGAGAGGTGGGTGAGTACAGGAGGAGTGGTGGCCTAGTGGTTAGAGAGCAGGACATTTGCATCCTTGAGAGGCCACAAGTAACCTGGTTCAAATCCCACAGCCTGCCACTCTGGGTCCCTGAGTAAGACCTTTAGCCCCTGAGTGCTCCCCAGGCGCCTCACAATGACAGCCTACTGCCCCCTAAGGGATGGGTTAAATGAAGATGCATTTTCTCCATTGTGCCATCAATAAAGTCTAAATTATTATTATTCAGTCTTGAATAGAGGGAGTTAATATTTTTTACTGTTTAATGAAGGAGATGGTTCCAGGGAGGGAGGTGAGTAAAGCCACAGACACTCAAGTAGACAGTGTAGACACTTCAGGGTTGAAGTGTGATGGCTTAGGTTCTCGCTAATATCTTCCAGGTAGCGATGATTTGAGTTGGAGGGTGGACAGGAAGAAGTTTGCAAGGCAGGTTCACTTGAGAAGGTAAGTACATCCCTTGGTATGCAGGTCAACAGGAAACTGAAGAAGCCTCTGGTTGGTAAGCCATTAAGCACAGTGAAGTACTTCCAGCCAACTGTGAACTTGAACACAGACCAAAAATGAATATTTAAAAGCTTATTTATTCTCAATCACACTCTCCAGCGATACGGTAAGATTACATAAAATTGTCAATTTATTCAGGTTAACTTTAATATCACCTGCAATGTCAAATCGACTTAGATGAACAAATGACACAATACATTAAAATAATACTAACATAAACTGTTAGAAATCACTTGTGTTTAACGTTCACTGTGATGACTGACAGCAGGAACTCAGTGCCGGCGAGGCAAGCCGGCAGACACTATCGAAACTCCGAACACGTCGGAGCACGTTTGAAACTAAGCGATGTCTTGATAAATCAAGCAGATTTTTCACATCTACACAGTTATATTCCTGCACTAAAAAAATTGTAAAAGGTAATTTTGTGTCACAGAAAGAGTAATTTTTCACAGTTTACTCACAGCTTTTGCCATTGTGGTCTGCCATGGCTGCCCCTGTTTGACCAATCCGCTTCGACCCGCAATGAATCATGGGAAAAGATGGACCGCGAAGGATACTCACAACAACCCATTCTTTAAATCGGGCAAAAGAAGGACACATTTGTCTGCCGCATTTGACAGACCTTTTGCGCCGCGCTGTGACGTAATCGGCCCCAAGTACGGACTTGGAAGGATCCAGCCCCTGAATTGTGACACACCCTCGGCCTGGACATGGATCCTCCTCCTTCCTGTTTATTGACCAATAGTAGAGGACCTGGAGAGAAGAGGGCAGCCCTCCTCATTTGCATAATGAAGGAGAAATGCATACGGTAAAGGAAAAAGAGAGACGAGGAAATGTAAAAAGAACAAAGGCATGTCTAAGGAAAAGGAAAAACAAAATATATATATTTCTGCTTTTATTTTAAATTTTGTCAGGATCGGTCCTCCATAATTAAGTGCTTTGATCCATAATCACAAAAACAGAGCACATCTCGGATTTCTATTCTTAAGCAATGATTTTTGGTTGAGAAAACTATTTTCCTGAATTATGATTTTAAGTGTAATTTTTGATAAATATTCATTAATCAATAATCATAATCCTTACATTGCTGCTAAAGAGCTCTTCCTTGATTAACCCTGATGATCCTCAGCTGTGTGATTGCACCTGCCTGTCGCACCCTGCAGGAAGAATTGAGAGAGAGAAAACCGCACACACAAACAACACTAAGCTGTACTCAGCTCCATGACATATGTTCTGTCTGAACAATGAATGTGTTACACATCCTTGCTGGCAGAGACCACAACAGCAAGGAGAATGTCTATAAAGAAATGTAGAGTGTAGCAGTAAAAAACCACATCAGCACTCTTTTCTTTCTCCAAACTGCATATACTAATTTGCTTTGCAACTCATTTACAATGCATATCAGTGCTTCAAGGGTCCAGTACAAACAATGACTAATAAAGTTAAAATAGAATGCAGTTGTTCATTCATTCATCTCTTGTACTCAAAACTGTATGCAACTACTGTTTGTCACACCTGCAGATGACTTTCTAAGTGTGGTTTCAGGGCACAAAGGGGGCGGGGCTAAGGACCACTCTGGAGAATTGGGACACACTACGCACTCCAACCCTTCAACTGGAACACGAGATTCAGGGACACAAGGTTGAAAGTGCGAGTATTGGGAAAGGGCTTCAGTATGAACGGGAGCAAGAAGTTACTCCACACTATGCAGCCGGGGTGGGAACTGGGATCACGTAGTACCTTAAATTCTGCTCCTTCAAAAAATTATTTAGACAGGACTAATCCAGCGAAGTGTGCAATCATAAATCTAATATTTGTTTATATTAATAAGGAATACTTCTTAGGTGGCAATAAAACTATTACTTATGAAATAATATCAAATGTGGTTACATCCTTTGGTGTACCACAAATGTACATCAAATTATTTTCTGTAAGCACAATGATGCTTCAAAATATTTCAGATAAAACTTTAAAATATGTTTAATAAGAAATAAAATGTAATATTATCCAGGACTTGAACTAAGAAGTGATAAATTCTTTACATAAAATCCCTGTCAGAAACAGGAAGTTTAAACATTCCAAAGCAAATATGCATACATTTTATAAATAAATATTTAAAAACCAACCGTTCAGTTTTTTTGAAACGTATGGATTTTAGTTTAATCTTTTTTTATTAGTTTTCTTTGTGACACTCAACTTATCACCACCATAAAATCTAAATCCTAACCTTTACCACAGTGAGAGATAATTCTTTGCAGCCAGTCCATTTTGCAGAGGCCTCTTCTTTGGTTGAGTCTGTCTCTTGAGAGGTGGTCACTTTCTCTGCGATCTGTTGTCCAGCATTATCTGAGATAATTACAATTGTGAAGCCATTTTATGACTTTAAATCACTTATTATCAATTGTCAGGGGATTGCATCACACACCAGTAAAGTTCTTAAAATGTTACATGGAGATGATAGCTACCAACAACTCTGCTGGCAACTGGAATGCATGAAGCTGACAGGAAATGTAAAAAAGAGAGCAGTATTTATCAGAACTAGTTAACAAAAAAGGCCGGGTTCTAATATTTTGGGAAGACAGAGCCTTTAAACAATTTGGATCTCCACTGAGATCAGATTCATGCAACTCAACAGACAGAAGAGCTGCTGGTACAGTAGCTACCAACTACTTCTTAAACAGGAGGAGTACTTAAGCAGGAGGTTACCAGCACTTCAATGCGAGTGTTTTGCCACAGTGGTACAAACTCGAGCCACACTCTAAGTCTATGCTTCGTTCTTCGACCTCGTTTAACTTTGTTTTTTGCTCCTCTGCAGAATTTGAAAGCCTAAGCTTTGGATCTATGTCACTGAGTTTTCTGGACTACGTTTCTGAAAGTTACTCTGAAGGATGAAGCCTGTCTTGTTCTGAGGATTCCTATCCTGTGATCTACCTTTGTTTGGATTCGCATCAAGCTGGCAGCTTCCTGTCCCCTTCGCCTACTGAGCCAAGCCACAAGCGTACCCTGTCCACCCTCCAACGTAAGCCACCGCACATCGAACTTGTTTACGGTAACCTGAGCTCCACAGAACAGCACCAAGTGAACTCTCTATGGATATACCTGCTTAAGACCTGGATCCTGAATCTCATTCCCCCAGGCGACCTGACCATCATAACTCAGTAAGCCGATCTCTGTATCAAAGTAATTATTTGCTCTTAGTTTCGTTTTTCCCTCCATTACTCGTACTCATCCATTCTCTTCTCTTCTCTTCTCTTCTCTTCTCTTCTCTTCTCTTCTCTTCTCTTCTCTCCTTACAGTGAGATATTTTGTCCGTTCTGTTCCTGACTATATCTTCAATAAACAACCTTTATTTTACTTCCTCCTCCTGAGTGTTCTCTGTATGTGGGTCTGAGCTATTTTCAACCATAATGAAAATTTGCTGTTATTTCAGCTTTTAACTTTATGTTCTCTCTTTTCTCTTCCTAGAAGCTACACCTGGCCTGACTCTGTGTCTACCTGTGACACCTTTCTGGAGGGAGCATCGTCCAAGCTTCTGCTGGCAACAACTTAATGCTCACCTTCTACCGATGATCCACATAGCCCTGTCTTTTAGTGTTTAACCCTTTCTCTCTCCTAGACATAGCAATTGACTGAAGTTTTACTGTAACTACTTATATGTGCTCTCTTTCAGACTCTAACCTTGAAAACTGACTCAGAGTTTATCTGTTCTTTCTTTCTAGATGAAACGACTAAAGGAGCTACATCCATTAACATTTACTTTTCCTTCCCATAGAAAGTACTCCTGGATCAGTGCTTCTTTGTTCTCTTTGTGTCTCTGCTCTGTTCTCTCAAACCCCCAGTCGGTCGTGGCAGATGGCTGCTCACACTGAGCCTGGTTCTGCTGGAGGTTTCTTCCTGTTAAAAGGGAGTTTTTCCTCTCCACTGTCGCTACATGCATGCTCAGTATGAGGGATTGCTGCAAAGTCAACGCCAGTAACTGTCCACTGTCTCTACATGCTCATCCAGGAGGAGTGAATGCTGCAAGTCACTGACACGATGCAATCTGCTGGGTTTCCTTAGATAGAAAAACTTTTTTATCCAATTTGAATAAATAACTGAAGCTGACTGCACTGTTCAATTGTTAGGATTAATTGGAATGTATTAACCTGATTTTGTGAAGTGCCTTGAGACAACATGTGTTGTGAATTGACGCTATTAATAAACTGAATTGAATTGAATCAGCAAGGCAAGGTCTGACAGCACATTCATTTTTGCAAGCATATGGACATTGGAGTATAAACACAGAGGGATGATTTTTTGCAAAATGTTACATACACCTCTAAAAACGCCTGAACATAACACTTGTAAGGTCAGATTTTTAAGACAGAGTTGTCTTTAGAAATGCACTTCCAGTTCACAACGTATGCCATCTCAAGACACTTTACAATGAAATAAAAAAAGTCAACTCAATAAAATTATACATACAGATGCCAGGCCAAGTATATAAATTCCAATTGATCCTATTTATCAAACAATGCAGTCAAATTCAGCGCATTGTTCAAACCCGTTAAAAAGTTTTATATCTAAGAAAACCTAGCAGACTGCATCAAGTCATTAATTTGCAGAATTCACTCCTCCTCGTTGAGCATGTTGTAACAGTGGAAAGTTGCTTGCATCGTGTCGTTGTGCAGCAATCCCTCATACTGAGCATGCATGTAGTGACAGCTTATAGTAAACGTCCCTTTTAACCTCCAGCAGAAACTGGCTCAGTGTGAACTCCCAGTCAGTCTGCCACAACAGACAAGGGGTTTAAGGAGACAGAGCATACACACAAAAATCACAGAAGAACTGATCCTGTGTTTAAGAAAAGTAAAATGTGTTTAAAATAGGATTTGTAGTGAATGCAATGTGTGTGAGAGATGTTATTCATGTCTTCATTTTTTTATTCTTGGTTCAGAACAATCAATCAGACGGTCTTTGGACTGCCTTGGATAATTTTAGTGTGTGTCACCTGGATTATAAACCCTTGTTTATGGGTGTTTAATTTGATGCACATGTATTTTAATGTGGGAGAGTAACTTTAAACCCTGACAATTTATTCTGTATTGTTATAAAGAAGCACACGTGTGGACTTGAGTCATGGGAGTTGGAATCAAGTCAGACTCAAGTCACAAATAAATCATAAAATACTTTTGACTTGACTTGAACTTTTAGACACTACTCAGTATCAATACTCAATATCTTACACCAAACATAAAGTGTGTCATACGGAACCATGACAGGTGCGAAATGGTCAAACCATGCCTGACACACAATCCTGCCTTCTGTGTGCCTTTGGTTGTTTGATGGCAAATTCTTCTTTTGTTGTTGCAACATGCCTACTACATCCTGTGGTTTTATTCTGCTTTCCTTCTGCATCCAAACATGCAGAAAGAAGAAGAGAAAGAAGCCAACGGTGGTGGTGCGGTGCTGTCATAGCGCCATAGCTCTGTATAATGATGCTAAGGCTACTCTAGAAACATTTCAAATTCACAGTCAAATGAAAAAATAAATATAAAAGGTTTATGTAACTTAAATATTAGTCTTACATTTTTTTAACAAATAGGCCTATTTTGAAAAAAAAAAAAATCACTTTTTAGCATAATTTAAAGATGGAGGGCCCAGTTCTGGGCCCACCTCTACCATGGGCCCAACTGACCCGGTAGACCCCCAGCCCTGTTGTCAGCAGCCGTGCTCATACTATCCTTCACCTTATGTTGTTCTAGCAATGCTTCAACTCATATAGTAGGCCTTACAATGAAATACAAATGGGAATTTCTTTCAAATTATAAATTTATAAATCTGTGTGAATCAGATATCATGAATAGCTATCCCAATAATTAAAAATAAAGTGTTTAATTTAACCAAACAAGGACCAAACCCTTAAAATGTAAGGTTAACTTGTCACCATTTTACTGAAAATATTGTTATAACAGTGATATTGTAAATCATTAACTTTATCTTTGATATACTAGATGAATCTGCAAATTTAAAATGCAGTTCTTAAATATGTCTTCCACTGAAAAGATATGTTTGATTGTCATATTTTATTTTAATGTTGTTTATGTTGATAGAAACAGACCTATATATTAAACTACTGAATGTTTAAAATCACTTACTTCAGGATAGTTTGAATTATCCATTGTCATTGTACTTTGCTGAGTTGAGCTATCCACTGAAGTACATTGACCAATTTCACGAAATTCCGACACGCACCAGATGCTTAGAAACACTTCCAGATTTGGCGCCATATGATTTGTGTCAGGGAAGTACAGTAGCAACACAGGTATGCTCCGTAGAAGGAAACAAGTGCACCCCAACTAAGCCTGTGACCTAGCAGTTGAACACTGTCATTCTATTGGCTGATATGGTTGCTAGGAGATGATACAACTTTATTCTGAGAGAGAGCAAAATGAATTTGGGAGCAGGGAAGAAACTTGAGAGCGCAGTTTTATGAAGCAAGCAGGAAGAGAAGTTATCTATGCAAGAAGCATTAGGTCAGAGTGCAGAAACAAAGATGAGAACAGAGTATATCTGAAAGAAAGCAGAAGCTTTGAATGCAGGTATAATTAGTTTTGAGGGCAACCATTACTAAGTTTGAGAACAAGCAGAATAAAATTCTGCTCTCAAATTGAAAATATGTGCTCCTGAGTTTTGGCAGTAAATTTCCCCCATAAAATGTCCCTATTTTTAAATCAGTGTGTGATTACTGAGTTCGCTAATTTCATGAAAAAAAGCTTATCCATACTGTGTTTAGCATGAATTTTCTTTACTGCTAATCTTTGGAAAATTGTGGGACTTTCTACAAAATATTTAAAACACATTATTATTAGTTATTATGCCAGTATTAGTTTGGGCTATATTCTCAGTTTGGTTGAAAATGACAGGCCCATGCAAGTTTAGATAAAATGGTAAATTCCACTAAGAAAATCTATCTTACATTTAGGGAAGGAGAAGAGAAACAGGACGTACATGCTGCACCTGCGGTGTAACAGGTAAGGAGAGGAGAGATTCACGCCCTGACAGCAAAAGGAAACACAACATACCAGTCTCTTCCACTGTGTAATCCAACAAAGTCAAGACATTTAGGATAATTGTTTTTAATGTTGTTTTAATTAGTCATTATTATCTTAGGAAATATTGAAGTAGTAGAGTCTTATACTTGGTAGCGAGTTTCAAAGACCTTCAGCTGATGCACGCTGACTTTTCATTAATTCAGTTCAATTCAGTTTTATTTATATAGTTCCAATTTACAACACGTCATCTGAAGTCACTCTTACAAAGTCAGTTCAATCGAATCATACAGATTTTAAGTCAGGTACATTTCAACTAATCAGTTAATCAGATTCAGTTTATTATTCACTTATTATTTAAATTGGTTAAAAGTTTTTCTATCTACTGAAAATCCAGCAGATTGCATCGAGCCAGATGCTAAGTAGCTGGATAGAGAAAATGGTGTGGCTTGAAAAGAGTTTTGTTCAGGGACATGACATCATGGGGATTCCAGCTGACGACTCCTTCCTGGGTTGGATTAAGAGTATGTTAATGTGTTTAATCAAAGATGCAGAGTTTCTTACCAGCCTCTGTTTGGGTACAGTTCAGTCTACAGTTTCATCTCATGGCTGGGGCAAAAGAAGTAAGTACATACTAATTTATTAGTATGGTGTAGGGCCTCCTTTTGCGGCCAATACAGCGTCAATTCGTCTTGGGAATGACATATACAAGTCCTGCACAGTGGTCAGAGGGATTTTAAGCCATTCTTCTTGCAGGATAGTGGCCAGGTCACTACGTGATACTGGTGGAGGAAAACGTTTCCTGACTCGCTCCTCCAAAACACCCTAAAGTGGCTCAATAATATTTAGATCTGCTGACTGTGCAGGCCATGGGAGATGTTCAACTTCATGTTCATCAAACCAATCTTTCACCAGTCTTGCTGTGTGTATTGGTGCATTGTCATCCTGATACACGGCACCGCCTTCAGGATACAATGTTTGAACCATTGGATGCACATGGTTCTCAAGAATGGTTCGGTAGTTCTTGGCAGTGACGCACCCATCTAGCACAAGTATTGGGCCAAGGGAATGCCATGATATGGCAGCCCAAACCATCACTGATCCACCCCCATGCTCACTCTGGGCATGTAACAGTCTGGGTGGTACCCTTCTTTGGGGCTTCTCCACACCGTAACTCTCCCGGATGTGGGGAAAACAGTAAAGATGGACTCAACAGAGAACAATACATATTTCACATTGTCCACAGCCCAAGATTTGCGCTCCTTGCACCATTGAAACCGACGTGTGGCATTGGCATGAGTGACCAAAGGTTTGGCTATAGCAGCCCGGCCGTGTATATTGACCCTGTGGAGCTCCCGACGGACAGTTCTGGTGGAAACAGGAGAGTTGAGGTGCACATTTAATTCTGCCGTGATTTGGGCAGCCGTGGTTTTATGTTTTTTTGGATACAATCCGGGTTAGCACTCGAACATCCCTTTCAGACAGCTTCCTCTTGCGTCCACAGTTAATCCTGTTGGATGTGGTTCGTCCTTCTTGGTGGTATGCTGACATTACCCTGGATACCGTGGCTCTTGATACATCACAAAGACTTGCTCTCTTGGTCACAGATGCGCCAGCATGTCACCCATAATGTTGTGTGCATTTCAATATTTTGAGAAAACTGTGCTCTTACCCTGCTAATTAAACCTTCACACTCTGCTCTTACTGGTGCAATGTGCAATCAATGAAGACTGGCTACCAGGCTGGTCCAATTTAGTCATGAAACCTCCCACACTAAAATGACAAATGTCCAACCTCTGTCCAACCTCTGTCCAACCTCTGTCCAACCTCTGTAACTCCAAATCGGAAAAAAGATTGTTTCTATATGAATGAAATAAAAAAACACCAAACATAAAAACTGTTTTTTTAAATTAAAGACTGTTAATATCTCTTAACTATTTTCAGTTTAAGTTGTATTAAATAGCTAATATCAGCTAAACATTTTGCCATGCCTGACTAACTGACTAGCTTGTTGGCTTCTGCCAACTAAGGGTTTAATTCCTTTTCAACTAGCTCACAATGATATGACATCTTTCTCCTAAACGTGAGATAACTAGTGCAAACAATTATCTGATTTCAAAAACTCTTAAGCAAAATGGGAAAGGTGTATCAACGTGCAGCACAGCATTACCTAAACATGCAATAAGGGAAATTAAATAATTCATAAAACAATAAAAAGATAGAGAAGTCAGTAGCAAAAAGTAAAAGCTACATATATAAAAAGTAAATTGAGCAGTCAAGATAATTTCTGGTCAAATGCAAAGTAATAGCAAGTCTTTAAAAGCGGTTTTCTGGTTTCCATCTAGGAAGACAACCCATTCTAGATAGATAGATAGATAGATAGATAGATAGATAGATAGATAGATAGATAGATAGATAGATAGATAGATAGATAGATAGATAGATAGATAGATAGATAGATAGATAGATAGATAGATAGATAGATAGATAGATAGATAGATAGATAGATAGATAGATAGATAGATAGATAGATAGATAGATAGATAGGTGTGTTCTTCAGTGTTAATAATTATTGAAATGCAGCCCATCTGTTCTTTTCTCCAAGGAAACAGAAGGGGGAGCTGGGGCGTGAGGGTGGTTGGGGGGTGGGGTACGGAGTAAATTAACAAGTTGCCACATGTTTCCAGGCTGTAAGGTGAAAGTGGCTCTGCTGCTTTTAATTACACATAGATGTCACTCTATGTCAGAATGCAACCAACAGAGAGACAGAGGAGGAATATAATGTGATTGTGTGGTATTTGTGAACATGCTGCCTTAGCATTTCTTTTTATTTCCTGAACTAACCTTCATGACAGCTGTAGCAGTTAACATTGGTTTAAGATTGGAGGTGACATTGCTTTTGTAAATCTAATAAAAAAATCAAAAGAATGAAGAAATGCTTTTATTTTACATTTTCAGAGCTGAATTGTTTTGTTAATAAGTTACGGATTTCCACTGTAACCCAAACAGTGGAAATCCAAACCCAAACAACTGGTCATTACTTAGTTTTTGGACCTCAATCACAATTCTACTGCAGACCATGCAATACTGATGAAATAGAGTGTAAATTTAGAAGTTTATATTTGAGCAGTTATTTTATATACTAACCAAATGATAGTATGTTTTTTTCAGTGGGTCTTTGGGCTGCTCGCTGAAGGCAAACTGTGCCATTAGGTTGATGAGTATTCCAACTATTTTGTTTAAAATGGCAGTTTATTTGTTGAGGTATGAAAAGTAATTAAGGTAAATTTAATTTAAAGTATATTTGCTCATTATGCTTTACTATCAAAGTTAGAGTAACTTTGGGTCAAAAAGTGTGATTTCCCTTGTTTTGATCCTTAAGTTATAAGCCATAAATAATATAAGGGATTTGCTTATCATTAGTTGTTCTGGATCCTTGACTTTACCCAGAAATCAGATAAAGGCCTTTTAAGCATGAGGTTAAGAACATGCAAGCAGACAAGCAATGAAACATGCCTAAACCTCAGTAAGTTACTTTTGGGAAGGAATTCCTGTAGTTCGCTATTGGTTTGTTTCTCATTATGAGTGCAAAGGGGAAGGTCTTTATTAAAAAAGTTCCCTAATAAAAATGTTTCTTTCCGAAACATGTTTTTCTCCATTCATTTCATCATGTCTCCTTGCTCCTTTTCAACACCCCTTTCTTTCCATGTCCTCTTCTCTGATTCACTCTCTCTGGTATAATTGGTCTCAGTGTGTTTTCCTGGTCGTATGCTACATTAATTATCACAGCAATCAGACCATGGACAATATGGCTTTATTTGTTCCTGCGGGAGAGAGCAGTGTGTGTGTGTGTGTGTGCGTGTGTCTGTGTGTGTGTATTTCTGCAGACAGGTGATACTCACATGCATGTTAGATACAGCTGAGCAGTTTTATGGCTTATTATAAGGTCTAACAAGGCTTCAGTAGCTGTATGTGTGGACCCCTCTGGGAGATCCTGTGAACACCCTGTCTCACAGGGCTGCAGAGAATACACTCTGAAACAACAGAAGAACACAGCAGTGAAGAAACAATTACAGTGTGTCAATTTGTGTACAAATGTAATGTCAGTTTGAAAACAGTTTTTAAAATTTCTGTTTCTGTTGTCGGTCAGGTCTCAAACTCCTGAATGTTTCACATCTATCCTCCAAGCCACATCTAAGCAGTAGTTATCCAGTCTACTGCAGACAAATGTTTTTGTTTAATATATTTGGCAGACACGTTTATCCACAGCAACTTACAAATTAGATGTAACAATGTAAGCCATTAAGTAAAGTTTTATTTATATTGCACCTTTCAATAATAAAATCACAAAGTGCTTCACAAAACATGTAAAAAATAAAATAAAACATGAAAAAACATCACATTAATTAAAAGCCTGTCTAAACAAATGCTCTTTCAAACTTTAAGTCGATATCTAAATTGCCCTTAAAGTATTAGAGAAGGTGGTTTATCTCTAATTATAAATTGTCATTTCACTGTATCTCCCACTCAAAGCTAAAAGGAGTCAATCGTTTGAGAATCTGCCTAACCTGTTTAAGGTTGTCAAAATGCGGATAAAGCTGTGAACAAATGTAAACATGACTAAGGTGATACTTTTTGGTAAATCAGGAGGCGTGGTAAGGCGTATTCGTCACTTCCTGTTTTCACTGTTGCATTCGAAGGAAGGAAAAATTTCATTATTGTAGATCATTATCAGACAATGCTGTAACAACCTTTAAAGAATCTGTTCCACTTTTGATTTCCTCATTATCACATAAAGACACAGTGGAGGGCAATAATTTAGTTTCTTCCCCTTCACAAATTGATTCTCTTATTCATAGTGTTACTTCCTCATAGAGTGGTGCATTAGACAATGCAGCCCCCTTGAAAAAGAAGGTAATTATTTATAGGAGGCTGGTTTAATTCAGAGCAGCATACTTTAAAGCACAATGTTAGAAAATTGGAGAGAATATGGCGCTCTACACATCTAGAGGACTTCTACTTAATCTGGAAAAATAGCCTACTGTTGTATAAAAAGACACTTTGCCAAGTTAGAACAGATTAAGAATAATCATAGGTTTGTCTTTAGTACAGTTGCTAAACGTACACAGAGTCATAGCACTGTTGAGCCATCCATTCCCTTAGCTCTCAGCAGTCGTGACTTTATGGGATTCTTTTTAAATAAAATTGATTCCTTGAGACGACATGTTGTGAATTGGCGCTATATAAATAAAACTGAACTGAATTGAAATCTCATCCACTAATAGGATAGTAAAAGCTCAATTGGTCCTCTTGACTTCTTTGAGTGTGACTCTGTCAAAAGTCTTGGGGTTATTTTTGACACTAATCTCAAATTTGATAAGCAGGTCATTCCAGTAATCTATTTAGATTTTATCATTTGAGGTTGATTAACAAAACTCTCTCTGTAGTGGCATCACCGAGACTCTTCAGCTTGTCCAGAATGCTTCTGCACGTTTGCTAAATGTGAAAAGAAGACGTGAGCACACCACTATTATTACATCTTCTTTGCACTGGCTGCCTGTTGGTTTTCAAATCATTGTAAAGATTTTACTTTTGGTTTTTAAATCTTTAAATTAACTTTTAGATGTGTCTCTGTCAACACACCTGAATCACAAAATTAGGTAATTTGAAGGGCTCTGTAGAGCTTGAGTACATGATGAGGTGATTCAGTCTTTTGGTTCGGGTGTGTTAGACTTAGGACACATCAAAAAGTTGCAGGACATCGGCCCTTGAGGACTGATGCTTGACAACCCTGCTCTGGAGGTTCAGGTCTGAGTCAATCACTACACCCAAACAACCACATTTAGAGGATTTTCCAGCATAAATGGCCAGATTTAGATTGTGCTGCCTGGACTTTAACTTGGCCACTTGAAAATCTTTGTATTGTTTTTGAGCCAATTAGAATTTTACCTGTTTGTGTCCTTTGGGTTATTGTCTTCCTCCATAACCAAAGTGTTTAAGGTCAGAAACTGATGGATGGGCATTTTTCTTCAGGATTTAGCCAAGCAGCCCCTGTCTAACACACTACCACCACCCTGTGTGACTGTTGGTATGATGCTCTTTTTTAAAAAACTATGTTAGTTTTAGAACAGATGTAATGGGACTCACTCCTTCAAAAAGTGTCCACTTCTGTATCTTGAGTCCACAAAAGGTTTTTCCAAAAGGTCCTTAGGATCATGGGCAAGATTTTTTTTTTTACAATTGAATGATTAGTGATACTTTGGTCAATGCTCTCTATGTCATCACTTAGTCATCTCCACCTTTTTTGAAACGCAGCAGCTCGCCTTTTAACTCA
Organism: Girardinichthys multiradiatus; assembly: GCF_021462225.1. NCBI lineage: Eukaryota > Metazoa > Chordata > Actinopteri > Cyprinodontiformes > Goodeidae > Girardinichthys > Girardinichthys multiradiatus. Next base: position 41,393,658 of record NC_061811.1, read on the forward strand.
CATTCCCAGGCGGAAACACATTATACCCGCTCACCTGCTATCATCTTCACTATATTGGCTTCCCCTATGTTTTAGAATAAATTTTAAACTTTTATTGTTTTTTAAGCTTTTGATAGCCTTCCCCCCTTTTTTATCCAAGTTTTTGAAGTTTTCTATTCACACCAGGTTCTTGAGGTCAGATAGTCAACCTTTACTCACAGTTCCATGCACAAAGTACATACACTGGGGTGGATCAAACTTTTTCAGTGGCTGCACCTTGATTCTGGAATGAGCAGAGAGACAAGAAGTGGGGTGGACAGATGTGGAAGACATACAGCATAGGTCTCCGGGGTTGGGACTCAAACCCAGGACAGCTGAATCGAGGACTGAGGCCTCTGTATATGGGTAGCACGCTCTATCACCACGCCATACTCCCTTTTTTTGCTATAATAAATAAAATCATCATTTGAAAACTGCTTTTTTTCACTCTTTCACATCTTGGTGTGATGTTAAATCTGAAAGGAGACAAACACTTTTGCTCAAGTCTGTATAAGAAAGCCAAGTCAATTTCATGGAGTTGCTGACTATGCAGGAGTCTATTCCATCCTGATAAGGCATGTGTTAACAGTAGAGAGGAAAGAATCCTAGTCAATAAGAAATAATATCCAGCTGATCAGGGCTCAGAATTAACATTCATCTGTGCCATATGGCTCAGAGTTCAGAGAACCACAAGAAGTAGATATAGTGATTCAGGGTTCTCGCCAGCGCATTACACCGTGGTGGGCTGCTACCCTGGAAGTTGTCACGGTTTTGCTGAAATTAACCTTTTGACTGAGATCTGGGCCCCTTCCGTGTGTTTTTTATGTCTGCTATTCCGCATGCTCTAAGTCTGTTCCCTCATCCTTTCACTCTAGGACCCTGTGGTGTCATATCATGGCATTCTTGCCAGTAGCTGCAAAGACGTCACTTCCGCTGTTGGAGGTCTTAACAATAGAAGAAATGGAGCTCTGGCATCAATCCAGCATGGAAAGAAGCCTTCTGATGGCTGGAAATAACCACAGATGAAGCGGGTAGGCCTTCACATTGGCTTATTTGCACACACTTTTGAACCTATGATTTTACTTAATGCCGCCTAGTCAGCATATATAAATAAATAAACTATTTATCGCTGACTGTGTACTGCCTCTGTACTTAACTATGTTAAAGTTATGTGCAACAGGTGAAATAATTGCTAACACTCACTCAAAAATAATGCCCCTCTTAGCTGCAAGGTAACCCTTCCAAACACCTTTAAATCCAACAGCATTTAATAGCCTAAAAAATAATTTCTCTTTAGCACTCTTTAGCAAAAAAAAAAAAAAAACGTTTCTCCTTAGCACCACCCACTCGCAAAAATACAGGTCCTTCTCAAAATATTAGCAAATTGTGATAAAGTTATTATTTTCCCTAATGTAATGATGAAAATTTAACATTCATATATTTTAGATTCATTGCACACTAACTGAAATATTTCAGGTATTTTATTGTCTTAATACGGATGATTTTGGCATACAGCTCATGAAAACCCAAAATTCCTATCTCACAAAATTAGCATATCATTAAAAGGGTCTCTAAACGAGCTATGAACCTAATCATCTGAATCAACGAGTTAACTCTAAACACCTGCAAAAGATTCCTGAGGCCTTTAAAACTCCCAGCCTGGTTCATCACTCAAAACCCCAATCATGGGTAAGACTGCCGACCTGACTGCTGTCCAGAAGGCCACTATTGACACCCTCAAGCAAGAGGGTAAGACACAGAAATACATTTCTGAACGAATAGGCTGTTCCCAGAGTGCTGTATCAAGGCACCTCAGTGGGAAGTCTGTGGGAAGAAAAAGTGTGGCAGAAAACGCTGCACAACGAGAAGAGGTGACCGGACCCTGAGGAAGATTGTGGAGAAGGGCCGATTCCAGACCTTGGGGGACCTGCGGAAGCAGTGGACTGAGTCTGGAGTAGAAACATCCAGAGCCACCGTGCACAGGCGTGTGCAAGAAATGGGCTACAGGTGCCGTATTACCCAGGTCAAGCCACTTTTGAACCAGAAACAGCGGCAGAAGCGCCTGACCTGGGCTACAGAGAAGCAGCACTGGACTGTTGCTCAGTGGTCCAAAGTTCTTTTTTTGGATGAAAGCAAATTCTGCATGTCATTCGGAAATCAAGGTGCCAGAGTCTGGAGGAAGACTGGGGAGAAGGAAATGCCAAAATGCCAGAAGTCCAGTGTCAAGTACCCACAGTCAGTGATGGTCTGGGGTGCCGTGTCAGCTGCTGGTGTTGGTCCACTGTGTTTTATCAAGGGCAGGGTCAATGCAGCTAGCTATCAGGAGATTTTGGAGCACTTCATGCTTCCATCTGCTGAAAAGCTTTATGGAGATGAAGATTTCATTTTTCAGCACGACCTGGCACCTGCTCACAATGCCAAAACCACTGGTAAATGGTTTACTGACCATGGTATCACTGTGCTCAATTGGCCTGCCAACTCTCCTGACCGGAACTCCATAGAGAATCTGTGGGATATTGTGAAGAGAACGTTGAGAGACTCAAGACCCAACACTCTGGATGAGCTAAAGGCCGCTATCGAAGCATCCTGGGCCTCCATAAGACCTCAGCAGTGCCACAGGCTGATTGCCTCCATGCCACGCCGCATTGAAGCAGTCATGTCTGCCAAAGGATTCCCGACCAAGTATTGAGTGCATAACTGTACATGGTTATTTGAAGTTTGACGTTTTTTGTATAAAAACACTTTTATTTTATTGGTTGGATGAAAAATGCTAATTTTGTGAGATAGGAATTTTGGGTTTTCATGAGCTGTATGCCAAAATCATCCGTATTAAAACAATAAAAGACCTGAAATATTTCAGTTAGTGTGCAATGAATCTAAAATATATGAATGTTAAATTTTCATCATGACATTATGGAAAATAATGAACTTTATCACAATATGCTAATATTTTGAGAAGGACCTATAAATCCTGTCTAGAGCCCCGTGATTAAGGATTTATTTTTTTATAACAAGAAAAGACTAAATTAACACACAGTTACTGTCAGCAGTACCAAAGCACTGGGCCAGAAGTAGAACTGAATCTGGGCCACACTGGATTCTATAGGCAGGAACTGAACCTGTCTGTCTTGCAAAGTGCACTGAGACATGAAATTTAGTTCAGTTTATTTACATAGTGCAGATCCCCAACAAATGTGGTCTCAAGCCAACCTAAGAAACAAACGGTCCAATTTATACAGAGATAAATGAAGTTAATTCAGTCCAATATTATACAGTTCAATTTACTAAGTGAAACACATTATATTAATTAACTACTCAAAGACTACTGCTTTAAAGCCTTCATTTCTGGTAGTTATGAGAATTTTCCACTTACAACTAATTAAGGTTGGAATATTACATCCGACCAACAAAAATATATACTTTAGTACAGAAATTTGAGCTTAATGAAAAGTAGGTAAAGGTTATTATTTTCAAAAGGTACTTTATTTTGGCAAATGAGCTATAGCTTTTATAGTTATAGCTGTTATTGTTTCTTTGGTTTGATTATCTCCTTATATTCCTGTTTTAGTTCCAGCCAATTTTTGTGTTCAGTTCTTCCACAGCCTGTAATCAGCTTCGTCTACTCCAGCTGTTTAATGCCAATCAGTTCTCTGTTTTCACCTGTGTCTTGCACATACAGGGGTTGGACGATGAAACTGAAACACCTGTCATTTTAGTGTGGGAGGTTTCATGACTAAATTGGACCAGCCCGGTAGCCAGTCTTCATTGATTGCACATTGCACCAGTAAGAACACAGTGTGAAGGTTCAATTAGCAGGGTAAGAGCAGAGTTTTGCTCAAAATATTGAAATGCACACAACATTATGGGTGACATACCAGAGTTCAAAAGAGGACAAATTGTTGGTGCACGTCTTGCTGGCGCATCTGTGACCAAGACAGCAAGTCTTTGTGATGTATCAAGAGCCACGGTATCCAGGGTAATGTCAGCATACCACCAAGAAGGACGAACCACATCCAACAGGATTAACTGTGGACGCAAGAGGAAGCTGTCTGAAAGGGATGTTCGGGTGCTAACCCGGATTGTATCCAAAATACATAAAACCACGGCTGCCCAAATCACGGCAGAATTAAATGTGCACCTCAGCTCTCCTGTTTCCACCAGAACTGTCCGTTGGGAGCTCCACAGGGTCAATATACATGGCCGGACTGCTATAGCCAAGCCTTTGGTCACTAATGGCAATGCCAAACGTGGGTTTCAATGGTGCAAGGAGCGCAAATCTTGGGCTGTGGACAATGTGAAGCATGTATTGTTCTCTGTTGAGTCCACCTTTACTGTTTTCCCCACTTCCGGGAGAGTTACAGTGTGGAGAAGCCCCAAAGAAGGGTACCACCCAGACTGTTGCATGCCCAGAGTGAAGCATGGGGGTGGATCAGTGATGGTTTGTGCTGCCATATCATGGCATTCCCTTGGCCCAATACTTGTGCTAGATGGGTGTGTCACTGCCAAGGACTACCGAACCATTCTGGAGGACCATGTGCATCCAATGGTTCAAACATTGTATCCTGAAGGCGGTGCCGTGTATCAGGATCACAATGCACCAATACACACAGCAAGACTGGTGAAAGATTGATTTGATGAACATGAAAGTGAAGTTGAACATCTCCTATGGCCTGCACAGTCACCAGATGTAAATATTATTGAGCCACTTTGGGGTGTTTTGGAGGAGCGAGTCAGGAAACGTTTTCCTCCACCAGTATCACGTAGTGACCTGGCCACTATCCTGCAAGAAGAATGGCTTAAAATCCCTCTGACCTCTGTGCAGGACTTGTATATGTCATTCCCAAGACGAATTGACGCTGTATTGGCAGCACAAGGAGGCCCTACACCATACTAATAAATTATTGTGGTCTAAAACCAGGTGTTTCAGTTTCATTGTCCAACCCCTGTATGTGCTCTGCTGTTCCGTTTACTGCTCGCAAAAACATTCCCTGTTCACACCAGGTGTCATGCCAAGACTGTTTGTTTTTCTTGCCTGCTTCTGCTACCACCTGAGAGTAAGGTTTTGTTAAATTAAAGCCTTTTACTCACCACACTATGCTGCTTCCTGCCTGTCAGCATTCTGGGGTCCACTCCAAACACCACATCCTGACATCTATAGTGCAGTGTTGTTTTTTCCTGGTTAAAAAATTTATGAATAAAGAGGAAAACTTTTCAAAATTTTTGAAAAAGAACTAAAACGTTTTTTGTTCTTTTGGAAAGAAAACAAATACCACCACAGGCTCCTGCAGATCTTTGGGTCCTAAGCCAATAATTATACAGAAAGTACCAGAACACCAGTTTCAGCAAATCTACACCAGCTGCCTATTACCGTGTTTGTCCGAAGATTCTGCCATGAAAAATGTTTGACCTGTCAGGGTATGGACAAAGAACATGTGGAGGTGTTGAGTAGTGTCTGGTATGAGAAAATTAGCCACAGATCCTCTGGGCACTGAGGCGTGTTGAGTGGTATCTCTGTGGATTAATTTTGTGGTTTTCTTCACATATAGCTTCATCAGGTTGGTTTTGGGAGAGTTAGAGACCTTCCCTCAGGTGCCTATGCGTTGTTTGCTGAAACATCCATGTGAATGCTAGGATGCTGTTTTTCCCAGCTGAACGATGTATTGTTGAATAGAGTTGATTGTTTAACTTGCCAGTGGGTTTTATTTATCATTTGAGCTAATACTTGTATGTATTTATTTTACCAGCCTCAAACTCTGCTAAGAGTCAGAATGATGGAAAATCCATGTTTCAAGCAGTCCTCAAAAATATGCATTGCTCAATGACACTTAACTTATTGGTGATAAATGCAGAAAAAAAGCTGTAATTATTGTATTTGAGGCTTGAATGACCTAATGCATAATCTAATTAATTGCTTCCCCTATATTGAATTGCATTCAATACCAGTGTAAGGAACATGTCATCTAAATTCCCTACAAAATCCTTCCTCCTCCTGCATATAGTTAAAAAGTCCTATGTCCTATAGAGGTATGGGCAATCTAGTCCATGCTTTTGTTACTTTTAGTTTAAACTAGTGCAACTCTTCTTGCTAAAAATCACATTGTGTAATGATCCTGCCAGTCTGCTTCTCTGTTTCCATGGATATTCACATAAATAACCATCAAGCTCATTCAGCCCACTTGTGCTTGCCAGTTACGCTCACACCACTCACCTGTTTCACTTGCTACTAAAGATCCTTCCAGCCGTAGACTTGTCACCAGATTATTGAAAGCCATTGTGAGTAGATATCTAGCCTTCTTTCCATGCCAGATTGTGATCTCCCGTTTGTGACTTAGGTGTGATGTAGTTTTTTCCATTCGGATTTCCTCTTCTCGCCTTGGCCTGCCTGGACACCTGGCTCGCCTTTGATCTCGGGTTTTCGACATTGGATCATGTTTTTGTCTCTTACCTTCAGCCTGCTCCATGTTGGATTGTTCAGCCATTCGCCTCTGTGTTTCAGCAAAAATATATCAACGGCATGTTAAAACCTGGAATTATTTGTCCTTGTTTATTACTGGCCAGAGCAAGCTTATTTTTTGTTGGTAAAAAGGATGGTTCTTTACATCCATGCATTAACTACTGGAGGCTTAATGAGATAATGTTTAAAAATTGCCACCCTCTCCTTCTTATAAAGACAGTGTCTGATTTAATCCAGTGTGCTCCTGTGTTTGCTAAATTGGACCTCCGGAACGTGTATCAGTTAGTCAGTATCAGAGAGTGGAAAGAGTGCAAGACCATATTCACTAACCCTACAGGACACTGTGGGCCTGATCTTCAAAGATTCCAAAGGTCTCCTTGCTCTGGTGGGCCTTTAGATCACTCTGGCTTGAATCTCTTCCATATCTGTCTCAGTTGGGGCAGGTCCAGGGGTGTGACCACATGGGTGGCTGGTGGGTGGCACCGGCTACCACTGGAATCTGATTGGCCACCCCAACTGGCCACCACAACCAGAGCCAATCAGTTTATATAGCATTTGCTATAGATAAAGTGTATATAAAGAGGTTTGCAGTCATTTGTACTGCCAGTTGTACTTTCTGGGTGGAGCCAGGGTCAGTGGGTGTGTCTGTCCAATGAGCCACAGTTCCTGGAATCTGTGGCACCCTATCGCAATGCCAGGTTTCAGAGGTTACGATGAACTCTTCCACCTTCTGTTTGGGTCTGGCTCCATGGCTGCCCCAGGCATCTAAACTGGTGGTGTAGTAGTATAACCCTGTACCTCGAGCACCCCTTTCCTTGCGAGTGTCAGGCAAGTCTTCCAGGGGGAGGTCTGGATTTGCAACAACTTCTAATATTAACTGTCCCCACGTTGTCAGCTCCCAGGGCCTGAACCATCCACTTTGCTGCGCCTCTTGTTCTTCATTGTCGGAAGGTTGTTCCAGTGCAGTGCCGAAACCTTTGTGATCCTGGTCTCTATACACTCGAAACACCAGGGGATGCTGTGTGGTGGTTAAAGGTGGCCAGAGGCTGGATTATATGGCCAGGACTCCCTGATTGATGCTGTCAACAGATCTGTTGGTCCCCCATCCAGGCCGTCATTCAGGGGACCCCATCCTTCGGTCCCACATAACCCTTCATAAAGTGGGGGAGCTGACGGTTGAGCTATTAATACCACACTGTCTTGGCCCTGGGTGGCCTGTCTATATGGTGCAGGCCTCCCTTCATTAAGATGCGGTTTAAAGGATCTGAATGGATCATAAAATTGCTTTATTTGCCACCCTTCTGCTTGAACCACCTGCATCAGCTTTCCTGATCTTGTCTGGGCTCTGCAAAGAATCACAGTACCTGAGAAATGAACCGTCCCACAGGCAGATACACTCTCTTGGCCTTTCTTCACGCAGATCCCACTGGGTCACGAAGACCACTCTGGGGTAAGTGGTGATTCGGCAACCCCCACAAATGAGGATGTCCGTTACCTTGACGGGCTTGTATGGAAGTTGGTCTAACTTGTCGCCACCGGTGTTGTGATGTAGTGGTTTCTCTCGTCCTGGCCCTTCTCAGCAGACCTTGAGCTGACTTGGGCCCATGCAAATTGCGCAACAGTTCTTGACCTCTCGCCACTACAACATTTCTTCCATTAACAGGAATCCTTTTTTAGCTAACTCTAATTTTTTCAAGGCTCTTCCTGCCCAAAGCTCTGAAGTTGATCTTCGAAAGGCAACCACCCCATATACAGTGACAAGTCTGATGTAGGGTGGCATGGTACTTGGTTTGCTGGCCATCTCTCCGGTTTCTGGTTATCCTTAGCTGAGAATTGGCTTGAGATGTTCAACTCATTGGATCCCTCTCCTTTAACAACACTGTGTTACGATCTAATACTTGCTTCACAATGTCAGTGGTATCGTACTTTCACTGCTGTCGACACAGGGTGATCTCGTGCTCTCACCCACACTCGTTGTCCCTCACGGAATGACACCTTAGGCGTTGGCTTCCCAGTTTTCTCATTGAAGCTCCACCCCACTTCTTGTGAGGAGAATGGTCATTGGTTGAATTCTGCTGCAGGGGAGAGTCTACTGACTCGATTTCTGTCATTTAGTGCTTGCGCTATTTCTACAGCTTTGGTACTGCAGTCACGAGAATTAGCATTTTTTGCTATCCAGTTTTTCACCAGACCTGTGCGTCGCGAAAATGAGTCCCATTGTCTGTTCGCAGTTCCTTAGGCACCCCAAGGGAACTACAGACTTGCTCCAGCATGGCAACGACACTGCTGCCGTTGGGTCTACTGGCTGCTCTTACAGTTACATACCTTGACATTGAGTCTACTAGCACCAGGAGGTATTTCTCAACTTTCTACCCAATCTAAAAGGAGGAAATCAGGAAAATCTAAAAGAAAAAACATAACTCAGACCGAAAAGAAAAATAAAACAATTAAATGTGGCTTACTGAACATAAGATCTCTCTCTTCAAATACATTGCTAGTTAGTGACTTGATTTGTGACATTCAGATTGATTTACAGGTCCTTCTCAAAATATTAGCATATTGTGATAAAGTTAATTATTTTCCATAATGTCATGATGAACATTTAACATTCATATATTTTAGATTCATTGCACACTAACTGAAATATTTCAGGTCTTTTATTGTCTTAATACGGATGATTTTGGCATACAGCTCATGAAAACCCAAAATTCCTATCTCACAAAATTAGCATATCATTAAAAGGGTCTCTAAACGAGCTATGAACCTAATCATCTGAATCAACGAGTTAACTCTAAACACCTGCAAAAGATTCCTGAGGCCTTTAAAACTCCCAGCCTGGTTCATCACTCAAAACCCCAATCATGGGTAAGACTGCCAACCTGACTGCTGTCCAGAAGGCCACTATTGACACCCTCAAGCAAGAGGGTAAGACACAGAAATAAATTTCTGAACGAATAGGCTGTTCCCAGAGTGCTGTATCAAGGCACCTCAGTGGGAAGTCTGTGGGAAGGAAAAAGTGTGGCAGAAAACGCTGCACAACGAGAAGAGGTGACCGGACCCTGAAGAAGATTGTGGAGAAGGGCCGATTCCAGGCCTTGGGGGGCCTGCGGAAGCAGTGGACTGAGTCTGGAGTAGAAACATCCAGAGCCACCGTGCACAGGCGTGTGCAGGAAATGGGCTACAGGTGCCGTATTACCCAGGTCAAGCCACTTTTGAACCAGAAACAGCGGCAGAAGCGCCTGACCTGGGCTACAGAGAAGCAGCACTGGACTGTTGCTCAGTGGTCCAAAGTACTTTTTTCGGATGAAAGCAAATTCTGCATGTCATTCGGAAATCAAGGTGCCAGAGTCTGGAGGAAGACTGGGGAGAAGGAAATGCCAAAAGGCCATTAGTCCAGTGTCAAGTACCCACAGTCAGTGATGGTCTGGGGTGCCGTGTCAGCTGCTGGTGTTGGTCCACTGTGTTTTATCAAGGGCAGGGTCAATGCAGCTAGCTATCAGGAGATTTTGGAGCACTTCATGCTTCCATCTGCTGAAAAGCTTTATGGAGATGAAGATTTCATTTTTCAGCACGACCTGGCACCTGCTCACAATGCCAAAACCACTGGTAAATGGTTTACTGACCATGGTATCACTGTGCTCAATTGGCCTGCCAACTCTCCTGACCTGAACTCCATAGAGAATCTGTGGGATATTGTGAAGAGAACGTTGAGAGACTCAAGACCCAACACTCTGGATGAGCTAAAGGCCGTAATCGAAGCATCCTGGGCCTCCATAAGACCTCAGCAGTGCCACAGGCTGGTTGCCTCCATGCCACGCTGCATTGAAGCAGTCATTTCTGCCAAAGGATTCCCGACCAAGTATTGAGTGCATAACTGTACATGATTATTTGAAGGTTGACGTTTTTTGTATTAAAAACACTTTTCTTTTATTGGTCGGATGAAATATGCTAATTTTGTGAGATAGGAATTTTGGGTTTTCATGAGCTGTATGCCAAAATCATCCGTATTAAAACAATACAAGACCTGAAATATTTCAGTTAGTGTGCAATGTATCTAAAATATATGAATGTTAAATTTTCATCATGACATTATGGAAAATAATGAACTTTATCACAATATGCTAATATTTTGAGAAGGACCTGTATGTTGCCTCACAGAAACCTGGCTGCAGAAAGAGGATTATGTTACTATAAATGAGTCAACTCCTACTAATTATTTAAATTTTCACATTCCTCGAATTACTGGGCGAGGAGGAGGAGTTGCAACCATCTTTCAGTCAGATTTATTGATTAGTCCCAGACCAATCAATAGCTGCAACTCTTTTGAATATTTAATCCTTAGTTTTCTTCATCTAAATTGCAAAGCACTAAAACGTCTTCTGTTTGTTGTTCTGTACCGTCCACCAGGCCCTTACTCTCAATTTTTAGATCAGTTTTCAGACCTTTTATCTGATTTAGTGTTAAATACAGATAAAGTTATTACAGTGGGGGATTTTAACATTCATGTAGACGCTGAAAGTGATAGCCTAAATATAGCGTTTAATGCTATCTTAGACTCAATTGGCTTTTGATCAAAACATTAACAAACCTACCCACCTTTGTCTTCATTCTCTGGACCTTGTGCTGACATATGGCATTGAGTGTAAAGACATAAAAATATTTTCTCATAACCCTGTCCTCTCTGACCATTTCTTAATAACCTTTGAGTTTAATTTAATTGAGTACTCCACACCTGAAATAAAATTTTATTATAGTAGATCATTATCAGGCGACCTTTAAAGAACCTGTTCCACTTTTAATTTCCTCATTATCACTGAAAAGCACCATGGAAGGCAATAATTCTGTTTCTGCCCCTTCACAAATTGATTCCTTTGTTCATAGTGTTTCTTCATCATTGCGTTAGACAATGCAGCCCCCTTGAAAAAGAAGGTAATCACTAATAGGAGGCTAGCTCCTTGGTTTAATTCAGAGCTGCGTACTTTAAAGCACAATGTTAGAAAATTGGAGAGAAAATGGCGCTCTACACACCTAGAGGATTCCTACTTAATCTGGAAAAATAGCCTACTGTTGTATAAAAAGACACGTCGCCAAGCTAGAACAGCTTATTTCTCATCATTAATAGGAGATAACAAGAATAATCCTAGGTTTCTCTTTAGTACAGTTGCTAAACTTACACAGAGTCATAGCTCTGTTGAGCCATCCATTCCCTTAGCTCTTAGCAGCCGTGACTTTATGGGATTCTTCTTAAATAAAATTAATTCTATTAAAAAGAAAATCTTTGACATACTCCCGAAGATGATTACTTCATCCTCAGCAAGTGAGACAACATTGGAAATAACTGCAGAACCTGATTTGTGTTTGGACTGTTTTGATCCTGTGAAGCTTCCTGAGTTATCAGAAATATTAGCTTCATCTAAACCTTCAACTTGTATGTTAGACCCAATCCCAAACAAATTATTTAAGGAAGTGTTCCCTCTGATTACCAGCCCCATTTTAGATATGATTAATCTATCTTTAGTAAATGGATATGTACCACAGGCTTTTAAGTTAGCTGTAATTAAACCTTTACTTACGAAACCTTCGCTTGATCGAGATGACTTGAAAAATTACAGACCTATATCCAATCTTCCATTCTTATCTAAAATTCTTGAGAAAAGTGTTGCTAATCAAATGTGTGATCATTTATACAGCAATGACCTGTTTGAAGAGTTTCAGTCAGGTTTCAGAGCCCATCATAGCACTGAAACAGCTCTGCTGAAAGTCACTAATGATATTCTTATGGCCTCAGATAATGGACTTGTGTCTGTTCTGGTTCTGTTAGATCTCAGTGCTGCATTTGATACAGTCGATCACAATATTCTCTTAGAAAGGCTGGAATATGCTGTAGGGATCAGGGGAACAGCGCTAGGCTGGTTTAAATCTTATCTGTCTGACAGATTCCAGTTTGTTCATGTAAATGATAAATCATCTTTAAACTCCAGGGTTAATTGTGAAGTACCACAGGGTTCAGTAATTGGGCCAATTCTCTTTACTATATATATGCTTCCAACAGGTCAAATTATCAGGCAGCATGGGATAAATTTTCACTGTTACGCTGATGATACTCAGCTTTACTTATTCATAAATCCTGATGAGCCCAACCAGTTAGAAAGACTACAAGCCTGTCTTGAAGATATAAAAACTTTGTTGGAAATATGAATCTGAGAATATTATTAAATATTTTACATTAATATTTTAATATTAGTATTTTAATATTTAATATTTCATCAAATAATATTTCGGACTGTTAAGGATTGTCCTGTGAATACCAGCCCCATTAAGGCGATGGTATTAGGACAGAATAGAAAGGTGTGAAACGAGCACTGGCATTATTGAACAGCATAAACTCTGCACATATATGGAATGAATTCACACAATTTCTTAAAATACAAGAATTTATTAACAAAAATAAGTCAACTCAAAGTCAAACATATTTCAATCAACAAACTCTTTACTATGCTAAAACAATTCAACTAAACTACCAAGCAGAATTAAAGAATAATGAAGACTAATGGGCTATGGACAATATCAACAAGTTGATTAAAGATGATTGGAAATCATGAGCAAAATTACCATGCAATGTTTATGTTTGAGAACCAAGGATTATCTTGAAGAATCTGGAAGTGAAGTTAAGTTAGTCTTGGAACTAACTTAGGCAATAATCAGCAAATGTTTAGACCACCCTTCACAATGTAAGATCAGATAAAATATTATTTTAATAAAATAATGTTTTAAATATTGATCTGCTGAATAAAACCAACCTTCTGGATGACCATTTCACATCGGTGTCTAATTAGCTGCCTTTAGTTATTGAAATAATATTCAAAGAAATATTATAAAAGGGGTATTTTGGAAAAGAGCGAAATCTTTCTGGAGAAATGGGGCTTAATGGTGTTTACTTAGTTATCAAATCTAATAAATGATGTTCAGGGACGATTATTCACCCACCTTTCTGTTTAATAGTCTTAGTGCTACCACGTGTCCTTACCGGCTAGCCGTTGAGCTAACAAAGAAGCGGAGAGCTTAGCACCAGAATCAGCACATACCTTTAAAATACCAGGGTTAATAAGAGGGTTAAAATGCATAAGCGCGGACGGCGCGTTATGAGCAATGTTCTGGTTAAAACCACCCTTTAAATAAAGTTTATCTTAACTTTAAAACATACAAAGAACACAGAACCGGCGCGTGCCATAGCTAGCCTACTAGCACTAAAGATAGCCAGGTTCCACAAAACAAAACTTCATAACATGAAAACGTTTAGATCATTTCATCCTAAACATATCTGTTAATCTGCCCAAACCTAACTTCTGACCATGGTGAGTAAACGTTGTCCAAGGGCAATGAAGTTCAAATAAACGTCCACAGTCAACAAGCGATTGGCTTTCAGCTAACCTCTGCGTTCGCTCTGTGAACAATAGGGTTAGCTCCGGAGAGCTGGGCGACTCGTTCGGTCCGTCAACCAGCTGTTCATAACCGTAAACACGGTGGTGCAAGCCGTGGTCCGTCCTTCAGGCTCGGCTTGTAGAAACAGCTTCTCTGCTGGGGATCTCTCTCTGCGACACAGTTTTGCTTCTGCAGGACTTCGGAGAGAAAGGTAAGCAACTCTTACACCTTAATTTCCCCGTTCATGAATGAAAATACCGGATACACAGACAGTATTTCATTCTACTTAACTTTGCATATGATCGATGATCGTATGGCTTTGGATCCAGTTGAATTTATGTATTTTTGCCAGCAAAAGACATCAACGCGCTTTGTTCCCTTCTATCCCGATGGTCATCGGTGTGGAAGAGAAAGACTTGTGGAAAGGTGGGGGCTTATATGCGGCAGTGTCATCGTGGGAAGTCCTCTGCTACCCCCCTTCCCCTTCGGAGTTTTAATGTTAAAATCCATGGCTGTAGGTCCCAACATCCCCCCTTTTTAGTTCTGAAGAATGGGATGAAATCCAGTCTTTGGGGCTAACAATCCGTCCTCAGCCATGTGAAAAGAGTCACTGGGGTCCTGTAGCAAGGCAGAGTTCAACAGTTTGGTTCAGAGGTTAGTGTTTGGACAGGAGTGAGGCAGGCTTGGGCAGAGACTAATACTAATAAAATGTTTTAAAGAGAAAAAACAAAAGAAAAACAAAAGTCATATAATAATTTTCACACCATAATAATACTGCTTTTAAACCTTACTTTCTGAAGTTCAAACCATAAGAAAGAAAAAGATAAAAACAGAATATAGGGTGATGGAAATTATTTACCATCTTCATACCTTGTTTGATAGATTTTACAGGGTTGATTCTGGACTGCAACGGCTTGCCAGGTCTTTTAGGAACGCCGTTACCTCAGTTATAATGCACCTGCGGATCATCTCAAACTCCTCCTTTGTGATGACATCTTTGGAGTGGCTCCACTCTTTACCACCAACCTTACAGTTCGATGTTGCACTGTGAAAAGGTGTTTGTCTTTTAACTGGTGGCTTGTCTTTTGGCTGACGCCAGTTACCACCCCCCTGGTTCTGTTGCATCACTTGGGAAGTTACTTTGCGCTTCTTCTTAGGCCTGTTCTCAGTTTGAATGTTTAACACTCTAACTTTGCCTTTTCCTGCTCTGTCTGAACGGACACATGTTTCCCACACAAGCTGAGCATATCTACGAGTCTCCTGCATGGAGAGATTCTCTGTTATGCAATGCATGGTCACTTCATACTGCACGCTAACGTGGAGGTTGTGAAGAAACAAAGACTTAAAAGTGTGGTCTTCTTCAAGACCTGGAGCATAACATCCCTGAAAATAAGCCATCTTTAAACGGTGGAAATATTCTCTGGGAGGTTCATACTGTTTTTGCAAAACTGTCAAAGCATTAACAGTGGCAGTGGCTTCATCTCTGTAAACGTAGTACTCCACTCTAAGAGCCTGGCAGAGAGCTGGATAACTGTCACTAATTTCTGGAGGAAGAGTTTTTATGAACACATGAACACTCTTAGCTGTTGTTTTCCAAATAAGCCTCAGCTTCTCACGTTCAGAAGGAAAACGCAAGTCAAGAAGACAATGTTCAACCTCAAACAGGTAAGCATCAATATTTGACTCCTGGCTACCTGGATCAAAAACTTCTATGTCTTTAGCAAGGAATTCAAGCTGTTTGAAACAGACACCATGCTCCCAAGGTGGACCACGTCCATCTGAGAAGTCATGCTGGTTAAGTTCATGAAATGGTAGAAGATCCTGACCTAACCTCTGGGGAAGGAGACAAGTCTTCTCATGCTTGAAATGAGAACTTTCTAATGAATGGACTCATGCAAGTGGTGGTTGGTCAGGTTGGATTGAGTCACCTGAGAACCATGTGCTTCTCTCCTGGTCCGTAGGGGTCGACACAGAGTCAGAAAGGAGAGGGGTGCCGATCAGGCTGGAAGGGTGCTCCTCCCACTGAATTGGGCTACTTGTGCACGCTGAGTCTGGCACTTGGTCATCTTGGTGGTTGTTCACTGCAATGGGATTTGACAGGAAACCACTGGAGACCATCTGACTTCCAACACTTCTGTTAAGGTCTGTGGAAGTAAGTTGAACACTTTGACTAGATTAAGGAAGGGGAGACTCTGACCTAGGTGTTGGATGCCTGCTGTCTGAGTCTGCCCCCTGCTGTGGCTGCTGCAGCTGCTGTGAGTGAAAATGCAAATTGGGTACCTGAGAGGTGGGGGTCTGTCACCCCCTTTGGGATGAAGCTTTCTTCAGCTCATCTGCCTTCAGGTCCACTAACTTTGCTTCAGCTTTCTCCATCCTCTCCTCGGCTTTTGACAGCTGAAACTTCACAGCATTCTCTCTTTGAAGAGTCATCTGGTGGTCAGTCTGTAACTGAATATATCTTTTAAGTTCAAGTTGTGATTTCTGCTGATACAACAAGGTAAGCTGACAAAGAACATCTGCAATCAGAATCTCTCTAGTTGGAATTCCAATTAGGTCAAGTAATTCTTGAATCTGTTTATCACAAGCAGCAAGGTCAAACTGATTTAAAGCATCCCGCTCATCTGGAGACAAACGGATGAGATCAGCAACCACCACCTTCTGCATCTCCACGTCTGCTGAATTCATAATGGAGTGTGATTCCATCATTCTGGCAGACACTACAAAACAACAACAAAGTTATGAGAATGTTGCTAAAAGCAACAACATCTAACAAATGTATGTCCAGCTATATATGTATATCTGACTATACATATATTGGAAACATTTGATGGTAAAATGGGTGCACCAGTTGATCATTCAACCTGTGACTTATGACAACCCTATGCTCCAAGTGTTACAATGCTACTCCTTTCTCTAAGGATATTTGTGATTTTAGAGTTAATTTTTCACCTTTCTTGGGAGGAACTAGTGATTAGACACTACTCTTAACCTTTAAGGGAATTTTGTTTACAATGCAAAGGAAAAATAAAATTGCTACACCTCCTAAGTGTAATAATTGCAATTTGACTTTTGATTCACCCCCCTTTATGGCAGGCAGGGTGATTAGATTAAATTAGGGATTTAATCTGGCAAAAATCCTGTTCTTTAAAACCATAAAACAAACTATAAAGTTCCTGAATGGATACATGCATCAAAATTAGGTCAGATACTAAATTAACTGCAAAGTTAATTTAGTTTCAAATTGTGGTCTTACACAACACACAGCCTCTGGATACAGATGTGCAGCAACTGTCTGGACAGTGAGGTTAACTGAAGTTAAACCAAGTCTCCAGTTATTGCTTACAAAGAAGAAACCAGACTGAGTCAGAACATCTAAAATTTTGCTTATGTAGCAGAGTTGATTGTTACTAGCACGGAGATATCGGAGTCATTAATTTTGACGAAAGTCTACATTTGTGAACTCCTGGAGTGTCACGAGTTATGATGTTCTCCTAAATATAATCAGTGACATCTGATGTTAGAACTCTGATGTTTTGAGTCCTATTGTGGCCAGTGACAGCTGGTTTTAAGCTAATCCCTTGGTACGTCAATAATGTGTAGTTGTGGTTTATTAATTCACATTTATGTACAGTGCAAGCTGTTCATGATAATACCCATCCAGGGATGCCACTATGTTGTAAATATGAATCTGAGAATATTATTTAATATTTAATATTAATATTTTAATATTAATATTTTAATATTTTATCAAATAATATTTCGGTTTGTTAAGGATTGTCCTGTGAATACCAGCCCCATTAAGGCGATGGTATTAGGACAGAATAGAAAGGTGTGAGACGAGCTCTGGCATTATTGAACAGCATAAACTCTGCACATATATGGAATGAATTCACACAATTTCTTAAAATACAAGAATGTATTAACAAAAATAAGTCAACTCAAAGTCAAACATATTTCAATCAACAAACTCTTTACTATGCTAAAACAATTCAACTAAACTACCAAGCAGAATTAAAGAATAATGAAGACTAATGGGCTATGGACAATATCAACAAGTTCATTAAAGATGATTGGAAATCATGAGCAAAATTACCATGCAATGTTTATGTTTGAGAACCAAGGATTATCTTGAAGAATCTGGAAGTGAAGTTAAGTTAGTCTTGGAACTAACTTAGGCAATAATCAGCAAATGTTTAGACCACCCTTCACAATGTAAAATCAGATAAAATATTATTTTAATAAAATAATCTTTTAAATAATGATCTACTGAATAAAACCAACCTTCTGGATGACCATTTCACATCGGTGTCTAATTAGCTGCCTTTAGTTATTGAAATAATATTCGAAGAAAGATTATAAAAAGGGTATTTTGGAAAAGAGCCAAATCTTTCTGGAGAAATGGGGCTTAATGGTGTTTACTTAGTTATCAAATCTAGTAAATGATGTTGGATGATTATTCACTAGCTTGAAAACCAACCACCTTTCTGTTTAATAGTCTTAGTGCTACCACGTGTCCTTACCGGCTAGCCGTTGAGCTAACAAAGAAGCGGAGAGCTTAGCACCAGAATCAACACATACCTTTAAAATACCAGGGTTAATAAAAGGATTAAAATGCATAAGTGCGGACGGCGCGTTATGAGCAATGTTCTGGTTAAAACCACCCTTTAAATAAAGTTTATCTTAACTTTAAAACATACAAAGAACAGAGAACCGGCGCGTGCCATAGCTAGCCTACTAGCACTAAAGATAGCCAGGTTCCACAAAACAAAACTTCATAACATGAAAACGTTTAGATCATTTCATCCTAAACCTATCTGTTAATCTGCCCAAACCTAACCTCTGACCATGGTGAGTAAATGTTGTCCAAGGGCAATGAAGTTCAAATAAACGTCCACAGTCAACAAGCGGTTGGCTTTCAGCTAACCTCTGCGTTCGCTCTGTGAACAATAGGGTTAGCTCCGGAGAGCTGGGCGACTCGTTCGGTCCGTCAACCAGCTGTTCGTTACCGTAAACACGGTGGTGCAAGCCGTGGTCCGTCCTTCAGGCTCGGCTTGGAGAAACAGCTTCTCTGCTGGGGATCTCTCTCTGCGACACAGTTTTGCTTCTGCAGGACTTCGGAGAGAAAGGTAAGCAACTCTTACACCTTAATTTCCCCGTTCATGAATGAAAATACCGGATACACAGACAGTATTGCATTCTACTTAACTTTGCATATGATCGATGATCGTATGGCTTTGGATCCAGTTGAATTTATGTCTTTTTGCCAGCAAAAGACATCAGCGTGCTTTGTTCCCTCCTATCCCGATGGTCATCGGTGTGGAAGAGAAAGACTTGTGGAAAGGTGGGGGCTTATATGCGGCAGTGTCATCGTGGGAAGTCCTCTGCTACCCCCCTTCCCCCTTCGGAGTTTTAATGTTAAAATCCATGGCTGTAGGTCCCAACAACTTGGATGACGTTAAATTGTTTGCTTCTTTCAAAAAGAAACTGCTTACTCAATCACTTAACCTGGATGGCATTAAATTGACCTCCGATAATAAAGTAAAAAATCTTGGTGTTATTTTTGACCAGGACATGTCATTTAAATCCCATATTAAACAGGTTTCTAGGATTTCCTTCTTTCATCTCCGGAACATTGCCAAAATTAGAAATATCCTATCCAGTAGTGACGCTGAAAAACTAGTCCATGCATTTGTTACTTCAAGGCTGGACTATTGTAATTCGTTACTATCAGGATGTCCACAAAATGCAGTTAAAAGCCTTCAGCTGATTCAAAATGCTGCAGCAAGAGTTCTGATGACAATTAAAAAGAGAGATCATATTTCTCCTATTTTAGCTTCCCTTCATTGGCTCCCTGTTAAATCCAGAATAGAATTTAAAATTATCCTCCTTACATATAAAGCCCTTAATGATCCAGCTCCATCATACATCAGAGATCTGATTGTTCCATATGTTCCTAACAGAGCACTTCGTTCTCAGACTGCAGGTTTACTGGTGGTTCCTAGAGTCTCTAGAATTAGAATGGGAGGCAGATCCTTTAGTTATCAGGCTCCTCTCCTGTGGAACCAGCTCCCAGCTTTAGTCCGTGAGGCAGACCCCCTGTCAACTTTTAAGGCTAGGCTTAAAACTTTCCTTTTTAATAAAGCTTATAGTTAGAGTGGCTTAGGCTATCTTCCTTATTTTTTACCTCTGCCTTCCTCCCTCCCTGTTGGTTGGAGTAAGGGGGTGTCAGGTTTAGCCTAAACCGGCTCAGTTATGGTTGAGGTGCAAACACACCCTCCATTTCTGCTACCTGTGTGACCCCTTCTCTTTTCCGATGGTTGTGATCAGTCTGACAGAGGGAGGTATCCCAATTCTTGTGGTTTTTAGTATAACAATGACCATCAGTGGGACCCTTTGTGGGATGCCTTGAGACGGCATTGTTGTAAATAAGCGCTGTTTAACTAAATAATCTGAACTGAAACTATCTGTGTAGTTATGCTGCTATAGGCTTAGGCTGCTGGAGGACATAACGACCACTTCCACCCTCTTCGCTACATTCTCACACTACTCTCCAATTTTGCATTATTTGCTGTTATTTCAGCTTTTAACTTTGTGTTCTCTCTTTTCTCTTCCTAGAAGCTACACCTGGACTGGCTCTGTGTCTGCCTGTGACACCTTTCTGGAGAGGGGAATCGTCCGAGCTTCTGCTGGCAACAACTTAATGCTCACCCTCTACCAATGATCCACATAGCCCTGTCTTTTGGTGTTTAACCCTTTCTCTCTCCTAGACATGGAAATTGACTGAGCTTTTACTGTAACTAATTATATGTGCTCTCTTTCAGACTAACCTTGAAAACTGGCTCAGAGTTTATCTGTTCTTTCTTTCTAGGTGAAACGACTAAAGGAGCTACATCCATTAACATTTACTTTTCCTTCCCATAGAAAGTACTCCTGGATCAGTGCTTCTTTGTTCTCTTTGTGTCTCTGCTCTGTTCTCTCAAACCCCCAGTCGGTCGTGGCAGATGGCTGCTCATACTGAGCCTGGTTCTGCTGGAGGTTTCTTCCTGTTAAAAGGGAGTAAATATTGGACCATTTGCACGTTGCTGGACGTCACCAGGCCTCCTGGCGTTTTCGGCCATTTTCTATCCAGGACAGTCCGTGCCTACAGATCCCGTCGGACATTGCGACTGATATGATGGGGCGCCCCAAGTCTGATGTCACAGGACACTATATAGGAAGGCGCCCATTTTGACTATTCGATTTTCAGCTGGAGACGTGACACGGTTACCAACATATGAAGCATCACCTGGAGAAGAGTCCCGAGTGGATCTCATTTATTCTCTCTCGTTGGCCAATCAAGAATTCATAACTGAGGTTTCTGGAATAAGAAGGCCAGAAATTTCACTTTGCCGATCGAAGACGTGAGTTTAACACGTAACTAAAAAACCACGGAGTTTCAAGGAGCCACCTTGTTTTGTCCTAGTCGACTGTGATGGTCAGATCATATTTTCCCTTTCGCCAAGGAGGCCAGAGGACGAAGATTGACCGCTTTTCCTGAAGTTACCTGTGGACGCACAGTAACTTCCAACTTCCACCCCATTCTCTCTCAACCCCGCTCAGAAGGGAGACAACGACAAGTAAAACCCATCTTTTATTTTGTATTTCTTTCTTAGAAAATCTGGGCAGGGTACAGGAGGTTTTAGTGCGATGAGATTCCCTATTTAATCTAATGTGTTCTGAATGATATGTGCATGTAACCTTTTTATTGAAACTTTCATGTGCCGTGTTTGACGTCTGGAGACCGCTGCGCTCCCCAGCTTTGTGTGTGTCTTGCGGGATTGTTGAACACCTGAGAGCAAGCGCAGTTGCGCTATGAGACTGGACTGTCAAAATAACTTCATGGTGAAATCCCCCATTTTCTTTGTCTTCAACCTTACTGCTTGCTAGCTTGCTGCCAAAAGTTTTATAACCTTTTGTCTGCTCGCCTCGCAGAGTTGGGGGAGGTTTTATGACTGAGTATAACTGAGTTACAGTTAGAGCTGCGCCCCACCGCCCCTCACCACCACACCCCTTTGTCATATTATCATTTTTGCCATAACTGCTGGTTTGATCCCATACTGCTGTTTTGCTTTATTTTGTTTATTTAGATATTTTACCCCTTTTGTGTAGAACTTTGCATGTTTGAGTAGGTGAAGATTATTAAATCGGAAGAGCGAGTGTATCAGGGCTGTGATTTAATAAATGTTCACATAGATAAACAGAAGGCGTTCTGTGTTTATTTTGTGCAAGAGTGATTTGTCAGTCAAGGTAAGGTTGACGTTCCACACGTTTCGGCAGAAACGGTCGATTAAACAGTGACATCTCTGGTAATAGTTTTCGATTATTACTGAGTATTTAACGGTTGTAATTATCAGAGGCGTTGAGCCACAATTACAACACCAGAAGACATCTCTGGTCTCGATTCATAAATGAGGTTAAGAAATTAATTTTGTCAAATTATGATTTTTAATTATAATTATTGAAAAATATTAATTAATCAATAATCATAATTCCAACAACATCATGCACAACTCCTACATAAGTGGTTCTGAACTTGCTGGTCAGGGGCTGATAAGTTGCTAGGGTGTGATAGGATGGCATCATGAGGATGTTGGCCCATTCCCCAACTGTTTCTTTTACCCTGAGTTCGACTCTGTCCTCCAGGCGGTCAGCCCATACAGCCGGGATGTGGTAGTCTCTCTATCCAGCTTCTGGTATGTACGCTCGATGCCCATCATTCGCTTGAACCTGCCCCCATGTCAGGTCTCTGGCCATTCTTTCTGAGACCCGGTAGATGTCAAACACCTCCACTGCTCTCTTTTCTCCTTTTCTCTGTCCTACGTTTGGTGGCTTGTGAGGGGTTGCCGGCTGCACTGGGATTGAAAACAGGCTTTCACTTTTATCACTCTCTGCCCCAGAAATCTCATGTTCTGATGGTTATTCTTCTTCTGAGCCACTGATTTCACTGTCTTCTCTTTCTGGGTTCAAGGGCTCCATTTTGAATGGACTCAGGAGCTCCTCTTTGGCTGGACTTTGTTTTATCTTCTTCTTTGCTTTTAAATCTTTTGTTGGAACCTGCTTAGTTTTATCTGGATCTTCCAGGCTGCAAATAGCTAGGCTACATTCCACAGCCTGCACGGAGGTTGATTTTTCTGATTTTGGTCTGTTCTCCAGGTGTGAGGTTTGGTTGGTCTCACTCTTGTGCAGGTAACGTTTTTCATCAAGGTGTGGTTTTATTTCATTCCCTTGTTGGATTCTTTGTATCTCTAAGTGAGGGGGATCTTTTGGCTTCTTCTCATCCATCCTTTCTACTAACGCCAACTCTCTCTTCCTCCGATTCTCATGCTGGCTAAGGGAAGTAACGATGACTATTTCGGTCAGTGAGGCATCTGTCAGCAGATTCTTAACTACATGGTGTGCTGTTGCGACATCCACTTTTTCTGCCGACTTTGAAGAACATTGTTCTTTAAAGTATGCAAATCTAAATTAAACCAAGGAGCCTGCTTCCTATGAATAATTACCTCCTTTTTCAAGGGGGCTGCATTGTCTAATGGACTACGCAATGATGAAGTAACACTATCAACAAGAGAATCAATTTGTGAAGGGGCAGAAACAAAATTATTGCCCTCCACTGTGCTTTTCTGTGATAATGAGGAAATTAAAACTGGAACAGATTCTTTAACACTAGAACTCCCAGGGCCGTCAATTTGACGGTTTTGAAAGTTTGACATGCCATAACTCTGGTTTATTAAAACTGTTATCTTCCTGGCATCCTGACTTTTTCTAAACCTGTGTCTTGTGTACTCCTATGTCTCTATTTTAAAAAAATAACAAAGTAAATAAAAGATCTAAGTATTTCTACCTCTAACTACCACAGGCACTATTTTGACGGCCCTATTATTTACATTGATATTTTTTTCCCGCAGCTGAGTATATGCGCGAGCGTTGCCTAGCAATCGCCTCTCTAGAACGCAGTGTGAGAAGGAGATTGTTGGAATCCTACAAATGGCTTCCAGAAGGATATTTTCTGCTCAAGAGGCATAGGAAATGCTTCAAAAATTACATTATTGTGATTCTGGGGTCGAGAAGGATTCTGACGGCTCTTGGTCAGCATTCAGTTCCAGTGACAGCGGGTCAGAGAGTGAGCCTCTCCCGGCTAAAAAACACAAGTCGTCCCATTAGCAGGAGGTTGTTGCGCATTAATTCAAGGTAGTAAAAGACTAGCCTATGTAATGATTTTATCATTTAGGCTATAGTTTACAGATTAGTAAACTAATAATATATAAACTACAGCAACAGTGCCACAATCAGCGCAGGTTCAGAGATAGGGAGACGAGCCAGGTGCCCAGTGCCCAGCTATAAACCCAGCAAACCATCTCATTGGCAGGAGAGAAACTAAAAAACATGGTACTTATAATGGATAAAGAAACATAAGTTAGGTCATAGATATAGTAGCCCAGTAACAACAATCTATTCTGCGCTTTACAGCGTTTTCATCGCAAGATGAGCGCACACCTGGGAAGGAGGAGGAAATGGGAAAGGATGGCACTGTGTGGACAGTGGTAGGGGAGGAAGAAAGTAGAGGGAGGCGTCAGAGCCAGAACGCAGCTGTCCAGCTGTTGGTCAGATTAGTAAAGCTTTTTTTTTAAATGTACCCACTATTCTGTATTATTTTTCAGTACTATTTATAAATAATAATAAAACATAATAGGTTTTGATCAAATACTATTATTAATTCTTGTCAAAACCATAATTTTATAGCGTGCAAGAAAACCTTTAGCATTCTGACCAATATAATGCGATGATGTCATCAACGCCCTCGCATCCAGAATGCTCGCCGTCAAATTGATGGACTTGGGAGTTCGAGTAGTGTTAGAATTCTGGGAGTCCTAGTGTTAAAGGTTGTTACAGCATTGTCTGATAATGATCTACTATAATGAAATTTTTGTTCAGGTGTGGAGTACTCTGTTAAATTAAACTCAAATGTTATTAAGAAATGGTCAGAGAGGACAGGGTTATGAGAAAATATTTTTATGTCTTTACACTCAATGCCATATGTCAGCACAAGGTCCAGAGAATGAAGACAAAGGTGGGAAGGTTTGTTAATGTTTTGTGCAAAACCAACTGAGTCTAAGATAGCATTAAATGTTATATTTAGGCTATCACTTTCAGTGTCAACATGAATGTTAAAATCCCCCACTATTATAATCTTATCTATATTTAACACTAAATCAGATAAAAGGTCTGAAAACTGATCTAAAAATTGAGATTAAGGACCTGGTGGATGGTACAAAACAACAAATAGAAGTGGTTTTAGTCCTTTGCAATTTGGATGAGGAAAGCTAAGGATTAAATATTCAAAAGAGTTGTAGCTATTGATGGGTCTGGGACTAATCAATAAATCCGACTGAAAGATGGTTGCTTCTCCTCCTCCTCCCCCAGTATTTCGAGGAATGTGAAAATTTAAATAATTAATAGGAGTTGACTCATTTATAGTAACATAATCCTCTTTCTGCAGCCAGGTTTCTGTGAGGCAAAATAAATCAAAGTGATTGTCACAAATCAGGTCACTAACTAGCAAAGTATTTGAAGAGAGAAATCTTATGTTCAGTAAGCCACATTTAATTGTGTTATTTTTCATTTTAGTATGAGTTGTGTTTATTTTTATGAGATTTTCCTGATTTCATCCTTTTAGATTATTTTTTAATCTACTCAATTTTGGCCGTGGGCGAGACACTGTCTTAATAGGGTAATGGGTGGGTAGCAGTACAGAAGCTGTAGAGAGGAGTGTGAAACTACGACCCTGCTTCCTGGTCTGAACCCTGGGTTACCAGAGTTTTGGAGAACTGATAAGTTCGGCCAGATTCCTGGAAAGAAGAGCTGCTCCATCCAAAGTGGGATGGATGCTGTCTCTCTGGATCAGACCAGATTTTCCCCAAAATGTTCACCAATTATCAATGTAGCCCACATTGTTTTCTGGACACCACCTAGACAGCCAGCGGTTGAATGACAGCATGCGGCTAAACATGTTGTCATTGTTCAGATCAGGGAGGGGGCCAGAGAAAATTACGGAGTCCGACATTGTTTTGGCAAACTTACACACCGAAGCAACACTAACCTTGGTGACCTCCGATTGACGTAACCGGGTGTCATTACTGCCAGCGTGAATAACAATCTTACTGTATTTACGCTTATTTTTAGCCAGCAGTTTCAGGTATGATTTGATGTCGCCCGTTCTGGCCCCTGGCAAACATTTGACTATGGTCGCTGGTGTCTCTAGTGCCACGTTTCTGACTATGGAGCTGCCAATTACCAGAGTTGGCTTCTCAGCGGGTGTGTCCGCGCAGGCTAAGGGGCCACGGCTATCTGCTATCTGCGCGGAGCCGGGCCTCCAATTCCAACACCCTCGCCTCCAAAGCTACAAAAGTGCTACATTTATTACACGTACCATTATCACTAAAGGAGGCAAAGGAGTAACTGAACATCTGACTCAGAGAGTAGGAGAGAGGAGGAGACTCAGAGAGAGAAACAGCAGAACGTGTAGCCATGGTGGAGTTAAAGCTAACGCTAAGCTAGCAACCCCTTACCACTACTAGAAAAACTGTGTAAGACACGGAGAGTCCCCAAACATTAAATGCAGCAACAGAAAGTAAGTGTTTTAACGTGCTTCTGTATTAGAACAAGTAAGAGATATCACAGTAGAGAGAAATCAGATCAAACAAGAGAGCCTTCACACACCAAACAACCCACCGAGTGCAACAGCGAAAACAGGAAGTGACAAATACGCATTCAGTCCTTCTTCTAGGGCTAGCCACATTTTCTCTCTGTAATTTTTCAAGTCTTCTCCCTTGTTGTAAGCGGCAATGGGAGAGTGGATGAGAGCATAATAAAGGAAGTCGACGCCACTAGTCAGATGCACTTTACTTGCTTTGTTCTGGCTCACTTGTCTTCTCAGCTCTCGAACCTCTTTTTGTAATCTTCCCCTGCCTGGGCGCTTAACTTTTTCCTGAATTTGGTATTGTGGATCTTGAAGTTGTCATTTGTGAAAACTAACAGTCCGTCTCCCTCTATGTCTCAGGGGTCTCCGATAACCTGGTAAAGTCGAGTCCCATTTTGCAGGGAAGTTCGTCTTGCATCTGGGGGCATCGGGTCTAGGACTTTCCTCATCATGACTCTGTCTGACTTCTGACTAACCTTTCTTGGCCTTTTTTCTTTGACATCTGTCTTTCTTGTCATTCTGCGTTGGTTACTGGCACTGTTTTCTTTGGCTTCTTGTTCAAATTGGAAGGTAAGGTCTCTTACTTTACTTTGTGTGGGGTCCTGCTCCCCGTGGCTTGGCGTGTTGGTCATACGTTTGAGGGTTCCCGTATGGCGCTCGAGGGCTGCTGACAAGAGGGCTTCCTGCCTGGTAGTCTTTTCCAGTTCTTGTCAGGTCTGGGCAATCCGTTGAAGGATGTCGCCATTCAGCCTTACGATGTAGGGGGTAATAATTGGTCCTTGGCTGGGTTCAGCTTCTCTTTGGTCTGTCTCTTGCTCTGACTTGTTGGCCTTTTCTTCACTCTCTCTATCTATCATTAAGTCATAAGTTGGCATCTCTGGGTCAGCTCTGTGGTCTTTTCCTTGCTCCGGTCTGCCATCCTCACTGTACGCTTCAAGCAAACTCTCTTTGTCGTCATCTTGGATGGCTCGGATCTTTTCTTTGAACTAGGTCATCTTTTGGTATTTAGGTCATAATCTTTCAACCTTGCAGTGGCTCTGGCATTGAGGTTTTTGAGGTACCCGTTCAGTCCGGACTCACTGGCAACCATCTTGACAATTGAGTCATATTTTTCGGATGGACTGTACAGTGAGACCAGTTGCTTGTTGGCCTTCAAGAGATTCGCTGTCAGCATGCAACTGGCTTTATCCTGTTCCTCCCTTCTTCGTGTTGTTTGTTGGCCTTCAAAAGGTTAGCTGTCAGCCCATGGCCAGCTCTCGTCACTCCTAGTTATCCTACAGTTCTCTCCCTGATCTGCTCAGTCTTAAACTTTACACAGCATTACACATTCCATTCTCTGCTTTCTGCATTTACTTTTAGACACAGTTATAAAACCATCACTTAATTCTTTTTATTTATACATCACAACTGATCAACATTATATCTCTTTCATATATAGCTGATTGAGAATGTTAAACCTTAATGTTTTTTAATTTAATTATCAGTTCTCAATCATATTTCAATCTTATGTCTTTTAACTTGATAATCAAGATTGCTCATTTCATTTAATACTTGTTTAACTTGATAATCAAAGATTACTCATTTTATTTCATATTTGTTTAACTTCTGCAAAAGATAAGACAGTTAATACAGGTCCTTCTCAAAATATTAGCATATTGTGATAAAGTTCATTATTTTCCATAATGTCATGATGAAAATTTAACATTCATATATTTTAGATTTATTGCACACTAACTGAAATATTTCAGGTCTTTTATTGTCTTAATACGGATGATTTTGGCATACAGCTCATGAAAACCCAAAATTCCTATCTCACAAAATTAGCATATTTCATCCGACCAATAAAAGAAAAGTGTTTTTAATACAAAAAACGTCAACCTTCAAATAATCATGTACAGTTATGCACTCAATACTTGGTCGGGAATCCTTTTGCAGAAATGACTGCTTCAATGCGGCATGGCATGGAGGCAATCAGCCTGTGGCACTGCTGAGGTCTTATGGAGGCCCAGGATGCTTCGATAGCGGCCTTTAGCTCATCCAGAGTGTTGGGTCTTGAGTCTCTCAACGTTCTCTTCACAATATCCCACAGATTCTCTATGGGGTTCAGGTCAGGAGAGTTGGCAGGCCAATTGAGCACAGTGATACCATGGTCAGTAAACCATTTACCAGTGGTTTTGGCACTGTAAGCAGGTGCCAGGTCGTGCTGAAAAATGAAATCTTCATCTTCATAAAGCTTTTCAGCAGATGGAAGCATGAAGTGCTCCAACATCTCCTAATAGCTAGCTGCATTGACCCTGCCCTTGATAAAACACAGTGGACCAACACCAGCAGCTGACACGGCACCCCAGACCATCACTGACTGTGGGTAATTGACAATGGACTTCTGGCATTTTGGCATTTCCTTCTCCCCAGTCTTCCTCCAGACTCTGGCACCTTGATTTCCGAATGACATGCAGAATTTGCTTTCATCCGAAAAAAGTACTTTGGACCACTGAGCAACAGTCCAGTGCTGCTTCTCTGTAGCCCAGGTCAGGCACTTCTGCCGCTGTTTCTGGTTCAAAAGTGGCTTGACCTGGGGAATGCGGCACCTGTAGCCCCTTTCCTGCACACGCCTGTGCACAGTGGCTCTGGATGTTTCTACTCCAGACTCAGTCCACTGCTTCCGCTGGTCCCCCAAGGTCTGGAATCGGCCCGTCTCCACAATCTTCCTCAGGGTCCGGTCACCTCTTCTCGATGTGCAGCGTTTTCTGCCACACGTTTTCCTTCCCACAGACTTCCCACTGAGGTGCCTTGATACAGCACTCTGGGAACAGCCTGTTCGTTCAGAAATTTCTTTCAGAGTCTTACCCTCTTGCTTGAGGGTGTCAATAGTGGCCTTCTGGACAGCAGTAAGGTCGGCAGTCTTACCCATGATTGGGGTTTTGAGTGATGAACCAGTCTGGGAGTTTTAAATGCCTCAGGAATCTTTTGCAGGTGTTTAGAGTTAACTCGTTGATTCAGATGATTAGGTTCATTGCTCGTTTAGAGACCCTTTTAATGATATGCTAATTTTGTGAGATAGGAATTTTGGGTTTTCATGAGCTGTATGCCAAAATCATCCGTATTAAGACAATAAAAGACCTGAAATATTTCAGTTAGTGTGCAATGAATCTAAAATATATGAATGTTAAATTTTCATCATGACATCATGGAAAATAATGAACTTTATCACAATATGCTAATATTTTGAGAAGGACCTGTATGTGACTCCATACAGGCCTCGCCTGTCTCTCAGTCCCAGAATATGAGAATATGCTTGTTTCACTCTCTACTGCTTCAACTGTGTATTCTAATAATTGTTGTATGGATTACACAAAAGGATATTTATTGTAAATTTTATTTTTTTAACTGTGAGCAGTTAATTAATATTGCATGGATTACATGGAAAAATCTCACCTCATTTTGACAACTATACTATGTGTAGCCCACCTATACCAGTCAAAAGTAGGTGAGGGCCTCTGAGTTCATTAAAACCCTAAACTCAACTTACAACTAATTCCAGTCCTTTATTGACAATAAAAACCATAAACATTTCCTTCTGAGTGTTCTCTGTATGTGGGTCAAATCTATACCGAAAATGACAAGATATGCTGTAAGACAGAGCGCTACAGGTGATACTTCCTGCCCACAGCAATCAGCATCTACAACAGCTCTTTGAAGAAACCTCCATAATGAGCTACAACATTTCATTTGCCTTTGGGAAAGTATTTTTGAATTGAATTAAAATAAATTACTAACTATCTGGTGTAAGGGAGCTACCCTTGGACATGGAGATTTCCTCAAAACAGAGTCACCACAGTTTTTTATATACTGGTCAACATTCGCAGAAATGTTTTGGTCAGAAGAACCTTATTCTGAGCATATCAGTTTTTCTTTCTACCCCCAGATGATCTATCATGATCATCATGAAGGGAACCAAACTGCCCTGAATTCAGCAGGTAGGACAGGTTGGTGAGTTTTTTCTGATGACTGACTTTCGCTTACATGGTGTAACAGTCCATTTTCCAGTAATAATATCCCCAGCTCTCTTTTCATAACCATCATTTGAGGATTAGACTTGAAGTTATCAGGCCATTTCCCACATTTTAGTGCTTGGATGGTTGGTCCTATTAGAGAACCTTTGCTTTGAGCTGTAATCAGCTCTTCTCTGGACATTTATACTAGTGAGTTGAGCTGCTAACAGTTAGTGGTTTCATCTAGGAAGAAAAAACAGATAAACTCTGAGACAGTTTTTCAAGTTTAGAGTATGAAAGAGAGTACATACAGTTAGGCACAGTAAAAGCTCAGTCAGTAGCTATGTCTAGGAGAAAAATAGGGTTAAAGACTGAAAGACAGGGCCAAGTGTATCATTGGTAGAAGGTGAGCATTAAGTTGTTGGAAGCAGAAGCTTGGACAATGCCCCCCTCCAGGAAGGTGTCACATTTTCCAATGGTTATAATCAGTCTGACAGAGAGAGGTACTACCCCCAATCCTTGTGGTTTTTAGTATAACAATGGCCACCAGTGGGCTCTAGATGGACAAACTTTATCAGTTTATTATTTTACTTAGTACCCTTACACATAGCCCATTCTAAAATGGCCAAACTTTAACACTCAGTAGTTTATTCTAACCCTCGCCAACAGCCCCGCACCATTCCAAACCACTTGTGAAGTGCCTTGAGACGACATATTGTGAATTAGTGCTACATAGATAAAACTGAAATGAATTGAATTTCAGAAGCACTTAGTTTTCAGTTGGCAAACGCAACTGGCCTCAGTCCTTTCTAATACTCTTGATACAGGGCAGCACCTTGCCCATTCAAACTGGCATCCGCATGCAATAAGTATGGGTTGATGAGATCAGCAAAAGCCTGAACCAGGGCATTTGTGAGGCAGTGTTTTATTTTCTCAAAGGACTCAGAGTATGACTGATCCCATCTTCCTCCAAATGGCTCCCGCCCATCGAAGTAGACATTAGTTTGGCCTTTTGTGGGTTCCTCCAATGCTGTGTGGGTTCATATCCTTTAGTTAGGTCTGTCAAGGGCCAAACCATGGAGAAATAATTGTGAATAAATTTTCGGTAATACCAACAAAATCCTAAGAATGAGTGAAGGGTCTTTGAAGTTAGTCGGCAGGGGCCTTTTGATGACAGCTTCAATTTTCTCTGGATCAGCTGCAATGCCCTGTGCGGGCACTATATGACTGACATATTTGACCTTGTCTGACAGAACTGACATTTATATAGGGAAATCTTGAGCCCTACTTCTTAGAGTCTGTCCATAACATTTCTCCCCTCATGTTCTTCCAGTGTCTTTCAAAGGACAACAAGGTCATCAAGATAAATGAGTACTTGAAGGAGGTTCATTTCACCTTCTGCGTTTTCCATCAAACATTGGAAAGTTGCAAGGTGGCATCTTCTCAAAATGGTAAAATCCCAGAGGGCAAATAAAATTACTTTTTTGTCCTCTCCTCTTCATAGCTGTCTGATAATAGCCACTCCTCAGGTCTAAGACTGAAAACCACCGACTACCTGAAAGGCAGTCAAGAGCCTCATCAGTGCGGGGTGTGGTGTACTGATCAAGCACAGTACGACTGTTAAGTGTCTGATAATTAACACACATCCTCACATCTCCATTCTCTTAACTCTTTAAGGATGCCTGCTGCAAACAGTTTATGTATGTGAGAGCGTACATCATTAACATCTGCAAGAGCAATGTGTCGGGAGCGTTCCCGAAAGGACCGCATTGTACGCCTTCCTGCATGCATGTCCAGGCAGTGAGAGCTACCCCCACTGAAGTTGCCGCAACGTTCCGTTGTCGTACAGTTCGTCTGGGCCAGCTAAAAAGCCAAACCCTTACAGCTACTGAGATTAGCTGTAATGCTAGTCCCTTCTAATGTCCTCACATGGATGACCGGACAGCTTCCCTCAACTCATTGCCTGGAAACCTTTTCCTCAGCAAGGTTCATGTAAGAGGTAGTGGTTGGCCAGAGAAGATTAGTTTAGAATTAAATAATCAAAATCATTTTTGTTTAATGACGTTTGTTTTTGTTTGTGTTAAGAAAACTGCTCAGCTAATGATGTGTTCTCTGTTGTGTTTTCTAAGTTAAAACAAACTTAATTTTTAAAACACAGATTGGCCATAATGCGCCATCAACGCTTATTAATTTTGATCCCTTTATTGATGGTATTTTAAAGGTACGTGTTTGATTTTAAATGGATGATAACAAGCTATAAGCTTCTTTTCTTACCTTCAACCGCTAATTGCTTAGGTAACGCGTGACTTTTGATCATTTATCCAGAAATGTTGTTAGTTTCCAATCTAGAAAAATAATATTTCCCTAAATATTATTTAACTAAATGTGATAACTAATTAAGGACCATTAAGACTAATTTATCCAGAAAGGTTTGGTTCTTATTCAAAATAATATTTCCTTAAATATTTTTTTCATAAATAAAGGCAGCTAATTAAACACCATTGAGTATTAGCCATCCAGAAGGTTGGTTTTATTCAGCAAATCATTCTTTAAAATGTTATTTTATTAAAATAATGTTTTCTGATCTTGTATTGTGAATGGCTGTTTTAAGGCATTCCAATTATTGTCTAATTTAGTTCCAAGACTAACTTAACTTCACTTCCAGATTCTTCAAGATAATCCTTGGTTCTCAAACATAAATAACACTGAATGGAGATGTTGCATCACTTCCTTACCACAGAGGATTAATGAGCTAATTACATCTATTAGAAAGATTGGATTAGAACCAGCTCTTACTAGTAAACTCCCAAGGATTACTAATGTCATTTGATTTATTTTTCTGTGTTTGATTTTCTGTATCATTGTAATGGGTTTCCTCATGTACAGCGCTTTGAGTGCCTTGTTGCTGAAAAGCGCTGTATAAATAAACTTGACTTGACTTTATTGGTCATGGTTTTTAACCATCTATGATCCACTTGTTCAAATTGTACATTGTTGGTCTTCCTTATTCTTTAATTTTGCTTGGTAGTTTAGTTGGATTGGTCTTGTAAAGTAAAGAGTTTATTGATTGAAATATGTTTGACCTTGAGTTTGCTTATTTTTGTTAATAAATTATTGTATTTTAAGAATTGTGTGAATTTATTACATGTGTGCAGAGTTTTTCTGTTCAGTAATGTCAGAGCTTAGCTCACCCCTTTCACTATTGTTCTAATACCACCGCCTTATTTTGCAGTATTCACCGGACATCGCTTGACAGACCAAACTATTTTTTTATAAAATATCAAAATACTAATAATATTAAATAATATATTCATAATATTAAACACAACAAAATATTTCACTACACAACTGAGCAAAACCTTTGGAAGATTGGCTTTGGCATTGGTTCCAATAATGACAGCAGCCTGATCTGGACCTGGTGGATCAGGACAAATCAGGGCTAAGACAGACAAAGCAGCATGAGCTCCGGCTCCACTTTTTTGGGAAACCCCTTGTCTGCTATTTAAACCTTAATGTTTTTTAATTTAATTATCAGTTCTTAATCATATTTCAATCTTATGTCTTTTAACTTGATAATCAAGATTGCTCATTTCATTTAATACTTGTTTAACTTGATAATCAAAGATTACTCATTTTATTTAATACTTGTTTAACTTCTGCAAAAGATAAGACAGTTAATACAGGTCCTTCTCAAAATATTAGCATATTGTGATAAAGTTCATTATTTTCCTCAATGTCATGATAAAAATTTAACATTCATATATTTTAGATTCATTGCACACTAACTGAAATATTTCAGGTCTTTTATTGTCTTAATACGGATGATTTTGGCATACAGCTCATGAAAACCCAAAATTCCTATCTCACAAAATTAGCATATCATTAAAAGGGTCTCTAAACGAGCAATGAACCTAATCATCTGAATCAACGAGTTAACTCTAAACACCTGCAAAAGATTCCTGAGGCCTTTAAAACTCCCAGCCTGGTTCATCGCTCAAAACCCCAATCATGGGTAAGACTGCCGACCTGACTGCTGTCCAGAAGGCCACTATTAACACCCTCAAGCAAGAGGGTAAGACACAGAAAGAAATTTCTGAACGAATAGGCTGTTCCCAGAGTGCTGTATCAAGGCACCTCAGTGGGAAGTCTGTGGGAAGGAAAAAGTGTGGCAGAAAACGCTGCACAACGAGAAGAGGTGACCGGACCCTGAGGAAGATTGTGGAGAAGGGCCGATTCCTGACCTTGGGGGACCTGCGGAAGCAGTGGACTGAGTCTGGAGTAGAAACATCCAGAGCCACCGTGCACAGGCGTGTGCAGGAAATGGGCTACAGGTGCCGCATTCCCCAGGTCAAGCCACTTTTGAACCAGAAACAGCGGCAGAAGCGCCTGACCTGGGCTACAGAGAAGCAGCACTGGACTGTTGCTCAGTGGTCCAAAGTACTTTTTTCAGATGAAAGCAAATTCTGCATGTCATTCGGAAATCAAGGTGCCAGAGTCTGGAGGAAGACTGGGGAGAAGGAAATGCCAAAATGCCAGAAGTCCAGTGTCAAGTACCCACAGTCAGTGATGGTCTGGGGTGCCGTGTCAGCTGCTGGTGTTGGTCCACTGTGTTTTATCAAGGGCATGGTCAATGCAGCTAGATATCAGGAGATTTTGGAGCACTTCATGCTTCCATCTACTGAAAAGCTTTATGAAGATGAAGATTTCATTTTTCAGCATGACCTGGCACCTGCTCACAGTGCCAAAACCACTGGTAAATGGTTTACTGACCATGGTATCACTGTGCTCAATTGGCCTGCCAACTCTCCTGACCTGAACCCCATAGAGAATCTGTGGGATATTGTGAAGAGAACGTTGAGAGACTCAAGACACAACACTCTGGATGAGCTAAAGGCCGCTATCGAAGCATCCTGGGCCTCCATAAGACCTCAGCAGTGCCACAGGCTGGTTGCCTCCATGCCACGCTGCATTGAAGCAGTCATTTCTGCAAAAGGATTCCCGACCAAGTATTGAGTGCATAACTGTACATGATTATTTGAAGGTTGACGTTTTTTGTATTAAAAGCACTTTTCTTTTATTGGTCGGATGAAATATGCTAATTTTGTGAGATAGGAATTTTGGGTTTTCATGAGCTGTATGCCAAAATCATCCGTATTAAGACAATACAAGACCTGAAATATTTCAGTTAGTGTGCAATGAATCTAAAATATATGAATGTTACATTTTCATCATGACATTATGGAAAATAATGAACTTTATCACAATATGCTAATATTTTGAGAAGGACCAGTATAGTTAAGATATGAGTATCTGGATTCATATAAACCCCATATGTCAAGATTACTGACTGAGTGAATTGGTGTATCAGACGGGTACATTTTGTACCATGACTTTAAGATTATGCTGACTTGAGAACCACTATCTAGTAGTGCGTCACATAGTGTCCATTTACTTTCAAAGGCTCTATGGATGGTGTGCCAATTAAGCCGTCTGGTAAGCATCAGGATCTAGTTGGCCAACTTCATTTTCCTCACTGGCCTTTCCTTTAGCGGTTTCATCAGTAGAAGGCTGTGAATTAGGAGTTTTGGCCTTTTTGAGTGCTTTAATAAGCTTCTGGATAACCTTATTTTGATTTTCAGGATTTTTGCATTTTCCTGCCATGTGCCCACTTTCTCCACAGCAGTAACAAAAGCGTTCCTGTACATCACTGTCTATTTGGAGTGTTTACTGCTATTATAGCTGATGATGTTTTAGTCTATTGGGATACTTTTAGCTTGATGTTTTGTTGTAGCTGTTTAACTTGTTTTTTTAAAGCCACAACTTCCGAATTCAGACTAGTTTATTTGACTCTCTCTCTGTCAAGAAAACATTTTTCATGTTTATCTGCAGAATTCTGAGGGGGTTGAGAGGCAAGTGCAGCAAACATGTACTTTGCATCTATTATTTCAGCCCCCATACTCTGAATTTCAGAATGACTGTGGTCCATCTGAGGCTTGGGGTGGATTGCTCGTACTGATGTTTTTGTTTTTAGCTCTAGGTGCATTATACTCCTCTTCGGCATAAATTTCACGCAGTAGTTCCAGAAAGGTTGGAGGATTCTCTTTTCTCTCCTTCAGTCTGAGCTGAATTAGCATTAAGTCAAACCCTACTGCACCTTTAAGCAGCTGTTCAATCCATGCTTTGCCCATGCTGGGAGGCTGGGAGGCCAACTCTTCGCATTACTTTTGACAAGCATTGCTCTAGTATTCGTAGGAAATCTGACGACTGTTGCAGCAGTACTCTCCTGCTGCAACAGTCTGATAGCAAAATCTAAATCATCTCCTGACCCTGCCTTCCCAAATGCACTGTAAGAATTATAATTGTTGATTAATTAATATTTCTCAAGAATTATAATTTAAAATCAAAATTTGAAAAATGTTTATTTCTTAACCAAAAATCATTACTTACAAATAGAAATCAGAGATGTCCTTTGGTGTTGTGATTATGGGCTCAAAGCTTTTTAATAATTACAATTAGCTATTCATCATTAATAATTGATAAATTATTAACCAAAACCACAAAATGTCACTGTTTATTCAACCGCTTCACCGAAGGTGGGGGAACTTCGACCTTGTTTTGACAGATAAATCACTCTTGCATGAAATAAACACAAACAATTATATATATGAAGATTTATTGAGGCCAAATTCTGATATACCATTATTCTGGTCCAAAAACCATCACCTAACTAACAAGCACTATTCTACACAAAGGGGATAGAAATGACTACCTAACAATAATAATAAAAGAAAAATATATGCGCATTTAGTGTCTATGAAGATCAAACCAGCAGTTTTATGGACAAAATGTGCAATTTGGGTTAAATGGAAAGAGAAGTCCTCCTGGTCTGCTGATGTCTCGATTGCAGCGATCAGCTGATTAAATGGTGGGGCCACGCCCCTTTAGCCTCTAGCAGCTGATTTCCCCAAATCTCGAACAAAGAGTCATGAAACTCTGAGGCGGGAACTTAGTGGAAAAACTCCAACAATAAAACTGGAACAAAAGAATGGTCAGACCACGAGGCCCAGACTGCAGTTGCTTTGAATGAAAACTTTTAAGTGTCCAACTTCTAACCCCTGGCTGATTTGGGATCAGCAGGACAAATCATGAACACGCACAATTCAGCAGCGCTTGCGCAGCAAATCCAAACACAGCTCAGCATAAATCACTTCAATCAGTATTGCATGCAACAAGTTAATACCTCAGATTAACTACTGGTGAATCTAAATCACATTAACTCATCCTGTCAAAACCTCTAAATGCACCTGTCCGGTTTAATATGAAAAGAACAAAATTACTTTGACATTGATTTCTTCTCTTCTCTGGTTGACAATGGGTCAGGTCTTAAGAAAAATTAGGGGAGGGGGATCACGCGTCTGTGATCACCTCAAGGAGAAAACGGTAAACTTCTCATCTGTCCAGGAGGGGAAAATATGAAGAACTCATCCCCTTGGAAATAAAACCTCTGTGGGTTATGAATCTTCTGACCTTCTTGTATCAGACAGATTTCCAGCTTTCAAGCTCTTCCAGGAATGGCCTTGTGGAGCAAAAGTTCGCCTGCAACCTTTTGTCTCTCCAGATATGCGCCTCCGTTGCGTCGTCCCATGAGACAAGTGGGAGATGGCCACGAAACCTTTCCCCTCTGCGGGTTTATAATCCCGGTAATGTCAAAGCAGCGATGTCTGCTGAGCTGCGCATGTTCAACTGTGCGACCAAAATGGATGACTCCAACATCCCCCCTAGGTTCGAAGGCTGTGACTAATCGCACTCATTGAAGCTACCGGGTCAATCCATCATAGGAGCTGAAACTCAATGATCCATGATCCGTGAAGAACCAAAAATAAAAACAAAAATAATGTCCCTGTGTTCCTCTTGGCAGGAACGGACGTTCACAGTTCAGTTTGCTTCTCAAAAGCCTATGACTGGGCAGGACAAGGTTAGCCTGGGCAGGACTAAACTCTGACTAACTCATACCTGTCTATGTCATTCAATGAGAAAAATACAAAAACAATACATTCACATCATCATCACATTCTTTTGGTCATCAGCTCTGGTAACCCTGAGACAAAGTGAAACAACCATAAAAGAAAAGAAAAAAAAAACAAGATAACCACATAATGGGGTCATGGCTTAGTTGTCCAATTCCAGTCAGGCACGGGAATCAGCTTGTGGCATTGGCAGAGGTAGCGTTATGGACTAAGGGAAAATAAATGTGAAGGAGTCAATCCTGGTTTGTAACCAACTATGCATCGTGTTATCTTAACAAAAACCAACGTTTAACATGGGTTTAGGTTTAAACAAATTAACTCTTCATGAGATTTAAAATAACTCCTGTCTCTAAACTTTTTAGAGCGGAAAAGGGAGAGAAAAAAAAAAACAATGGAACTGCACTACTTAGGCTATCAGCCAGGTGTGTTTGTGGAGGTTGCAAGGTGACTGCTGTGGTGGACTTCAGGAATTTCTCTACTAAATCCAGCAGAACAAGCCAAGTAGGTATCTGTGCCTCGCTGGGGCTGTCTACAGATAAACCAACCTCTCTAATAACATTTTGCATGAAATCTCTGGCAGCATGTGTGTCCATTAAATCATTCCTAATCACTTCTGTGAGGGTCTGCAGTGCATGCAGAGGGTTAATGGAAAAACATGCACCTATTTAAACTGCTCCTGCGCACTGGCCTCTCCTTTCCCGGACATGGAGACAAGCTATGTTCTTGGTGGGGAGAGTTTGATGTAGAACTCCTTCTGGTTCAGCAAAAGAGCAGCAGCTGGGATGATGGTGTCATTTGATACTGACAAGCATCCAACCCACTTAATGAAGCTGCATATAACAGTTAGGAGGAATTTGTTACCTCCTGCGAATTTTGGAGCTGGTTTGACCCAGTTCGTCTGAAGGTGGAACCAAAGTAATGTAATCCTCCTTTGCTGAAGCAGAGGTTGACTGAATGGCTGGGATGGTTGAAACTGGCAGCAGGTTAAGCATCCTTGGACGTAGACCTGAGTGTCGTGAGATGTTGGAGGCCAGTATGCCATCTGTTGGAGGGTGTGGAGTCTGGTTTTGTAGCTCCTATGGCCCCCTACAAGAGAGTAATGGGCATAGGCTAATGTGACCACCCTTTGGTCAGTTGGAACAATGCTGAAAGCATGGGAGAGCTGTTTGATGCCAATCTGCTCACTGGAGGTGCACACTCTGGCTGTCTTAAGGAGAGGGCGGAGTCCGTCTGCTAAGAGGAGTGTGTGGCTGTGTTGTGCCTCAGTTAACAGGGGATCTTCTTGGCACACGTGGTCATACGGCTCTCTACCAGTTGATAATTTCTTTAGCCAGAATGCTAGAAGCACTTCTGGTATGAACCTGGTTTCCAGGTGTACATCTTCCACCACTTTGAGGTTGTAAGTTTTCACACCTGGGTTCTTTAAAGAGCGAATAAATTATGCATGGCTGCATGGAGGAGTTTTCTGGGTTGCTGGGTGCAGCTGTGTCCCAGAGGTGCCCATGTCTGGTACCGACAAGGGCCTGAGAGGTTCTTTGGGCTCCTCTAAGCTGGCAACCTGGTTGGTCACAAAGAATGGTTTGCTGCTTGCACCCAGTGGTTTTTGCACCTCCGCCCGGACCTAGAGTTGGTCCTGGTGGCAGTCAGTGAGTGGGGCCAGCCTGTCCAGCAGGTCCCAGCCACAGAGAAAAAGCTCTGTGTTCAATGTGCACATATAGATGGGGTGTACCAGAGTCATGTCTTTGAGTGTGATGTCCAGCTCCACCCAACTAGTGATGCATGATCGGTCTTGGGTGCGGCTGGTGATGCTTACATCACAAACTTCATCCTGAAATAGTTTATTGCGGAAGAGCATTGTTCTACTCACCTCCTCAAACAAGACCAAGTTACCTCAGGGGACTGTACTCTCACCATTCCTCTTCACTCTGTACACCTCAGACTTCCAGTACAAGACAGACTCCTGTCATATGCAGAAATTCTCGGATGATTCTGCAGTTGTGGGGTGGATCAGAGATGGACAATAAGATGAGTACAGGAAGGTGGTGGACCACTTTGTGGCATTGCGTAGACACAATCATCTCATCTTGAATGAAACAAAGGAGATGATTGTAGATTTTAAGAGAAACAGGATTAGGTCAAACACTATTTCTATCATGGGAGAAGAGGTGGAGGTGGTGGAGCAGTATAAATACCTTGGTGTTCACCTGGACAACAGACTGGAGTGGAAATGCAACTGTGAAGCCATCTACAAGAAGGGACAGAGCAGACTGTACTTCTTGAGGAAGCTTAGGTGTTTGCAGCAAGATGCTGCATATGTTCTATGAGTCTGTTGTGGAGAGTGTGATCTCTTCTGCCATCATCTGCTGGGGAAGCAGCATCAGACCAAGGGACTTAAAAAAGCTGAACAAGCTAATATAGAAGACCTGCTCTGTTCTGGGGACCCCTCTGGGACCTCTGGCGATCATTGTGCAAAAAAGTATTTTTCATAAAATGAAGAACAGTATGGAGAACCTTGAGTATCCTCTTCATGAGACTCTTGTACAACAACAGAATCTTCAGTCAGAGGCTTCTTCAGATCTGCTGCAAGACAGACTGCTATAGGAGATCTTTCCTGCCCACAGCAATCAGCATCTACAAGACTCTTTGAAGACCTGCATAATATAAGCTGCAACATTTAATTTCCCTTTGCGATTAATAAAGTATTTTTGAATTTGAATTGAATATTGGGTGCAGTTTTCTTTCCACCACTTCAGACGGCTAATCAGTGGAATAGATGCTTCTCGTCGATAGTGTTCGAATTCTCTTTTGATCTGTTTTTCTGCTTCATTGTTCCGGTCTAGCTCAGTACAGACAGAATCTCCTAGCAGATCCTCAAGCACAGTCTTCTAAGATGCTGGCTCTGTCCCTTCAAGCACAGGTCCAGGAGCCTGTCCAGGAGCATTTTTCTCCTTGAGTAGGACACTGAGCTCCACCAGCTGCCTCTCTTTCCCTCTGCTCACCATCTGTGGTCTTTCAACTGTAGAAATATTGATATAAACATTCAATATTTTTTTATGTGGGATAATCAAGTGGGTATGTAGAAAATGTTATATTCACAGAAAGTGGAAAAGCAATGTTTCGTAATTTATACCTCTTTTTGCAGCAGCTGTTTCACTTTCTCATGTATCCTAAGGAAGATGTCATCAAGCCGGCTCTGGCTGTGTCCCCACTGTACCTGCCAGACATATTACTGAGGATTGCATTTTTGTTTTAACCATGGTGGTGGAGTTCTCATCCTTATGTGTCAAGTTTTGTTCAATCATTTTCCTCAGAGGCACAATGGAAGATATAGTTGAGCTCTTCTCCTCAAGACTGCAGTAGCTGTCTTCAAAGGATTCAACAGTTTTATAAGGTCTCTGATGTTGCAGCAGTCCAGTGTATCAATAGTTCAAGCATTTTGACTCATCTAAGGGCTACTGAGAGCAGCTGTTATTGAGGCTTTCTGCTCCAGGTAACGATTCAGCATATGGAGCATTCTCTTCCATTGTGTGGCAACATCCATGATCAATGTGTGTTATGGTAGTTGTGGCAGTTTCTGATCAGACTTTAACACTCCGGTAGCTCATCCTGTCCAGACTTCTAAATGCAATTTAATATCAACGAAAAGAACAAAATTACTTTGACGTTGATTTCTTCTCTCCATAGGTTGAGGATGGGTCAGGTCTGAAGACAAACGAGGGGGGGGGAATCTCGCATCCATGATCAACTCAAAAAAAAAAAAAAAACGGTAAACTTCTCATCCGTCCAACACGGGAAAATACAGTATGAAGAACCATTAGTCAACTGAATCACAAGGAGGAAAACTCACCTTCTTAGAAATAAAACCTCTGTGGGTTTTCACCTGCACCGGGTGTCAGCGTGGTCTTCGATCGGTATATGAATCTTCTGACCTTCTTGTATCAGACAGATTTCCAGCTTTCAAGCTCTTCCGGGAATCGCCGTGTGGAGGAAAAGTTCGCCTGCGAGCTTTTGACTCTCCAGGTGTGTGTCTTTGTTGTGTTGTCCTGTGAGACACGCTGGAAATGGCATTGAAAGTTTATTTTCCACGGGTTTTATAATCCTGGGCAATGTTAGAACTACGATGTCAGTTGAGTTGCGCATGTTGAACTATGCAACCAAAATTAATGACTCCAACACCAACCTCTGATTACTTCAATTGGAGAAATGTTTCCTGATTTCAAAACTTTGGCTGAAGTGGGGCTTGTAATTTCACCATTCTCTAGTGTGGCAGCAGAGCACGGATTCAGTCTCCAGAACAACATCAAAGCAGCCAAAAAAAGTTGTGTGACCGAGGCATAAGTTGAAAACCTCATTATAACCTCTGCAGCAATCCCACTCGAGACATTTGATCACGCACAAGCGGCTGTGCAATTCAGGTCCATGCGGACCAGGAGGAAGTTGTGAGACTGTGTGTTCAGGTGACGGCAGGTGATCTGTTTATTTTATTTTAGGTGCAAACATTTAATTCAATTGTTTATGTGTACTGGGACTACAGTCATTGTTTTTTTTGCGGAGAAAAAGTTACATGTATTCACTGATTGAGGTGGATTCTGCATTTAGCTTGTTCAGACTGAATATTAATAAAAATGAATGAAAATAAATGCTATTAAATGTTTAATTATCATTTAAAAAAATAAATGATGTGTTAAAATAGATAACCAGATATTATGTACCCTGTCAATCAAAATGACCGACAATGAAAAAGTCTAGTGCAAACTCTGCCTCCAACCAAAGACAGAGACAGAAAAATATGTTGCCTGAATCTGGGCCGCTCCATCCCTTTGACAAAAAGAAATGGTGCCTCCTCTTTCTCTCAGTTTCTACCTGTCACCTGAGCAGTTCGCTCTCTTGAAGATCGGCACCACAAAACAGAACATGTTTAAACACATTAATATTAAACGTACAGTCACTGGGAGAGGTGAACCATCATTGACCCCCTCAGAAATAGGCACTGGAAGAGGCATGTTATCCTTGAGCCTTCAGGAGACTGAAAAACTGTTGCGTGAAGGAACAGGCCATCGTCAAACTCCTCTGGAAAAATATGGATCAGCCTCTTACCTTTCTGCCTCACCTTTGGATACATGATTATCCTTCAACCCACCTCTAAAGCTGAGGCACACTTGATGATCCCTAGTTCATCAAGATATTCTAACTCTGGTCTCTTCTTTGCAGAAACCACCTTGGGTTTCATCCTCCCAAAATAATTCTGTGAATACTTACCTACAACATGTAAAACTCATTTACTTATCAATATACGGTTCATGCATTAAGACTATTGAGACCCACAGCCATGGTTACAACATGAAAGGCCAGTACAGACTTTTCTGGAACTTTCAAAATAAA
The DNA here is from genome assembly GCF_021462225.1 of Girardinichthys multiradiatus. Lineage (NCBI taxonomy): Eukaryota > Metazoa > Chordata > Actinopteri > Cyprinodontiformes > Goodeidae > Girardinichthys > Girardinichthys multiradiatus. The sequence continues at coordinate 41,437,689 of NC_061811.1, forward strand.
TTGCATTAACCTACTTCCAGCACAGCCAGGAAACGGGGTAACTGTGATTTCCTGTGACGTCACTGTCCAAATAAGAGCACCACTCTTGCTAAATCCTGTCTCTTCCACGACGGTGACGACTGGGACAGGAGAGGCCCAGCGCGCTAATGTCTCTTTGCTGGCAAAGAGACATAACTCTTCAACTGGATCCAAGGGTGTCATACGATCATCGATCATATGCACAAAGTTAAGTACGAATTAAATACTGTCTGTGTATCCGGTAGATTAATTCATGAACGGGAATTAAGGTACAAGCGTTGCTTGACTTTCTCTCTGAGCCAGGCTTTCTCTACGAAGCCGGGTGGAGCAGTTTTCCCAGTCTGAAGGAAGGACAACGGCACTGCTTCTACGGAGGTTAGCTGGAAGCTAACCCTTTTGTTAACAGAGTTTCTTTAAAAGTCGTCGTCGCCCAGACAACTCCTCCTCAATACAGTTCAAATGAGGTTAGGGTTTGGGCAGAGAGATATTTAGGATTTAATGATTTATACGTTTTTCATTTTATGAAGTTTGGTTTTGTTTGTGTTGAACTCAGTTATATTAGTGCTAGCAGGCTATCTGCAGCATACATGCTCCGTTTTGTGTTCTGTGTTTGTGTGTTTGGAAAGTTAAGACAAACTTTACTTGAAGGGTGATTTTAAACACAGAAGATTGATCATAACGCGCCGTCCGCTCTTATGGATTTTAACCCTTTTATTTACAGTATTTTAAAGGTGTGTGTTTGATTCTGGTGCAAAGCTATAACCTTCTTTTGTTAGCTTTAACTGCTAACAGCTAAGGACACGCGTTTGCATACTTAAGACCATTTCTCCAGAAAGGTTTGGTTCTTTTACAAAATACCTCCTTCAATATTTGACCGTTTCCTTAATAATATTTCTTTAAATATTATTTCAATAAATAAAGGCAGCTAATGAGACACCGCTGCGAATTAGTCATCCAGAAGGTTGGTTTTCTTCAGCAGATCATTATTTAAAACATTATTTTATTAAAATAATATTTGATCTGATCTTGCATTGTGAATGGTTGTCTAAACGTTTGCTGATTATTGCCTAAGTTGGTTCCAAGACTAACTTAACTTCACTTCCAGATTCTTCAAGATAATCCTTGGTTCTCAAACATAAACAATGCATGGTAATGTTGCATCACTCTTTTGGTCATGGTTTTCAAATATCTTTAATCAACTTGTTTATATTGTACATAGCCCATTAGTCTTCCCTATTCTTTAATTCTGCTTGGTAGTTTAGTTGGATTGTTTTAGCATAGTAAAGAGTTTGTTGATTGAAATATGTTTGACTTTGAGTTTACTTACTTTTGTTAATAAATTCTTGTATTTTAAGAAATTGTGTGAATTCATTCCATGTGTGTGCAGAGTTTATGCTGTTCAATAATGTCAGATCTTGGCTCACCCTTTATATTTTGTCCTATTACCACTGCCTTACTGGGCTGGTATTCTCAGGACAACCCTTAACACACCGAAATATTATTTTATAAGAAAATTTAAATATTAATTTTAAATTATATTTTCAGATTCATAGTCACAACAAGACCTTCATTGAAGACTGAATACAGTCCTTTATTGCTTTTGTTTCATGGCATCACCACTTTAAACCCCAGGCTTTGTGTATTATCAAATAAACAATTGTTTGAAAATTGATAAATAATTCCCAGCAGGATGGATCATAGTATGTAACAAACACAGCGGGATCTTAGAATTTATCTTTCAGCAACAAAATGCATATTATTCACACAGGATCTGTACGCTTTACACTTTTTGAAGCCTCAAGGCTTACAGTGTTGGCACCGATAGGGTAACAATGTTATAATTACTGTTAAGGTTGATGTATTTAAAAAATGTTTATTTAGGAACACCAGTGCTTCTTTTTAAAATTAACAATTTAAACTTTTCATGTAAAACTATGTGCACCTAAATGACTCAACTCCTCATATTAAACACTGAGGGCTGGATGACTGGACTCCAATTCACACACCATTACTCACCTAAAAAGCACGAGGAAACTCAGCTCCAATTTGCTCACAACTACACAAATAGGGAAAAGATATTTGGGAATAAAGCAACAAATCAAAACTGGAACCTTTTGGGATCAGCAGTATGAATGAAGAAAGAAGAACAAAGCATATGCTGAAAGAACCCCCTTTCTGTAGTCTCACCTTGCCTACAACTAATAATGCGGAGGAGCAGCGGCTCTACTTCAAACTCCTTCATCCTCCAGGATGAAGGAGCTCCTCACCCTGTCTAAGGCTGAGCCCAGCCACCTTATGTAGGATACTGTTCTTCTTGATCCATAGGTGAGAGCTGAAACATTGACAGCCCGGTTAACCGACAGCTTTATCTTTTGGCTGATCTCTTTGATCACCACCACTCACTGAAGCACCATCCATCTGTCTATTTTTCTATTAGTCCATCCTGCCAACACTTCTGAAAAAGTACCAGAATACTTGAAATTGTCCAATTGGGGCAAAGACTGACTGCTAACCCAGCAGGAGCAGTGCAGCGTTTTTCCAATTGAGAACCATGGCTTCAGACATAGAGTAGCTGTCATTGTGGTTGAGATATTTCAAAAGTTATTTATTTGTTTGTTGCAAACAGCATTTAGTTTATATATTTTGCCAAGAACCCTAATTTGCAGTGGGGTTAAATAATCTAGGTGTAATTGCAGTAATAAGCATTCAGATGTTTACCATGGTTCTTGATGAATTCAATTCAATGTATTTATTTACTGCCATTTCACAACAAATGTCATTTCACAGCATTTTTTAAGACAAATTGACCCATTCACTACAGAAATATGTACTTATATGACAATAATCAAACACAATAACACTGACAAATTCAACTGCATTCATTCTAACTTGATCCTAGTTATACAACAGTGCACTCAAATTCAGTTTCTTTAACAATTTAATTAAACGTTGTTTATGTAAAGAAGTCCAGCCAACTGCATCATTCATTAATTCTGCATCAATCCTTCTTCCTATTGTTTTTTAAGGCATATTCCAAACAGGATCCTTAAAAACTACTAGTATTTAGTAGCTATGTTGTAATGTTATGAAACTGTTTTTATTTAAACATTTTAAAAGCAACAGTTTTGAGCAATCTTTCAAAAAATTTAATTGAGGCTGACTGATTTAGGTGATGTGTGTTTGTATGGTAGTCCTACAATGATCTTTGTGACAAAACACCCCCTTACAAAATAAAAATAAAAAAAGTTGTATTTGTTTCCCAACAGCATATGTTCCACTTCAACACTTCGGAATAAATTACCAAACAACCCTTATTTAATCATCCGCAACACTGTCACCTTTTCATGCTGTCGGTCGCATCACTGCATTATTACTAGGATAAAGTGATCGTTTTTCTCCTGTGAACAGGACATTTCCTGGAATAGTAGTACAATTAGAATATTTTTACATAATTTTCAGATAGATCAATCATGACTTAGAAATTTAAAGGCTTTTATGCTTTATTTATTCTCACTGATCTATTTAATATATAATCATAATTTAGTTACTTTGTTAATGAATACTGTATTTACCAGAATATCTCAGCAGTCTGAAAAAAATCAGTGCCCATGTTTCCAGAACATTTGGGCCACAAGAGGAATTTAGCTCAACAGTATAATAATCTGTTAGAATGGCTCTTTTATCAAGAGGGGAGGGGGTGCTAGATATTTATGATGCTGAAATTCAGGAGATAACATGTTTAATATTTAGCTTCAGTGCAAAAGAAAAGGGAAATAAGTAATGAACTGACACGGTCTTTGCACCAACTCAACAGAAGAAAAAAAATGCTTGCAAGTCTTGTCACCTTTTTCAGCACCATTTTTTTTTTGTCATATATCATCATATGTCTAAGGAAATGAAACATGAAAGCTGATGGCTTGTGCTTTGTAGCTCAGCTGCAGGCATAGACGCTAGTAAATATTTACATAAAACGCACAAGGGAAACAGCTCTCATGCAGGAGCTGGTGTCTTTGTCACCCTGATATTCGCAGTAATCAGTGCCTGTATTTGCATGCCCCTGGGTTAGGGTTGTAAGCTGTGTGGTGCGTAAACTTCAGAAGTACAGTTTTTTTTTCTTGCTTGTAAGAAAAGCAAATGAAGTAATTCAAGTATACACAATAGAATTGATCGCAAAAGAAACATTTGCTAAACATTTTGGGTCAAACATTTCTCCATGTGGATTGTTGTAATCCTCTCTTGTCATTCATCCCCATTCATTTTCAAAGGTATACAGATCTGGGGGTTGGTTACATGCAGGATGGTCAAATGAAGTTTTTTATTCCTCTTTTGTAGATAGCTGTTGCAAACTCAAGCATTGTGCTATTTAAATACCCACTGATTGCTACACAGAGGAGGGCCATCAGTCAAGAGAAATGCCGGGTGCTACCTCTTCACACAACCAGTCGCAGTTTGTCACTCCTGAACAACCAAAAGTTTCTTTGTTCTATTAAAAAGAAACACCTCCAGATCATGATGAAGCCTTCTCCACTGTGCCATGTAAAAAAAACACACCCAATGGGATCTCCTTGTCTTGCTAGTAATGTTGAAATCTATCATAACGGTTCATATTAAATGTTATTTTGTCAAAGAATAACACTTTCGATCACCTTTCAGTGTTTCATTGTTTGGCTTCAAATGTCCAAATGGGAATGTAAACTTCACATAATTGAACCAATCTCTTTGGCATCTTTAAAAAAAAATTTAAATGGCTGCCTTCCCGCATTTAACCTCTAAAGCAATGGCGTGTTGCCATTTTTCTCCAGCTCAACAGTGAAAAGTGATGTTCAATGTCGTTGAACATTACTTTCTGTCGTTGTGATGTTCAACGACAGAAAGGACAAGTTTCGATACAAATTTACCCGTTTACTGTTTGTATAACTGTTTAAATTTACTGTCCCCTCAAAATAGCTCAACAAATAACCATTAATATCTAAACACTGGCAACAAAAATGAGTATACCACTAAGTAAAAATGTCCAAGTTGTTGCCAAAGTGTCAATATTTTTTGTGGTCACCATCATTTTCCATCACTGCCTTAACTAACTTAAGCATAGAGTTTACCAGAGCTTCATAGCTTGCCACTTTAATCTTCTTCCACTCTTCCATCACGGAGCTGGTGGATGTTAAAGACCGTGCACTCCATCAACATCCATTTGAGGGTGCCCCACAGGTACTGAATAATGATTAGGTCTGGAGACATGCTTGGGCAGTCCAGCACCTTCACCCTCAGTTTTTTCTTTTTTTTATATCAAGGCATTGGTCGTCTTGGAGGTGTGTTTTGGGTCGTTATCATGTTGGTGTACTGCCCTGAAAAACAGTTTCCAAAGGTGGGGGATTATGCTTGGCTTCAGTATATCACAGTACATGTTGGCATTCATGGTTCCCTCAATGAACAGTAGCTTCCCACAGCCGGCAGCACTTGTGCAGTCCCAAACTATGACACTCCCACCACCATACTTGACTACAATAAAGACACATTTGTCTTTGTACTCCCCACCTGGTTGCCGTAACACACGCTTGACACCATCTGGACCAAATAAGTTTAGCTTGCTCTTATCAGACCACAGGACAGTTCAAGTAATCCATGTTCTTAGTCTGCTTATCTTTAGCAAACGGTCTGCAGGCTTTCTTCTGCATGATGGTAAATGGTAACGGCCTGAACTTGTATAGCGCTTTATCAAGTTCCCAGAGACCCCAAAGTGCTTTACACTACAATCAGTCATTCACCCATTCATACACACATTCATACATTGAAAGTGGTGAGCTACAATGTAGCCACAGCTGCCCTGATGCGCACTGACAGAAGTGATCTTTAGACGAGACTTCATTCTGGCATGACAGCAATGCAGACCAATGTGATGCAGTGTGCGGCCTATGGTCTGAGCACTGACCCCCACCCCTTCGATCTATGTAGCAGTGCTGGCAGAATTCACATCTATTTTTTAAAGACAACCTCTGGGTATGAAGCTGAGCACATGCACTCATCTTTTTTGGTCCAACATGGCAAGGCCTGTTCTGAGTAGAATCTTTCCTGTTAAACTGCTCTATGGTCTTGGTCAACGATGACATAGGCCATCTTTATGAAGAGCAACAAGTCTTTTTTTCCAGATCCTCTGAGTTCTTTGCAATGAAGAGCCATGTTGAACTTCTAGTGACCAGTATGAGAGAGTGTAAGAGTCATAACACCACATTTAAGGTACCTGCTCCCTGTTTATATCTGAGACCTTGTAACACTAAGTCACATGACACCAGGGAGGGAAAATGGCTAATTGTGCACAATTTGGAAGTTTTTACATAGGAGTGTACTTACTTTTGTTGCCAGAGTTTAAACATTAACAGGTGTGTGTTATTTTAAAGGGGACGGGAAATTTGCAATGTTACACAATCTATCCACTTTACATTGTATTAAAGTGTCAAATCTACAGTGGTGTGAAAAGATAAAATGAAATGCTTAAAAAAATTTATTACTGGTGAGTATTCACCTGTATAAGATAAAAACTAAAGTTACACTAGTCTAAAAACAGAAACTACAGAGTAAAATGTATAATAGATAACATTATTAAAAACATTTGACATGTGTATTGCAGAGATTATTAATAAATCATAAAGCAATATAATAATATAACAATGGACAGCATAATAGTTGCGAAACTGGATAATAACCAAAATTTAAATAAAATTAAACCTATAAGAGATAATAATAACCATAGACTAATGGTGCGTTCACACCGAATGCGGTTTCTGCAAAAGGAGCGGCCGATTTACATGTTATCCCTATGTAGAGGCGTGTTCAGGAGCGGAGCGGCGCCAAGCGAAGCGGGAGCCGAGCGATGGACGAGTTGAAAAATCTGAACTTTTTCCTAAATTCGCATCGCGTCAACCAATCAGGGACTGGATGTGGCTGTGATGAAGACTGAAAGACCGCAGCGGAGAAGAAGCAGTTGTCAGTGAAGATGGAGGACCAGATCATAGTGGCGGTGTGCAGCAAGCCAGAGTTGTATGACTCAACTAATTACTTTTACCAAGACAAGTGCAAAAAGGAACTGGCCTGGTTATGTTTAGGCACAAATATCTTATATTTAGGAGATGTGGCCATTAAAAATCAGCTGTTTTTTTTCTGAGCTGAGATATATTTACTCACCGAAGACAGATGGACAGGCGTTCAGCAGCGGGGATATAGTGCCCGTATTTGGTGTCCGGGAGGCAGATTCATCTCCCAACGCGGGACAGCAGATCTTCGAACTGGATCGTGGATTGACGGAAGTACCGCTGAAATTGATCGTCATCCAGACGCAGCTCCTGGAGTAGGTGGTGGTAATCTCTGAACTGTTCCCGTCCCTGAAGAATCTGGTGAACCCAGGGACGTCGAGGTCGGCGGCATTTTTCGGCTCTCCACAGGTAAAACACTGTAATTATCCGTGAAATCCATGTCGGCCATGTTCAGTTGAAACCAGCAAGCAGCAGATGGAAGGTCCTCCTACTTGATGACGCGGCAAAGCGTTGCCACTTGTTGCCAAATGCCAACGCGGAGTTCACGCGGAATGTCAAGCGGGCAAAAGCACACAAATGAGGCAAAATATTAGCAGAATCCGCGTTTGTTGTGAACACACCATAAAAATAAATCGAAACTAAATAGGTAAATTTTTTGTTTGCTTTAAAAAACATCCAAACTCTCTGCTACTCTCAAGTCTTCATGGGACCATATTAAGAAAAAGGTGCCTCACCTTGTGCTTTAGTTCTCACTTTAGGAATCAGACAGAAAAACCATCTCCACAAGAACCTTGGGTCCTGAAGAGTTTTTAAGAAAAAAGAAAATCCTGTAAAAGTGAGCACAGGAACGACCGAGAGTGTGGCCCCACTCCAAAAAAAAGAGCAGACCAGCCAGCCTAGTGCAACCAGAATATGTCCCATAAAGGAGAGCACATGACTAAAATGCCAAACCACCCACGAACCCACGAGGCAGAGCCAACAGAACGCCCAGTCCCAATACACATCCCACAGCAACACCGAGGCAGCCAATAAGCCACACCCGACCCAAAATGGCAGGCCCAATGAAATAGTAACCACCCACCAGTTTAGGCAGCCCCTAAACCCACCGATGCACCAAAACAATGGCGACTGTGGCTCAGTAGGAAGAGTAGTTGTCTTGCAATCAGAAGGTTGTAGGTTCGATTCCAGCTTCCTCCTGCCATATGTCGATGTGCCCCTGGGCAAGGCACTTAACCTCAAGTTGCCTACCGATCTGCGTATTGCGTATCGTTGTATGAATGTGAGTGCGATTGGGTGAATGTGGCTCTAGTGTAAAGTGCTTTGAGCGGCCTGTATGACTGGAAAAGCGCTATATAAGTTCAGTCCATTTATCATTTACATACCGGCCTGGACCCAAGCCCGGGGGTGCCACGCCCCAGGAACCCAGAGCCCCCAAGCTTACCGCAGACCTGCCCAGGAGCAGCACCACCAGGCCAGTAACCTATGTCCGCCAGCACAGGCTCCCAAAAAGCATTGCATGCAGCCACCAGATGTTGCCACCAAAGCCCCACCCCGATTGGGGCCACAGCCCCTGGCACCAGCGACCCCAGCCCAGGGACACCCCAAATGCCTCAGACCCCCCCCCCCGCATCCGCCACAACGCCCCACAGGGTGATCAAAGGTGCGCCGCCCTCACTAGGTGATGAAGCTGTTTAAAGGAGCCCAGAAAGATTTATCTGATGTGGAGGCAGAGGTTGTCTCAAGACTTACATAATCCAACAGAATGGTCTATACTGGTTAATATTAAGAAGGCTTTTATTTTTCCAATTCATGAGGATAGTTTACTTAGCAATACATAAGGCAGTGAAAACCGTGTGAACTGAATTTGTCTCTATGGAGACATCATCTAAGTTGCCCAACAAGGGGGAATGTGAAATATTAAATCTCAGACACTTTGATAAGTCTTCACATATCAGGCACCAGAACCTCTGAACAGGTGTACATAACCATAATGCGTTGATGTAAATGTCAGGCATATTGCCTGTGCACTGTAAGCAAGTATAGACGGTGCAAAACCCATTCTGAACATCTGTTGACCTGTACAGTACACTCTATGAAGGATTTCATATTGTATTAATTGTAAACTGGGGTTACGAGTCATTTTAAATGTTCTGGAACATATCTGAGACCAGAATGTTTGGTCAAAGTTAACTGATAAGTCCACCTCCCATTTCGTAATAAGAAGGGAAATTGAATCATCCATGTTAGGCAGGTATTCAATTCCTTTACTCCTCCAATCTGGAAAGTTTATCATATTATTATTTTTAGGATGTCAGGGTTTTTCCAGAGGGTGTACGTCTGCATTGGATAAGGGAAGACCTCGTCATTTTTCGAAACTTTCACAATGCTGTCAGAAAGGTGCTGATGTTGAGGTTTTTAAAGCATACATGTCATTTTGTATTTGAGCTAATAAATGGTCGATCTGAAATCTTAATATTAATGCCTAATGTTTGTTTCTACGTTTAGCTAGGGTTCATCTAGTGGACTGTGTTTAAACCATTTTGAGATGTATTATAGCCTGTTGGCTAAGAAGTGATGATGAAAGTTAGGTAGATATAGTCCTCATTTAGATAGAAAAACCATTTTGAACAAATAACTGAATGTGACTGCACTGTTCGATTGTTAGGATAAATTTGATTGTATGTACCTGAAATCTCGTACTCATACTCGTCGTCTTCCGCTTTATCCGGGACCGGGTCGCGGGGGCAACATACTCAGCAGAGACGCCCAGACGTCCCTCTCCCCAGACACCTCCTCCAGCTGTTCCGGGGGGAGACCGAGGCGTTCCCAGGCCTGCCGAGAGACATAGTCCCTCCAGCGTGTCCTGGGCCGTCCTCTGGGCCTCCTCCCGGTGGGACGTGCCTGGAACACCTCCCGAGGAAGGTGTCCAGGTGGCATCCAGTATAGATGCCCGAGCCACCTCAATTGGCTCCTCTCGATGTGGAGGAGCAGCGGCTCTACTCCGAGCCCCTCCCAGATGGCCAAGCTCCTCATCCTATCTCTAAGGGAGTGCCTGGCCACCTTACGGAGGAAGCTCATTTCAGCCACTTGTATCCAGGATCTCGTTCTTTCGGTCATGACCCAAAGTTCATGGCCATAGGTGAGTGTAGGAACGTAGACCGACCGGTAAATCGAGAGCTTAGCTTTTCAGGTCAGCTCTCTCTTCACCACAACTGGCACAGCGCCCCCATTACTGTGGAAGCCACACCGATCCGTCTGTTGATCTCCCGCTCTATTCTTCCTTCACTCGTGAACAAGACCCCGAGATACTTAAACTCCTCCACTTGAGGCAGGAACTCCCCTCCAACCTGAAGAGGACAAGCCACCCTTTTCCAGTTGAGAACCATGGCCTCGGACTTGGTTACCTGAAATCTGTATTATTGATATGACTTTGTGAAGTGCCTTGAGAGGACATGTGTTGTGAATTGGCACTATATAAATAAAACTGAATTGAAATGAATTTAGTGATGGAGAAGTCCAGAGATCTAAACCAATCAGATGACGGTTTATTTGGGATCACTGAGAATAAGTTATTGATTTTTGGCAAGACCATCATATGTATTGAAGCAACCCAGCCCATGAGTGATATGGGTAGAGATTTTCATCTATCGAGATCATATTCCTCTTATTTTAAAAATGGGATGTGGTTTAGTTTTATTAAATCTGCCAATCTAGGACAACTATTAATACCAAAATATGTAATATTCCCTGACTGTAGTTGTGTATTAAGGGAACTATGGAAAGAACAACTAATTGGAAGAACTGTGGATTTGAACCAATTTCAGAATTTCAGAACATATCTACAATATAATATAAATATATGTGCACAGTTTTAAGTGAGTGAGAGTAAATATAGAGCAGTATAAGATGCAAGAGCAATACAACAGTGCAGGTGATCATTGTGCAAGTATGGCAGTGCAAGTAAAGCAGGAGTCCAAGCTGAGCGTTAATGTAACTCATAGAGTTGCAGGTTACAGGTGTCCTGTCAGCAAAAAAAAGGGGGGGGGGGGGGGGAGAGTGTCAGGGTGGTTTCCGGGCTTTGTTAACCAGGCTGGTGGCAGATGGGAAAAAACTGTTCTTGTGGCGTGAGGTTTTGGTCCGGATGGACCGCAGCCTCCTGCCAGAGGGGAGAGTCTCAAAGAGTCTGTGACCGGGTTGGGAGGGATCAGCCAGAATCTTCCCTGCCCGCTTCATCAGAGATGAGTCCGATCAGGGTGGTGTCATCCGCAAACTTCAGAAGCTTGACAGACTGGTGACTGGAGGTGCAGCTGTTGGTGTACAGGGAGAAGAGCAGAGGAGAGAGAACACAGCCTTGGGGGGAACCGGTGCTGATGGTCAGGGAGTCAGAGACGTGCTTCCCCAGCCTCACGCGCTGCTTCCTGTCAGACAGGAAGTCAGTGATCCACCTGCAGGTGGAGTCGGGCACACTCAGCTGGGAGAGCTTCTCCTGTAGCAGAACTGGGACGATGGTGTTGAAGGCAGAGCTGAAATCCACAAACAGGATCCTGGCGTAGGTTCCTGTGGAGTCCAGGTCCTGGAGGATGAAGTGAAGGGCTAGGTTGACTGCATCATCTACAGACCTGTTGGCTTTGTAGGCAAACTGCATGGGGTCCAGGAGGGGGTAGGTGATGTCTTTTAGGTGTGAGAGCACAAGGCGCTCAAAGGACTTCATCACCACAGAGGTCAGGGCGACGGGTCTGAAATCATTAAGCCCTGTGGTCCTTGGCTTCTTGGGAACAGGGACGATGGTGGAGGACTTGAAGCAGGCTGGCACATGACATGTCTCCAGTGAGGTGTTAAAAATGTCTGTGAAGACTGGATACAGCTGATCAGCGCAGTGCTTCAGGCTGGCTGGTGAGACAGAATCCGGACCAGCAGCTTTCCGGGGGTTCTGTCTCCTGAAGAGTTTGTTGACGTCCCTCTCCTGGATGGAAAGAGCCGTCCTCGGCGTGGGTAGGGGGCTGGTGGGGGGGAACTTCAGGGTGGGGGTTGGAGGTGCCAAGGCCCCTCTTGAGGTTGGGGAGGTGGGGGTGGTGGATTGTGGCTGCAGCTGTTGGGGGGCGTCGTGGGGGATGGTTGCAGGACTGTCCCTTTGTCTTTCAAAGCGGCAGTAGAACTCGTTTCTGATCCCCTTACGGCAGGATCCTACCTAATTTATCGTTATTCCCTTTCGGCGGAATAATACCTTTCCAATTGCTGTCTCCTTATGGCGAGACACAACCAACAACTTGTCGCTTGCGATCCCCTTCCTGCGGGATCCTACCTAATTTATCGCTATTCCCTTTCGGCGGAATAATACCTTTCCAATTGCTGTCTCCTTTCGGCGAGACACTACCAGCGAATTCCAACTTTTTTTAATATTAAACAAAACGTCTCACCTCTGAGCTGACTTCTAGGTGACTCTCCGGACCCCCTGAGTCACCTGGCCTCGAGCGAAGCAGTTAACCCACCGGCCTGATGTGAATTTACACACCGGGGCTTTCAGTCAACAAGCCTAGGTGCGGCTGTACGGTAGCGCTTCCTCGGCATCGGCGGACCCCAGGGTCCTTCAGTCACTGCAAAAAAACAAGATTAGGTTAGTTAAAAAAATTATCCGGCGTCGAAGGACCAAGTTAATGTTAGGTATTAACATTCCCCCATCCCCCTTTCTGTGGCATGTGGGAAGGGAAGAGCACTTTGTACAGACATGAGTAATAAACAATACAAAAGTTTTCAAACCCAACAGTGGGCCCGAACCAGCCGCCCAGGCTCTGCTTTCCAGAGGGGGGGTCCGCAAACCTCTCCCTGTAGATTGAATCACGTCGGGGTCACCAATTTGTAGGAGATGGCGGTCTTATCACTGAGCTAAATAATTAACACAGAACTCAGAAATATCTCTCAAGCAGTCCCCATGGGGGGAACTTTTATTCAAAGCGCACAAAAAACATCTTCACAAAAATTCCACAAGTCTCCCTCCTTCAGTCCTTAAAGGGCGGCTTTTTATACAGATACAAAGCATTGGTGTGTATCTGGGTCCTCTTGAACAGTTGAAATCATCATACTCATTTATGTAAACCTTCTTGGCAACTACAACATTGCTTTTCTCAACTTTTCCGGGAATACATTCCAGCCAGACATCTGGAAAACATCAAGTTGGCCTACGTGACAGTCTACATTAACATTCTCATGATTTTGATCAACTCCTCATTCCTGAGCTAAACTGGACTGCTGAATTGATGTCACACTGACCTGGCAGGGGTCAGCGTATCACAAAGTTTCCTGGCTGGACTGCAACAAGACCCATTAATCATTTCTCACGCCAACAACTTTTCCCCAATGTAATCTATTATCAGAAGGCTTGCATGTTTACTCAGAGTGAACAATTCTTCACAGAATTCATCTTACAATGGTAAAAACAATAACACTTTTTAATCTAATCAAACAAAGCTTTATGCTTCCACAATCTCTGACCCTGTGTCGAAAGGGAAATTGAGTTAGATACATCCACCTATAATGGTTAGACAATATAGGTGATGTATATGTTTATTTTGGTCCAGTTTGGCATTTCTTTGCCTTCTAAATCAAGACTGTATTCTTCTGTTTGCATCAGTGAAACTCTAGCGTCACCTTCCAATCCCATATTCGGACGTGCATATGTTTCCTCCTATATTGCAGGTGTAGGGGTTTGCTTAAAATAGTTGCACAGGTTGTCGTTCAACCTTTGGCTTACCCAAGTTTATGCTTGAAAGAAAATGATAAAATAGAATAAAATAAAGGCAAAAACATAAAAATTACTTAAAATGAATCAAATCTAAAAAAATATGTTCAAAGTTAGACAAAGTTAGACAACTAAAGGTAGTTGTATGACTCTGACCAAACATGCTTCACGCACGGAAGGAAAAACCTGGAAAATGTTGAAAATATATAGCAGAAGTGGTAATGAATGATAAATAACTTCAGATTGTAGCTCAAGTTATTTCCTCTGATCACAGGTGTTGGGATTATCTGCCTGTGAAATGGAAAAACAAAATCATGTAATCAGACTAGTTTTGTTTCTGTGGTTGCAACTGTAATTATCACCAGTAAACACCAGATGGCACTGAGAGCCTGTCTTGCACTGGGGAAAATCCAGCTGCAGTTGTAGTTGCATCCAATGGCCACCAGATCGGGATGCTGCGATGTCCTTGACTGAGAGAGTATTAGTATCCAGCTGTGCTTACACCTAACGGACACCAAAAGCAGATGGATCAGCCTCCTACTGGAACCCATCTCCACGAGAGGGGCTGGACTCTCTTCTACTCTGGAGTGGCCCACGGGGAGAGGCAGCAGGCTGGGGTGGGTTTGCTTGTTGCCCCCCAGCTCGGCTGTCTCGTGTTGGGGTTTACCCCAGTGAATGAGAGGGTTGCATCCCTGCGCCTTCGGGTTGGGGACAGGTCTCCGACTGTCATTTCGGCCTACAGTCCGAGGGGTAGTGCGGATTACCCGGCCTTTGTGGCGTCCCTGTCGGGGGTGCTGGATAGTGCCCCTCCCGGGGACTCCATTATTCAACGCCTACGTTGGAAATGAAAGTGACACCTGGAAAGGCGTGATCGGGAGGAATGGCCTTCCCGATCTGAGTCCAAGTTGTGTTTTGTTATTGGACTTCTGTGCTAGTCACGGATTGTCCATAATGAACACCATGATGAAACATAAGGGTGTCCATCAGCGCACTTGGCACCAGGACACCCTAGGCAGGAGGTCAATGATTGACTTTGTTGTCGTGTCATCAGACCTTCGGCCACATGTTTTGGACACTCGGGTGAAGAGAGGGGCTGTCCACTGTGCTGGAAGAGGAGAAAGCCGGACAGACTTTGGCAGGCCAAAGAGCATAGTGAGGGTCTGTGGGAACGGCTGGCGGAGCCCTTTACCAGGGATGTATTCAACTCCCACCTACGGGAGAGCTTGAACCAGATTCTGGGGGATGTTGGAGACATAGAGTGAGAGTGGCCATGTTCTCCGCTTCTATCGTCGATGCTGCTGCCCCTAGCTGCGGCCGTAAGATCTGCGGTGCCTGTCGTGGCGGCAATCCCCGAACGCGGTGGTGGACACCGGCTGTAAGGGACACTGTCAAGCTGAAGAAGGAATCCTATCAGCTGTGGTTTGCCTTGTGGGACTCCTGAGGCGGCTAACGGATACCGTTAGGCCAAGCGTGCCGCAGCCCGGGCTCGAGGGACTATGTCTCTCGGCTGGCCTGGGAACGCCTTGGGCTCCCCCCGGAGGAGCTGGGGGAGGTGTCTGGAGAGAGGGACATCTGGGCGTCTCTGCTGAGTCTGCGACCTGGTCCTGGATAAAGCGGAAGACGACAAGTACAACAAGTACGAGTACGAGCCAGACTTTGTTGTAACTTTGAAATTACGAACTGAAATAGTTGTCAGTGTTTCCTCTTACAACTATTTCCTGTTACAACTGAAATAGTTGTAAGAGGAAACACTGAATTAAAAATAAGACTAAATGTAAAATATAAGACCATTAGAGTAGAACATCATATTAGTACAAATGTCAGGACCTGCTCCTCCAGTGATAAAGAGCAGAATAGGTACAGTGGTGCATTTAAAAAAAAAGTAATTACCCTTAAAGGTTTATATCAGATATACAATACAAAATTAAATATCCTGTCTATTATAAAGTTAAAACAATATTCAAGCATAGTTCCAATTTGCTCAGTTACCAACAACTTGTCTCTGCATTGTTGTTCTTTTCTGAACGTGTCCAAAAGTAGGATTACAACTTCTTGCTTTGCTCTCGGTGGAGGTCACACGCGTTTTCTCCCTCCCTCCTGCCTGCTTCTGCATCTGCTTTGTATGTGTTTTTCTCAGAGCCTCACTTTACATATCTTCCAAACTTGCAAATTATGGATTTGGTCAGCTGATCTCTAAACGTTCGTTCGTTCGTCGTCTTCCGCTTATCCAGGACCGGGTCGCGGGGGCAGCAGACTCAGCAGAGACGCCCAGACGTCCCTCTCTCCAGACACCTCCTCCAGTTCCTCCAGGGGGAGCCCAAGGCGTTCCCAGGCCAGCCGAGAGACATAGTCCCTCCAGCGTGTCCTGGGCCGTCCCCTGGGCCTCCTCCCGGTGGGACGTGCCTGGAACACCTCCCGAGGAAGGCGTCCAGGAGGCATCCGGTATAGATGCCTGAGCCACCTCAACTGGCTCCTCTTGATGTGGAGGAGCAGCGGCTTATCGTCTCTCCTTCTTTGTGTCACTTTCCAATCAAGAACTTGTCTAACTTCGGGACATCCTTATGAAGAACAAACTGGTGAACCGGTGTGTCCATTAACATTTACATCACTTTGGTCCTTGGTGCAATGACGCGATGTCGCCACCACGGACCTTGGAATCATGCAGGTCCGAGTTCGACTATCACTTCCACCTCGTCGTTAAGTCAATAAAGAGTTATTTTTACTGATGGCATGAATTTGGCTTTAATGTGAATCGTACAGTCTCGAAGTTGGTATGATTACAGAATCATCTTGATCACAATATTATGTCACCATTGAACTAAAACAGGAGGCATCCAGTGTAGATGCCCGAGCCACCTCAACTGGCTCCTCTTGATGTGGAGGAGCAGCGGCTCTACTCCGAGCCCCTCCCGGATGGCCGAGCTCCTCACCCTATCTCTAAGGCAGTGCCCGGCCACCCTACGGAGGAAGCTCATTTCAGCCGCTTGTATCCGTGATCTCGTTCTTTCGGTCATGACCCAAAGTTCATGGCCATAGGTGAGGGTAGGAACGTAGACCGACCAGTAAATTGATCAAATTCTTTCCACGGGAAGACAAGGTAAAGGAGAACCCCCTTGCCCAGCCATTACATTCTTCTCTGGATACACAATGGATTCCTGGCAACAGTGGAAGATTGTGTGCTTGACTACAATGTCGGTTGAGGATACAGAAGACGTTTATATATTTGCATTTTTGATAACAGGATTTCTGCTTTTTGGAGCCGGTAGTTACCTGACTAATCGAGTGAGTAGCAAAACATGTGCAGCTGTTCAAAGCATCCCAAAGCTGCCTGCGATGCTGAATGAAATCTGCAGAGCGATCAATGCTCAGACTGAATTGTTAAGAGAGCTAAGCCGCAACCTGGATGTGGTTCTTGAACAGAATCGTAGCCTGGAAGCCGCTTTTGGACTCAGAGGTGAAAGGATTTAATCATGGAGAAGGTTGTTTGCTCCAGAACTGCGGGAATGTCCTAGAAATTTGGATATTTGGATTCGCAATTGAGAGATAACAGTAAAAACTGTTGGAAAGCCACACAACTGCTTGAAGCAGAACACTTATTGTTTTTCTAAATCTGGTGCCCCAATGCGGTCTTGGCAACTTCTGCTAAGCGGCTATCGACAAAATATGTTATGTAAATATGGTGCTCTTTCCCAGCACCCCCGAACAGCAGTGACCCAGATATGACTTTGCGGTCGATTGAGAAAACTTCCATCTCTCTCCTCAAGGACAATGGCGCTCTATGTGGAGAACGCTCTAATTCTTGCACACACATTCACAGTTATATATTCGCACCCCCAGGATTCCACCACACTCTTGCAAAATCTTTTCTTCTTGTGTGTTGCTTAGCCCTGCACCTAATTGTGTGATTTCAAAACTTTTCATAGATTTTTAGTTTTATCAGAAGGATTACCAGCTTAAACCAAACATTATTAGTAATAGAAAATTTGGACTATAGCTGCTCTTACACCAATGACCCAGCTTTCTTAGTTAGACTACAATGGACTGTTATTACTTAGTTCAACTTCAGTACTAGTAAAAGTAATATATTATTAGCAACTGAAAATGTGGATTAAAGCTGTTGTGTACCAGTGACTCGGCTTCCCCAGTTAGAATTCAATGGAATGATGAGACTATCAATACTATCATCTTCTTTTAGCATAAGATGCTTTATTATTAAGAGTGGCTTGGAACCAATTTCTACCAGTAAACCCGGACGGATTATTAATGATTATTACTCCCTAGGCTTTTTAGTGTCATTTGATTTGTTTTTCTGTGTTCTGTATCATTCTAATGTTTTTCCTCATGTACAGCGCTTTGAGTGTCTTGTTGCTGAAAAGCGCTATATAAATAAACTTGACTTGACTACAAATAATCAAAGTCATTCAGGGCGCTGTTCAGGTCTCAACACTAACTCCAGGAATTTCCTAATCTGTAAACATTTCACAGGCCCATTTAATAGCATTTTCAACAGTGCTCTGCTCAAAAACGAGTAGCTTGCCCAGCCCATAAATTAGTACCAACAAATTAAGAGACGTAAATTTTGACTTGATTGCTCTGTAAATAAACTTTGATCAGGAAGGTAAAATTTCAGCCTATTATTCAAAGTCGGTTCTGGTTAGAATTATGAAACCCTATCCATTTTTTTCTAAATTCTCCAAAAGTGGTGATTTTGAGTCCTCAAAAGATAAAACCCTCTCCTGTCTGATGTGGAGCGTATAGGATCCACTGGGAACCCTGTCTGGAGGTTGACCGCAGAGTGTAGCGGACCCTCTGGGAACCCTGTCTGGAGATTGGCCGTAGAGGACCCATGAGGAATCCCATTAGGTGGTCAACCGAAAGACAGAGATGGAAACTCGAACCCACAAAGGAGGTCTGGGGACCTGAACCCATAGAGGACCTCTGGAGACTTGAACCCACTGAGGAACTCTGGAGACTTTAATCCACTGAGGAACTCTGGAGTCTCGTGACTACTGTGGAGATCTGGAGACTTATTACCACTGTGGAGCTCTGGAGAATGATTGTGGAACCCATGATAGAGCTCTGGAGAATGGCTGTTGTACCCACAATGGAGTTCTGGAGACCAGCCAAGTAATCTTAAATGGAGCTTTGGAGAACGCCAAAGGAACCAATGATGAAGAAGATCTGCTCTGGGACCCTTAGAATAGCCTTGGGGAGCTACATGAGAACCCCTGAGAGGGTGGTGCAGAAACCACTGGAACCCTTGATGAGTCCCTGTGGTCGTAGATGGAGGTCCCGGTCGTTTTGAAGTCCCGGAAAAGCATCAGAGGACAGTACGTACTCGAACCCCTCTAGATCAGGAAATAGAGGCAGGTCATCCTCAAACTCCTCTGATCAGGACATGGAAGCAGTTCCCCTTTCTACCCCTCTTGATCAGGAGACGGAGGCGGTTCATCCTCAAACCCCTCTGGATCATTAGACGGAGGCAGTTTGGCCTCAAACCCCTTTGGATCAGGAGACAGACCGCCTTAGGTGCTGAGAAGGATGGAGCCAGAAGTGTAGAACAATGAGGAAAATGAACGTGACAAAGACTAGCCAAGAGTGTAGACGGTGGTGATGAGGAAGAAGACAGATCAGGGTTCCAGAGCTGTGGAGGATGATTACCTGTTTGAAGAGTTTCAGTCAGGCTTCCGAGCTCATCATAGTATTGAAACAGCACTGCTGAAAGTCACTAATGATATTCTTATGGCCTCAGATAATGGACTTGTGTCTGTACTTGTCCTTTTAGATCTCAGTGCTGCATTTCATACAGTCAATCACAATATTCTCTGACAAAGGCTGGAATATGCTGTAGGGATCAGGGGAACAGTCCTAGGCTGGTTTAAATGTTATTTGTCTGACAGATTCCAGTTTGTTCATGTAAATGATAAATCATCTTTAAACTCCAGGGTTAATTGTGGAGTACCACAGGGTTCAGTGATTGGGCCAATTCTCTTTACTATATATATGCTTCCAATAGGTCAAATTATCAGGCAGCATTGGATACATTTTCACTGTTACGCTGATAACACTCAGCTTTACTTATCCATGAATCCTGATGAGCCCAACCAGTTAGATAGACTATCTTCTGCTTCTGAATTCAGACAAGACAGAAGTTGTCATCTTTGGACTGGAGTCTTTAAAAAAGAAACTGCTTAGTCAATCACTTAACCTGGATGGCATTAAATTGACCTCCGATAATAAAGTAAAAAACCTTGGTGTTACTTTTGACCAGGACATGTCATTTAAATCCCATATTAAACAGGTTTCTAAGATTTCCTTCTTTCATCTCCGGAACATTGCCAAAATTAGAAATATCCTGTCGAGGAGCGACGCTGAAAAACCAGTCCATGCATTTGTTACTTCAAGGCTGGACTATTGTAATTCGTTACTATCAGGATGTCCACAAAATGCAGTTAAAAGCCTTCAGCTGATTCAAAATGCTGCAGCAAGAGTTCGGATGAAAATTAAAAAGATAGATCAAATTTATCCTGTTGTAGCTTCCCTTCATTGGCTCCCTGTTAAATCCGGAATACAATTTAAAATTCTCCTCACATATGAAGCCCTTAATGATTTAGCTCCATGATACATCAGAGATCTGATTGTTCCATACGTTCCTAACAGAGCACTTTGTTCTCAGACTGCAGGTTTACTGGTAGTTCCTAAAGTCTCTAGAAGTAGAATGGGAGGCAGATCTTTTAGTATCAGGCTCCTCTCCTGTGGAACCAGCTCCCAGTTTTAGTCGTGAGGCAGACACCCTGTCTACTTTTAAGGCTAGGCTTAAAACTTTCCTTTTTGATAAAGCTTATAGTTAGTGGCTTAGTTTATCCTTAGCTATCTTCCTTATTTTTTACCTCCGTCTTCTTCCCTCCCTGTTGGATGGAGTAAAGGGGAGTCAGGTTTAGCCTAAACCGGCTCAGTTATGGTTGAGGTGCAAACACACCCTCCATTTCTGCTACCTGTATGACCCCCTCTCTTTTCCAAAGGTTATGGTCAATCTGACAGAGAGAGGTATCCCAATCGTTGTGGTTTTTAATATAACAACAGCCATCAGTGGGCTTTAGATGGACAAACCTTCTACTTTTAAGGCTAGGCTTAAAACTTTCCTTTTTGATAAAGCTTATAGAGTGGCTTAGGTTATCCTGAGCTATCTCTGCAGTTATGCTGCTATAGGCTTAGGCTGCTGGAGGACATAATGACCCCTTTCACCCTCTTCGCTGCATTCTCACACTACTCTCCAATTTTGCATTATTTGCTGTTATTTCAGCTTTTAACTTTATTCTCTCTCTATTCTCTTCCTAGAAGCTACACCTGGCCTGACTCTGTGTCTACCTGTGACACCTTTCTGGTAAGGGGCATTGTCCAAGCTTTGGCTGGCAACAGCTAAATGCTCACCCTCTACCGATGATCCACATGGCCCTGTCTTTTAGTGTTTAACCCTTCTCTCTCCTAGACATGGCAATTGACTGAGCTTTTACTGTGACTAACTCTATGTGCTCTCTTTCAGACTCTAACATTGAAAACTGGCTCAGAGTTTGTCTGTTCTTTCTTTCTAGATGAAACGACTAAAGGAGCTACATCCATTAACATTTACTTTTCCTTCCCATTGAAAGTACTCCTAGATCAGTGCTTCTGTCTTCTTTTTGTGTCTCTGCTCTGTTCTCTCAAACCCCCATTCGGTCATGGCAGATGGCCGCTCACGCTTGGCCTGGTTCTGCTAGAGGTTTCATCCTGTTAAAAGGGAATTTTTCCTCTCCACTGTCACTACATGCATGCTCAGTATGAGGGATTGCTGCAAATTCAATGCCAGTGACTGTCCACTGTCTCTACATGCTCATCCGGGAGGAGGTAATCCCGCAAGTCACTGACTGGATGCAATCTGCTGGGTTTCCTTTGACAAAAAACCTTTTATCCAATTTGAAAAAATAACTGAATCTGACTGCACTGTTCAATGATTAGGATTAATTGGAATGTATGTACCTGACTTTTGTGAAGTGCCTTCAGACGACGTGTTGTGAATTGGCGCTATATAAATAAACTGAATTGAATTGAATTACGCCGGAGTTGCAGAGGAAAATGTTTTCTGGAGAAGTGAAGCAGGGAACTCCGCCACTTCCCACTGAAGCCCACTGCAGGGCACTGAAAGAACAGTGGAGAACGGCGGAGAATCCTGGGCTTGGGGAAGTTGAATTGTGGTCTGTGACGTGGGGCTTGCCTGGAACTTGGAAGCCTGGGGTGAGGTCGGAAATGTCGGAGGAAGGAGGAAATTGTTAACCAGACCTTCCAGAAGAGGTGAAGAGGCATTGGTCTGACCTTTTGAAACTGGGAGGAAGGCAACAGCATAAACCTCTGGAAAATAAATGGGGGCGCCAGCCAAACCTTCTGAAACAGGAAAAGGAACATCTTGATGATGACATTGCCTTCAGCGGGACAAGGAGGAACAGGAAGTGTCGCCTGACTGTCGGCGATCAGAGCGGAGGCTATGGTTGGATCCTCAAAGATATAGGTTGAGGTGGAGGCCAGAACCTCAGAGGCTGGAGCCGGTTTTCCATGGAGAGGGAGATAGGAGATGTCTTAACCCAGTCCATACCCCGGCGTCTCCAGCACCAGCTTGGAACCACAGAATGTCTTCTCCATCTCTTCCAGTAATGGGGCAGAGGGCAGGATTTCAATGACCTCCCCATACATGGCCCTTGGCTGCCCCTCCTGCTGCTGCTGGATCCAACGGACCAATTTGAAGGCACTGTCTGCTTGGTACATTTTAGACTGTTGGACCAATATGCAGATAAGGGCGAGGGAACCACAAGGTGTGTAAGATTGTCTTCAATAATAATAATTTGCAGACTTACAAGGACAATGCAGGACATAGGCAGGGTGACAAACATGGAGCAGGTAGAAAATAGGAGGAACCAGTGGAGAACAATTAAAACCTGAGGGTATAATTAAAGAGGAAGGGTGGAGAATGGACCAATAAACAAGGGGAGCTAATCAGGGGAAATTGGGAGATGCTAATAAGAGAGAAAATGCAGTGCAAATGAAGGAGGGAGGCTACTCAAAACAAAAAAGCAAGGAATGGTCTAACTGTACTCTGAGATGTGATTTATTATGTTGTTCCTTAAATAAAGATGATTAAATCAGCTGAGTGGCTGATTAGCGGCTGAGATCTTGCTAGAGTTGTGTGTAAGTAATATGGCAGTATACTGCTAAACAAACACAACAAAACTCAGGTAAAACAAGCCAATAAGTTCAAGCCAAACATAGAAACATTTAAAATACTAACAACTGTCTCATAAATAAACAAACTGGACAAAAAAACCTTGGACAGCCTGAAGAGCTACATGTACGAGTGTTTTGATAACATTGTAATGGGCAAGACACACAAATCTCCACCCATGGCCACACCAACATGAAAATGCACCCGTTCAGAGTGCTCAGCCAGCACCTCTACTATATCTCCAGAGAAAAGCTGTGCTGATGTCCTGTCCAACGACAGGAAGCAAACAAGCCTGGATGCTCATCTCGTCCTGGGGGAAGTTCATCAGATAATCAAGCAATGGCCCTGGATGTACCACTGACTTCAACTGAAATACAATAAGTTCTTACAAAAATGCCCAGTAGAAAGGCTCCAGGCCCAGATTGATTCCCAACAGAGTTCTACTATTTTGGCTCCAATACTCTAGAGAATGTTGCAGGAAACTGAGGAAAATGGTAGACTTCTGCCAAATATGAATTCTGCTAACATTACTCTCCTGTTAAAACCAGGAAAAGACCCAGTACTTCCTACCAGCTACCGTCCCATATCCCTTATAAATGTTGATCTCAAAATTCAATCTGAAAAGACTCACAAAAAGAGGGTTGGCAATTATAAAAGTTTTAATGATGTGAAATTACATTATTATATCTTTGGCGCACGGACCTGGGAAGAACACATTGTTTTGGATTTTCTTAAATTTAATTCTTAAATAAATTTATTCAAAGGCATTTCAGCGTTTGAAGACTCTGTCACTGAGTTTAGTCAGTGAAGCAGTTTGTTTTTCTTTTTTTCTCAATCTCCATCCATCAACTGTTTTACTTTAAACTATTTAAAAAATAGTTTTAACTATTTAACTTATTTACACTCAGACTTTCACCCTGTGGAAAACCAAACTTATCTTCCCGAATTAAAGCACATTTAACACAATCAGAGTCTGGAGAAGGAGGCACTGCTGATGCCTTTGAGGTTCCGGAATTTTTTTTTACCCGTTCTGTCATCTGGCATTCTCCTT
Organism: Girardinichthys multiradiatus; assembly: GCF_021462225.1. Taxonomy (NCBI): domain Eukaryota; kingdom Metazoa; phylum Chordata; class Actinopteri; order Cyprinodontiformes; family Goodeidae; genus Girardinichthys; species Girardinichthys multiradiatus. Next base: position 41,461,772 of record NC_061811.1, read on the forward strand.
TATAAGCGGTAGAAATCGCAAAAACCACCGGCAAAACCCTTTGTTTTGCTTTATCTTATTGTTACCAATAAGAACCTCCCTGTATTCCTTACAGGGTAACCTGGCCCTCAGTCGATGTCCTCCCTCTCCCAACTCCGGAACCTAATTAATTAGTTAGGAGATGATGGTTAATGTGTAATAAAAATATATATATTATATATATATAATATATATATAATATATATATATATATTATATAATTCAGAGCAACTTCTCACCCAGATATATCTGCAGATCAATAGTTCAGATCCGATCAGTCAGAAGCCGCAGGCAGGCACCAGGACTCCCCTCTGTTAAATAGAGGTGGACTGAGGACAACTTAGTGTCCAGGCTGGTCAGGTGTCCGTGTCCCCTCCTGCGGATTCCTCTGGCCCGTCGAATCCTGTTCATGACGCCAAAATTGTTATGGATTTTCTTATCAAAGTGGGAGAGAAATCAGCTCATTAACAATAGAAAGACCGGAATTTGTCTTTATAAATTTATTCAAAAGCATTTCAGCGTTTGAAGACTCTGTCACTGAGTTTAGTCAGTGAAGCAGAGCCCAGAACAAGAGTTTACAGACAGTATTTAAACAGTATGTGGGTGTTACTTCAACTTAAAAGAGGTTTAGAATTATGATCCCCAGACCCTCCCCGGGTCAGAGGTAACAAGGTTATTTATGAGGGCACCCATCTACCATCCCTTGAGGCATGCATTTCAGGGAGTGTTAACCATAAACCTCCTGATAATGTATTTACAGACCAACTCCTCTAGGGTAACAAAACACAGAGGTCAGAGAGGAGAGAGGTAAAGGGATGTTCAGAGCATTAAAAATAATTTTCCATTACAACATGAATGCTGTGAATGATATGAGCTAAGATGATCATTTGTAAGGCTTAGATTTAGAGATGTCTTCCACCTGAGCTCAGCTGACAAGCGAGGAGGAACACAGCCGAAGGTCCTTTAAAAACAAGGCGTCGGAAGGTGATTGGATGATGAATCAGGCAGACAGGATGCTGATTGGAAGGCCGGGAGATGCACGGGGAAGTCATTGGACGGTGGAGACGGCGAGGGTGAGTCTTTCATTCTGAATTATCGTTTAAACTCCATTGATATGTAAAATAATATGTATGTCCTCTCATAATACATCCTGACCAAACAGGTTTTATAAAAGGGAGGAATTCATCCACAAATTCATCATTGACACTAACATATTATCTCTAGATGCAAAAAAACCATTTGATAGTCTCGTACTTGTACTCGTCGTCTTACGCTTATCCGTAAGAGAGACGCTGTTAGGGTTAATTAATGATTATATATGTTTTAACTTTAATAGAAGTGAAGCTTGCTGTTCAGAGTGATTATATCTTATATGTACAAGAGCTGCAAGATAGAGACAGGATGTTCTAGAACATTCTGTCAGTGCAGCTGTTTCTAATCATTATGAGTGTGCATCTCTCCCTTTTTTGTGCTTGGAACATTCTGTAACCAGGGCCTCTTCTCTTATGAATAAAAGGCAGAGAGAGCAGGGGCTGTTTCAGAGTGTTGGTGGAGGATTGTAACTGAGCAGCCTCTGAAACACTCTCACCTGCAGGTTAAAATGAACTAACTTCTCTGTGTCTTTCTTTGTGCAGAATTGTGAAAGTGTTTGGTGTTTAAACCTAACATAAATGGTCCTTCGAGCCGGAGGCCAAGATGCTTGATGATCCCAGTGGGTGAGTGAGATTCCAGACAAATCTGTGGCCACAGTACTAATACCCTTTCCGGGACTGGTCCCTCCCTGACAGGCTGGGGTCTGACGGCTGACGGTACTCCCGAGGACACAGAGAACCAGTGAGTAGGTCTTTCATTTAAAAGGAATGAGTGATGAAATGCAAATGACCTAAAATAGTACAGTATAGAGAAACCCTGACAATTCTAGACACTATCAGGTGAACTAAAATAGACAGTTAAATTCCGCAGGAGGGTAGACTCCCTTAGTTGAAATAGACTAATTAAACTCTACACAGGACGGCGGAGTCCTCTGTTGTATTAAAATAGACAGTTAAATTCCGCAGGAGGGTAGACTCCCTTAGTTGAAATAGACTAATTAAACTCTACACAGGACGGCGGAGTCCTCTGTTATATTTTTGTGAAAGTAATTAAAGTAAGAGTAAAACGCGTAAAAAAGTGTGACTGAAAAACGAGTGGAAGAGTGAATGGAATCGTAACGACCATTAGGTCCTTACCTTTCATATAAACTGAAAACAGATAGTAAATGGTGAGCCTTTGTGGATGCTTGTAGGCAAGAAAATCCCACCTGAACAGGGTTGAAGTGGATTTTACCACAACTGACTTCTTGATCACCATCCTGTTTTCAAATACATAAATCCAGTATTTAGAATACACCAGGTATTAAAAAACATACTGGATCTAAATCTAGTTCAAAATGGGAAAGGGGCAAAGTAAAGAGAAACAAAGTAAACTAATTGACTTAGAAGGGGAGGTAAAGTTTATGGAGAACTATGTAAAAGGAGCAGGTATGATCTGTCATAGATGGAATAAAAAATAAAAAACATGGGTTTTTGGGCAAATTAGATACAAAGGATGTCTTAAAATTACAAGGGGATCTAAAATTAGCAATAATGAAAACTAAAAAGAGAAAAATAACAAAGAACAATGGGGGAAGAACAGAGAAAAAGCTCTAATTTAACAGAAATATGTGCACGATGGCATAAAAATACGGATTTTCAGGTAACTTAATTATCACTGAAATCCTAAAACTACACAGGGATCTTAAACTGGAGATTATGCATTTAAAAGATTCAAGAGACAATAAAAAACCTTGCCAGATTATAATTTCAAAGGGGACTTTTCAGTCCCTGAGTGCTCACAGTTGATAAACAGACCTTGTGGAAACAAAAGGGGTTATGAGGAAACAATGTGCATTTTAAGAATAATAGAAGTCAAATTATGTTCAAATCTTTGCAAATAAAAATTACTCTGACAGAGAAATAAGTAAGTAGTGTGTGAATGTGTGTGAATGGGAATGACTGATTTCATTGTAATGCATCTTTGAGGGACATTAAAAGCGCTAATAAAGGTCTGATGTTCTGATGATCTTTGCCAAATTTATATCTTAATAAGGTTTCCAGAATCTTTTCCGAAAAATCATATAAAGATAGCAAAGGTTCTACCTGTATTAAAAATACTGATAACTATAGGAAAGTTCATAGATCTGTCTTCAATTTTTCCTAATTCTTTTACAAACAGGTTATTTAAACTTTCATGTGGCCAAATGTCTGTGTTTGACTTTCTGTTTTTGTGAAATAAATGTCTGTTTCATGTTATGTAAAAATTAGAGTCCTCAACATTACCATAATAATATTAGGTCAGTTCTCTATGGTAAAACAAAAAGATTTTAACAGATGTTTAGACTTTTTCCAGTCAGGTTCAAAATGATTGAATTAGACTCAAACTTAACATAAGATTAAATTAACCTTAACAGAATTACTGGACTGGACTGAAATAGAGAAAACTTGAGTTAATTGAAACAAACTTTAGTTACTTGAACTAAATACAAAGCTGACTGAAACTGTATGTTGTATCTATAAAACTGGGTAAAACAAACTAAGATTATAAAATATAATATGCCCTTCATTTTTTGTGTTCATCAGTGAGTGAGTTTTTATTTTTTATTTTTAATAAGAACTAAACCAAACATTATCTGAAGAAATAGCAAAAAGCCGAAAAGACTTAAAAGATACCCCTCTGACAGATGGAGAAACATTATTTGTAGACGGGTCTTCCAAAAAAGATGAGAAAGGTAAAACAAAAACCGGATATGCTGTAGTAACTCTTGATAAAGTACTGAAAGCAGAAGCACTCCCTTCACACTACTCAGCGCAAGCTGCTGAGTTAGTAGCCTTAACTGAAGCATGCAAATTAATGACAGGAAAAAGTGCAACAATATACACTGATAGCCAGTATGCATATGCAACAACGCATACTTTTGCACAACATTGGAAAAATAGGGGTATGATTACCTCCACTGGAAAACCTGTAACACATGCAGCACTATTAACAGAGCTATTGCAAGCAGTCCAACTACCAAAAAAGCTTGCAATATGCAAATGTGCGGCACACACCACAGGAACAGACACTGTGACTAAAGGCAACGCCTTTGCTGATAAAACTGCTAAAGCAGCTGCAGAACAACAACCAAGTAGTCTTCTCCTAGTAACAATAGAACTAAAAGATGAAACGTTACTGGAAATGCAACAACAATCACCCCAAAATGAAATACAAAAATGGCTAAAAAAGGGAGCTCAACTTAAAGAAGGGATATACACCTGACCAGAAAATAAACCTATCCTACCAAAAAACCTATACAAATGGGCAGCAATATCGAGTCATGGAGTTTCTCATGTCTCGAGAGGAGGAATGGTAGGATTAGTGAACAAAATATACACAACATATGGATTTAACTCTTATTCAAAAAATTTTTGTAGAACATGTTTGATCTGTGCCAAACACAATGCACAAGGGAACTTCAGACCAAAAAGGGGACAGTTCCCCAAAGCAAAATATCCTTTCCAACACATACATATGGATTTCATAGAATTAAATAAAAGTGAAGGAAAAAAGTACTGTTTAGTAATAATAGACTCTTTTTCTAAATGGATAGAGTTATTTCCTACACAAAATCCTGATGCATTGACCGTAGCAAAAGCACTATGTAAAGATATCATACCTAGATATGGAATTCCAGAAAAAATATATAGTGATAATGGAACTCATTTCGTAAATCAAATGATAGAAAAAATAGGAGAAGCCCTACAAATGGATCTTAGACATCACTGCGCTTATCACCCTCAAAGCGCTGGTCTAGTAGAACGAATGAATGGAACAATAAAAAATCGATTAAAAAAGTGCATGGAAGAAACAGGAAGACCATGGACTAAATGTTTAGACTTAGTAAAACTCTACATAAACATCACAAGCACAGGAGGACTAACACCCTATGAAACCCTGTTTGGGAGGCCATATAGATTACCATTCTTTAAAAATAAATGGGAAACTGATGATGAAAGCACACTAGCAGATTACATGAGAAAAATGTTACAGCAAAAACAACAAACAGATGAACACGCAAGTGACCATGAGCCTTTTGTGTCTACACAGGAAAAACCATTAGTTGAACCTGGAGACTGGGTCCTGATAAAAAGCATAAAGAAGAAGCATTGGCATTCACCTAAGTGGGAAGGGCCCTATCAGGTGTTGTTGACCACTGGAACTGCAATTAAGGTTGCAGAAAGAAACTCATGGATCCATCTGACACATTGTAAAAGAATAATAGAACATGACTAAAATAAGTTTCTTAATAGCAGTGTATATTCTAACCATCATAATTTGTGTTGTGGTCATAGCATTGTGGTATCTGTTGTAGCATTGTAGCTCTTCATCTGACCTTCAGAGAAAGTCCGGCTACAAAGGGAGCTGCAATCATAGTTTGCAGCTGTCTCAAACCGGTGAAGATTGTCCACAGCTCTGTTACAGGTTTTTAGGAAGGGCGCCAATCTACAGAAAGATGTTCACGCCAACACACAAAAAGATATTGATAATAGGGGGCGTCATCTCGATCATAATTGTAGGTGCCCTGCTAATATGGGAAAGAAATCATAGAACACTGCATAAAAGATCCCGGTCATCTGACCTTGACGAATCTGACGACAATAACAGGTGTGGAACAAAAAGAGCTTACCAATTCGGATTAATGGTGTGTGTGCAGTCAAACACCACCACGAATCTTGTCATTCCACTTACCAGTCTTAGCCGTAAAACAGAAAAAGGCCAAGATTATAAAAACTACAAATGGTACTTGACTAATGATCAAAAACAAACACAATGGGCCACAATAGTAGCTGATGCAAATAATGAATGGACCCCAACGTGGGGCACTACTGCATATGCAAAGCACCAGAAAAAACTATTCAAACTTAACGCAACAAGTACAGCTATATATCTAACTGTGAATCTTACAAAAACCTCCCTAAAACCCCCTGGGAGCAACTTACAGGGAGATTGTTGGCTTTTCCTACTAAGGGCCTATTCATCAGGGGCGGATCCCAGTTTCCTACTGTTTATTTGTGAACATAAGAATACAACGACTCTCTCTCAAAAAACAGTAGAGAAAGGAGTTAGAATTGATCCTGAGAACCTGACCACAGACGACTGGTTTAAAATAACTACAGGAATATCTAAAATAGATAACAACTGGCTCTTAATGGCAGAACAGGCTGCCCAGGCAGTAAAAACAGATTGTGTAGTATGTATGGGAGCCAGACCACTGTTACAGGTGGTCCCCTCAACGTTGACAGAAAAATGCTTAGTAGAAGTAATGAACAGCACAAGACTCTCAACAAACTGTACTATGTGGGATAAGATTTATCCCTTGACTACAGCTGAAAAACAAAAACCGATGTTTTCAAATAAGGTTGCTCCAGGAAATTTTTCTTGCATAAACCGAACAGGTGTGGGGTCAAACATAAGCAGACTTAATGAAGATCAATGTACCTCCACCATAACAGTAGGTGTCAGCTTTAAACCTAAAGCACGCAGCGACATCTGGTGGTGGTGTGGGGACGACAAACTGTATGACAGGTTGCCATACAACACAACTGGTTTGTGTGCATCAGTGTCATTAATATTTCCCGTGTCTGTCATTCCACTCTCAGTGGCAGAGTTGTTGGGAACAGTAGCCAGTATATTTCCACATACCTGGAAAAGTAGAGTAAAAAGATCAGGATGGAGTAAAGACGACCCTACTTATATAGATAGCATAGGAATACCAAGAGGAGTTCCTGATGAATATAAATTAGCAGATCAAGTAGCAGCAGGTTTTGAATCCACCATATGCTGGTGGTGCACAATAAATAAAAATGTTGACAGAATAAATTACATCCATTACAATGTGCAACGACTAGGAAATAAAACTGAAGAAGGATTCTCAGCCATCCATGAACAATTGTCAGCTACCTCTTTAATGGCTTTCCAAAATAGAATTGCTGTCGATATGCTCTTAGCTGAAAAAGGTGGAGTATGTTCAATATTTGGGCATCAATGTTGTACATTTATTCCAAATAACACCGCAGCTGATGGGAGCCTCACCAAGGCCCTGGAGGGCCTTAGGTCACTTAACAGCAAAATGAAAGATCATTCTGGAGTTGACACCACAATGTGGGATGGGTTTGGAGAAATGTTTGGTAAATATAAACAATTAGTGTTGTCTATCCTTATGTCAATAGCAGTCTTTGCAGCTATTCTCACATTGTGTGGATGTTGCTGTATTCCGTGTATAAGAGCTTTGTGCACTCGCATAATAACCTCTGCTATTCAGCCAGTCAAAACAGAAATGTCAGAGATGTATGCCCTCCTGAGACCTGAGGAGACAGAAGGAGCCAGTGATGATGATGATGATGACCAGGAAGAAGAAGAGACTTCTCTGCATTTCCCTGATCTGTATCCTGACCCTAACGACAATTAGTTGTATACAGTAAACTTAAAGACCTCCTGCTACTTTTTTAATGACATGTACAGATAAAACACACCATGATGTCTTAACTGAAAATCTGAGAAGAAAAGGTTAATGATTGATGTATCAAGTGTTTAAAACATTTATAAAGAGGAGGAAAATGTTAGGGTTAATTAATGATTATATATGTTTTAACTTTAATAGAAGTGAAGCTTGCTGTTCAGAGTGATTATATCTTATATGTACAAGAGCTGCAAGATAGAGACAGGATGTTCTAGAACATTCTGTCAGTGCAGCTGTTTCTAATCATTATGAGTGTGCATCTCTCCCTTTTTTGTGCTTGGAACATTCTGTAACCAGGGCCTCTTCTCTTATGAATAAAAGGCAGAGAGAGCAGGGGCTGTTTCAGAGTGTTGGTGGAGGATTGTAACTGAGCAGCCTCTGAAACACTCTCACCTGCAGGTTAAAATGAACTAACTTCTCTGTGTCTTTCTTTGTGCAGAATTGTGAAAGTGTTTGGTGTTTAAACCTAACAGACGCCCAGACATCCCTCTCCCCAGACACCTCCTCCAGCTCCTCAGCGTGTCCTGGGCCGTCCCCTGGGCCTCCTCCCAGTGGGACGTGCCTGGAACACCCGAGGAAGGCGTCCAGGAGGCATCCGGTATAGATGACCGAGCCACCTCAACTGGCTCCTCTCGATGTGGAGGAGCAGCGGCTCTACTCCGAGCCCCGGATTTACCGACCGGTAAATTGAGAGCTCTCAGCTCTCTCTTCACCACAACGGACCGGCACAGTGCCCCCATTACTGCGGCAGCCGCACCGATCCATCTGTCGATCTCCCGCTCCATTTGATAGACTTAACTGGAAATTCTTGTTTGCAACCTTGGCTAAATTAAATTTACTCTTTAAATTGGTTGAAATCGATATTTCTCCCAATTAAGTGTTCTTTCCACAATTCCCTTAATATACAACAACAGTCAGGGAATATTACATACTTGGGTATTCATGTTTTTCCTAGATTGGCAGACTTAACAAAACTAAATCCCATCTAGCTTTTAAAAAAAAATTGGAAGATGATCTTACTGGAATGGAAATATCTACCAATATCACTCATGGGCAGAGTTGCTTCAATAAAAATGATGGTTTTGCCAAAAATCAATTACTTATTCTCAATGATCCCAAATAAACTGTCATCTGACTGGTTTAGATCTCTGGACTCCTTCATCACTAAATTTCTTTGGAAAGATAAACCACCGCATATTAGCTTAAAAACGCTACAAAAAAAAAAAAAAAAGTTAAGGGAGGACTAGATCTAACTAACTTTCATTATTACTTCTTAGCCAACAGGCTACAATACATCTCAAAATTGTTTAAACACAGTCCTCTAGATGAACCCTGACTAGACGTAGAACAGACATTATGCAATAATATTAAGATTTCAGATCTACCATTTATTAGCTCAAATATAAAACGACATGTATGCTTAAAAAGCCCTTAATATCAGCACCTCTCTGACAGCATGGTGGGAATATCTAAAAATGACAGGGTCTTCACTAATCCCATTCAGACGCACACCTATCTGGAACAATCCTGACATCCTACAAAATAATAATATGATAAACTTTCCAGATTGGAGGAGCAAAGGCATTGAATACCTGGAACATACGTATATTTGAAGGAATTCAGTTCATCCCATTTAACAGAGTAATTATACAATATGGGATGGACAAGAATACATTTTGAGAATATCAGCAAATTAAAAACGTTGGGTTATAAATGCCATCATTGGGTTATAAATTCTCCCCCCCCTCCCCCCCCCCATTAATGTCTAAGATACACAAGACACTGTCTAATATAGATGAATCAATTTCCCTTCCTATTATAAAATGGGAGGTGGACTTATCAATTAACTTTGACCAAACATTTTCGTCTCGGATATGTTCCAGAACTTTTAAAATGACTGATAACACCAGTTTACAGTTAATACAATATAAAATCCTTCATAGAGTATACTGTACAGGTCAACGGATGTTCAGGATCAGTTATGCACCATCTAATACTTGCTTACAGCAATATACCTGATAATTACATCCACGCATTATGGTTATGTATACCTGTTCAGAGGTTCTGGTGCCTTATATGTGAAGACTTCTCAAAGTGTCTTAGATGTAATATTTCACATTCCACCTCAGTTTGCTTGTTGGACAACTTAGATGATGTCACCATAGAGACAAATCAAGCTCACATGGTTTTCATTGCCTTATGTATTGCTAAGAAAACTATCCTCATGAATTGGAAAAATATAAACCTTCTTAATATTAACCAGTACAGAAACCTTTTGTTGGATTAGATAAGTCTTGAGACAGCCTCTTCTTCCACATCAGATCAATCTCTCTGGGCTCCTTTAATCGGCTCCATCACCTAGTGGGGGGTGGGGAACCTATGGCTTCATCCTGTGGGGCATTGTGGCGGATGCGGGGGGTGTCTGGGTTTGGGGCTTTTGGGTGTCCCTGGGGTGGGGTCACTGGGGGGTCTGGCGCCAGGGGCTGTGGTCCCAACCAGGGTGGGGCTTTGGTGGCTCTCGGGGATGGCATCTGGTGGATGCATGCGATGCCTTTGGGGAGCCTGTTCCAGCAGACATAGGTTACTGGGGTGGATCTGGGATGGTGCCTCTGGGTTGCTGGGGCTTGTCGCTCCCGGGCAGGGGTCCTGGCTGGGCCGGTGGGGCATGGGTCCGTACGGATATGTCACCGGGGTTTTGGGCCGGCGCATGCTCTGGTACCCGGCACCGGCCCAGGGGCCTTTGGTGCATCGGTGGGCGTAGGGGCCACCTAAACTGGCGGGTAGGTACCATCTCATTGCAGGTACTCTCTCCTTCAAGGAGTGCACTCTGCTGGTGGGGCAGAGGATCTGTGGGAGGGGGTGGGGCGGAGTCAACCTGGGTGTCTAATGTCTAATGTATGGTTTGGGCGATCGGGGTGGACTGGTCTCGGCTTCTTGGAGGGTTTTGGTTTTGGCTCTGTGGGCTCTCTGCCTTTTGTGGACTTCAGTGTGGGTTTTCTCGCGGGGCTACTTCAGGCAGGGGTATGGGGGTCGGGTATGTTCTTGGACCTGGATGCTGTGGGTCTTCTTCTCACGGGGGTACACTTTTGCAGGGGGCTTTGTTTTTAGAGGGCTGGTGGGGGTGCATTTGCATGGTGTGGGCTTTGTGCACGGCTTCAGCTTTAGGTGTTCATTGCTGCGTTTTGTCCTCTGCTGTTTGGCGTGTTGTTGTGGTGGTCCTGTGCGTGATGGCTCTGGCCTCCATGTGGGGGTGTATTCTAGTTGCGCTGGGCCTGCTGGTCTGCTCTTTTTTCTGTAGTGGGGCCGCACTCTTTGTTGATGCTGTGCATGCGTCTGGCTGGCTTCTTTTTGGAGGTGGTCGATGGCTCCTTCAGGCGTGTGACTGGGTGTCAGGTCTGGGGATCGGGGTTTGAGGCTTTGGATTGTTCCGAAGGGGGGTTGGGGTTGTTGGTCCTGGTTTTTGGTCGGTTCTCGGGGCCTGGTCCCTGTCCCTAGCCTTTCGCCCAATGGATGTGCTGTTTCAAAAACACATGGTTCTGGAAAATACAAAACATTTGTCTACAGTCTAAACCATGATCTGGTCATTTGCAGCCCTGTACAAGTTATGTCTTTCTGGTCATTTTGTTGAATATCTCTTTAGTGATCAACTACAGCAGCAGGGTAGGTTGCTACGAGTTACTGGCTCCACAATTTACCTGACTTTACAACTAAACGGAAGGTTTGTTTTGTCGCTTCGCTATTTAGTAGCAGGCTGAGCAGTCAGCTGATTAACGTACCGCAGTAGAGAAGAGCGTAGCAGGGGTCCAAACCGGCGCATCTCGAAGGAGGAGCTCAGGCTGTCAGTGGGCTGTCTGTGTCAGTTTAGCTAATATCTAAACAGACATTAGCTTATGTTGTCCGGGAGGTTTACTACTTCACTGTTGCAGATAAACAGTGGCGGTTCTAGACCAGAACTACCAGGGGGCCAGGGTGGGTCTAGTGTTTTTTCATGGAGGCACAGAACAAAAGAATGCAACAAAGAAAACAGGGCAACATTTCATCGTTTAATATATAAAGTGAGCCACAGAGCCACTTACGGCTCAGGAGCTGGCAGGTTGCAGACCGCTGATCTAAACACTGCGATCCTGTGTCAATACAGTGCAGCATTAATTTTTCATTCTTTGTTCAAGTAAAACTGTAAACAATGAAATTGGTCCAAGGGATTTAAGGTTTCTGTCCCAGTGCATTATCATAAGAAAGTGATTTAGTATTATGTGTTCAGTACAGGGGCCAGGACTGGTTCTACATATTAAGTATCAATTAAATCAAAATATTAGTATTTTGACGACCCTAATAAAGAGACGCGTAGGGATGATAAAACAAGTTGGGTACTTTCAACACGTTTTATTAAAATTTTTTATGCGTTTCCACATTCACTGTAATATATTAAAACAATCAGCAACTGAAACATATCCTTGTAAAATGAAGGATTGTTACATTTCTACATTCAAAATCATTTACAAATCCAATCCTGACAACAGGAGTTGTCTTTTCTGGTGCTTCCTTGCCAGAGGCTTTGGCATGTCACTCTGTAGTGAATTACAACATTTGTTTTGTGTGTTTAGATCATTTCTGCACTGTCCGAAACATTTGGGACAAATCTGATTTATACAGCTGCTTTTCATCACAGCTGTTTCGGATAAACTTACAGTGCGAGATTATGACAAGTTAAAACACCAGATCTGGCAGCGGACACCTTGAATCCATGCAAATGAAGTACTACCCTACTAAGGAACATGATGTTGTCTGAGTTTTGGTTTGATGCGCTCTCTACACATTTTAAAGCTTTGGTTTCCAATGCACTCATCGCCACACTTGGTTTAACAAGTTACGTGGCTGTAATCCTTATTGCATCATGAGCACCAGGTCAAAATGACACAAAAACAGCAAGAGACACAAAAACACAGTTTTGTACAACTGAACAGGGTAAATGCAGTTTGTTTTCCTATTGAGTCATTGTTTATTGCACCAGCTGAACCCTGAGCACAACAACAATCCAGCACTGCTCCAAGGAGGCTACATGACACAGCTCCCTCTAGTGGTTGTCAAATGCTTTCCTGGTGCCATCCTTGTGAGGCGTCCTGCTCTGGTCTACCTGTGTGAAAGCTGGTTGGTCAGCAATCCGGGAAATGTGTCCTCTACGTCTGAACTTAATGTGCCACCTGTGAAGTCAGACATGAAAATGAAGAAACCCATATGGTGAATTCTTATTAAACAAATTTTTGAGGTTCTGGGAGCGGACATAGGGTGTGCATTGGGAGTGTGAGTGAGTGTACGATAACGTGATCGTTACTCTGTGTGCCTGTTGATGTGTCTGTTGGGCTGCTCCTGTTGATGTGCCTGCTGGGCTGCTCCCTCTCCTGGATCAGCTTTACCTTCAGGTCGCCGCTACAGAGCACTGTTTGCTAAAACCAGCTGCCACAGAGACAGTTTCTTCCCCCAGGTTTTTTCTCTGTTGAACATTCAATAGAGTACAAAGCAACAGCATACAGATGTTGCAAATGCACCTTTTTATTTATATATGTGTATATTGTACATTCTAAATATGTATATTCTGTAATGCAAAAACAAACCACAGAGCCAAGTGTACCGGAGTCAAATTCCTTGTTTGTATGTACAAACTTGGCAATAAAGCTGATTCTGATTTACACTCACATGTGTTTGGATTATTTTTTTAAAACTAACAATGTGAAAGCTTAAAAATAATTTGCTACAACACACAACTACAACACATGCAGTTGTGTGTGTATTTACTGGGAATACACAGTTGCTTTTTAGCACATTTTAGATCTTGTAATTAACCCCAGTAATAGGAAAAGGACCCATGACGAAAGGAGGGCACTGTAAAAACAAAACGACACACTTCATCTGATCACACATAGCTGTGGACATGGTCACTAGACTCCCCCCATCACAAGGTATGAAAACCATCCTCACTATCATTGACTGTTTTTCAAAAGCCTGCCATCTTGTCTCTCTCAGAAAACTGCCATCTGCATTTCAGACCGCACAATTACTGGTTAAACATGTATTCAGACTCCATGGAATTCACCAAGACATCCTCTCAGATTGCAGACCCCAGTTCATCTCTTAGGTTTGGAAACAATTTTGTTCAGCACTCAACATGCAAGTTTCTCTCACTTCTAGTTATCATCCACAGTCAAACAGCCAGACAGAACGAATGAACCTAGGAACTGGAATCCACCCTCAGATGTCTCACATCCATCAATCCATCTGATTGGAATAGGTTTCTACCCTGGGTAGAGTATGCTCACAATTCACACAGCCACATGTCTGTCTCCCTTTAAAGCTTCTCTGGGTTATCAACCACCACTTTTCCCTTCAGACGAGAAAGACATCTCAGTCACTTCTGTCCACCATCACATCCGCTGCTGTAAGCACATCTGGTCAAGCACAGTCAGAGCGCTTCATCGCACAGCTGAACAAAATCAAAAATATGCTGACAGAAAATGCAGACTGGCTCCTCAGTACTCCCCTTGTGAAAAAGGTCAAATTCCGTTGAAATCCATGTCCAAGAAACTGGCCACAAAATTCATCGGACCCTATGAAATCCGTTCACTCATAGGCCACAATGCAGTCTGTCTCCGTCTGCCATCCAACCTTACATGTCTCGCAGATTAAACCTGTCCTTACAAGCACATTATGCCCTCCAGCTGAACCCCCTCCAGCCACCCAGGATCTTGAAAGGCACCCCATCTACTTGGTCCAACGGATCGTGGACTGCTGTCGGTGGGGTCGTGGTTGGCAGTACCTCGTTGACTGGGAGGGCTACGGTCCTGACAACCAATCTCGGGTACCCGCTCTTTTATCTGTGATCCGGCCTTGATTTCTGAGTACCAGTCCTCTCTTCCATCCACTTCGTCTGGGCTGCCATGCAGCGGCTGTTAAGGTGGGGATGATGTCGGGATCTGGAAGACTCTGTCTCCTTTTTTGCCTGCTGCTTAACCTGCTTCACTCTAGGTGGCGACAGAGCATTCTGGCTGAAGGTGTACAGGTGCTTCTCATCAAGCCTCATCATCTGAGTTGGATAATAGGGGCCTGCTGTCAGTATTTTGGCACCTGAGTGTTAGCTATTAGTGGTAAACTCTAGCCCCGTGTAGCTCTTGTTATTTCCTTGAGAAAGTTACTTACGGTTTTGTGTACTCCTCTTCAGGTAACTGCTGTGTCCTAGATTTTGCTCCAGTTTGTTAACTGGTTTCCAGCCGACTTCAAGTATTCCAGAGAACCTATTCAGACAAACTCCAGCTAGCAGCATTCTGGCTCCTCTCCTGAGAAATTCTGCAACGAACCTTGCACACCCTCCACTGTGCTCGCCGATCCAAGGGCCCACACCAGTCGCATACTTAGCTCCTGGAAATCACTTACCTCACGCAATGATTGTCAACTTGGCCCTGGTCCGTCATCTGTGGGCAATCACTCCCAGACGCCGCGACTTTCTTTCCCCCCTGGCGGTTCATCTACCTTCAGCCTGTAAGCATATAGATTTGATTAACACCTGCAAATCATCCCGAAGGATACTAACTTCACCTGTCCTCCTCCTCACACAGTCGAGGTGCTCCTGGTCCCTGTTACCTTCTCCTGTCTTCTGGTTGTGCTCTGCATGTGGGTCAAAGCAATACCTAAAACAACAACAAGACCACTTATTCCATAGTGGGTCATGGCGGGGGGCTGTTGCCTATCTCCAGCAGTCTACAGGTGAGAGGCAGGGTACACACTTGACAGGTCGTCAATCCATCGCAGGGCAACAAAGAAACCAACAAGACAAACAACCATCCACACCTAAGGTCAATTTAGAGCGACCAATTTACATAACAGTCATGTTTTTAGACTGTGGGAGGAAGCTGGAGTACTCAGTGAGAACCCACGCATGCAGGGGGCGAACATGCAAACTCCGTGCTGAAATAACCCCCGCCAGGAGTTGAACCCAGGACCTTCTTGCTTCAAGGCAACAGTGTTACCAACTGCACCACTGTGCAGCCACACATAGAAGTTATTGTTCCTAAATAAATAAACCTCATTTGGCCGCAATCCATATTCATCAAGGCAAACCTTGGTTCTTAACTGATAATATTCACATTGAATTATAATACCATGGCATAATTTTATTGGATCGGGTTTGTTTCTGTATTCCTTTTTTTTATAGTTTACTTGTTTTTGTTGTTCTTTCATTTTTGCTCAATAGTTTTAGTTGGGTACTGCTAGCCTGGTTAAAGAGTTTCACTGAAATATTTACTAGCAGTAGGATTTGTTTTGTTCATAACATTTATTCATACATTTTGGAAAGTCCTTGTTTGTTATTTTTTCTGTATATGTGTGCAGGACTTGCAGTTACCAAATGCCAATGCTCCAATTGTTTTATAATACCACACAACCTTGGGCTGGTATTCACAGGACCTAAAGATGTCTGGCTAATTATTCTCCTGTTTCTCTTTGTATCCTGTTTCTCTTTATTGAGATCCTGTTTCTCTTTATTGAGATCCTGTTTCTCTTTATTTAGATCCTGTTTCTCTTTATTATTGGGGCCTGCCATAGCAATGCATAGGAGAGCAGCAATGCACTGCTCTCCTATGCATTGCTATGGCAGGCACCTATTACTATTCACCTGGTCAAAACCTATCTCCGTTAATGCGGCCCGAACCGCAGCGCGCACACCCACAATATATACATCAAAACATCCGGCTCGGTCCCGGGAGGTGTGCTATTACTTTTATTGGCGTTTCGAGTTACCGTGGCGACGTAATTAACGAAAAACCACCCCCCCAAAATCCCCATAGGAATGAATGGAGTCAGGGGCGGAAGGAATCCTCAAAATTCACTGTTTTTGAGGCTCTGCTGTATCGCCATACTTTCACCTAGAAACACAGTTTGACTTTCAGTTTGTAGGAAAATCCGCCGGCTCTTCAGAAGTGAAAACGGTTTGTTGATAACTGCTACGGTTTCTCTAAAATTAGACTCCAAGCGACACAAAGTTTGAGAGAAAATCACACTCTTAACAGTGGAGATGGCAGTTACTAGAGTGTAAAAAGAGGGGATTTTTTTCAGGAAAAATGAGTTTCAACTGGCACTCATGGCCACAAATTTCGCTCTACAGCCACAATTTTCGGTCAGATTGTAGGGCCGGGCCTCTGCTTTCACACAATAATTTCAAAATTGTTCGAAGTCTCATAGATTTCTGTCAAAACACCCTCGATCGCCAAGACTCACAGGAATTCTGTAGGCCTTCTCCCATGTATTTTCAATGAGAGCTTGACCTGTAATCCATGAGTGACACCATTTATTTCCATAATCATATTTTATACTGTGAATGACATAGAGCTATGAAAATCTCCACGATTGGGGACGAAGGATAGCTGTCGCCCACAGTTTAAAAAAATTTAAAATACCATGTACGGATTCTGAGATATTAGACTTTGTTCAGGAGCATGTTCAGGCATTTTTGCCTTTTTCTCCATTTTCACTCTCTTTTCACCCAGTGTTATGTCTTTATTATTATATTTTCACTAATAAAGGATGAATATTAATGTTCCCCTGTCCGTTCTGATAAAAACGGTCCAAGAATGACATCGATCGCCCCTACGGTTTCCGAGTTATGGCCAGTTGTTCGGGAGCATGCGCCTCCATGTTATAAAGCCTACACCAGGGGAGACACAGAGTGAGGTGCTGCGTGAGTGAGAAACAGCAGGTGTCAAGTTACACTGACGCTCTTTGCTGATTGGCTGATTCATTCCTCACTGTTCTATTTATAGCTCTGTGTATCTCCTACTGTATATGTCTGGATGGGATTCTGTCTTTCTTTCTGCCGCTCTGTGTCTCACACTGGGACACACACCCACACACACACACACACACACACAGACACACACACCCACACACAGACACACACCCACACACACATGCATGGATTACTATCTTTCTGAGGACTTTGCATTGACTTTCATTGATTTTCATTCATTTCTATGGCTTAAACATGACCCGACCCCTAACCCTTTGTCCATCTTCATAGGAGGCAACTACATGGTGGCCATGTTGTGTGGGGAACTTAAACAGCATGTACTGCTGTTCCAACACCCAGACAACAGTGATTAACCCTAAAGGGCAATTTCTTTCATCAACCCTCCATGCTTACTAATGATTATTTAAAGCTTATAATAACATACACAATGGTTTTAGAATAGCAACAATGTTCTATATAACTAATAGAAATAACCCAGACCTGAAAGGACAACCATACTTGATTTTCAAAATAAGACAAAACATGCTCTACAAAATAAAAGCCTTTAATCAATAGATGATTGCAGGAGTGGGCTTCACACTACTGTTGGAGCTCCCCCAGTGATGGGAATGAGACTATGCTGGTCCTTTGAAACAGGCTTACTGAAACTTTCAAAATAAAAGCCCACACCTTCCATACTTACTAATGATTTTTGAAAGCTGATAATGGCATACACAATGGTTTTAGAAGAGCAAGCAGGTTCTATGTAACTAATAGAAGTAACCCAGACCTGAAAGGACACCCATACTAGGTTTTCAGAATAAGACAAAACATGCTCTACAAAATAAAAGCCTTTAATCAATAGATGATTGCAGGAGTGGGCTTCACACTACTGTTGGAGCTCCCCCAGTGATGGGAATGAGACTATGCTGGTCCTTTGAAACAGGCTTACTGAAACTTTCAAAATAAAAGCCCACACCTTCCATACTTACTAATGATTTTTGAAAGCTGATAATGGCATACACAATGGTTTTAGAAGAGCAAGCAGGTTCTATGTAACTAATAGAAGTAACCCAGACCTGAAAGGACACCCATACTAGGTTTTCAGAATAAGACAAAACATGCTCTACAAAATAAAAGCCTTTAAACAATAGATGATTGCAGGAGTGGGCTTCACACTACTGTTGGAGTTCACCCAGTGTTGGAAATGGGACTATGCTGCTCCTTTGAAATATGGGTTACTGAAACTTTCAAAATAAAAGCCTCAACCCCCCATAGTTACTATGGATTTTGAGAGCTGAAAAGAGCATAGAAAATGATTTTTAAATAGCAAACAGGTTCTATATAACTAATGGAACTAACCCAGACCTGAAGGGACAACCATGCTCGACTTTTAAAATAAGACAAAACATGATCTACAAAATAAAAGCCTTTAAACAATAGATGATTGCAGGAGTGGGCTTCACACTACTGTTGGAGCTCCCCCAGTGATGGGAATGGGACTATGCTGGTCCTTTGAAACAGGCTTACTGAAACTTCCAAAATAAAAGCCCACACCTTCTATAGTTACTATGAATTTTGTGAGCTGACAAGTGCATAGAAAATGATTTTTAAATAGCAAGCGGGTTCTATTTAACTAATGGAACTAACCCATACCTGAAAGTACAACCATGCTGGACTTTCAAAATAAGACAAAACATGCTCTACAAAATAAAAGCCTTTGCATTTTAAACAATAGATCATTTCAGGAATGGGCTTCACACTAATGTTGGAGCTCACCCAGCGTTGCCCATTTAAAATAAGGCTTACTGAAAATTTCAAAATAAAAGCCTCAGTCTTCCAGAGTTACTAGTAATTTTTTAAGGTGATTATTGCATACATAATGATTTTTAAATAACGGCCAGAGAAACTTTGTGGTCCCAGAAGCACGCACCAAGAGGCAGGCCCCGTCTAAATTTCTTCCGAAATTTTCTAGTTATTATTATTATTATTATTATTATTATTATTGTGTGATGCTAAAGGCATTCACACTTAGAGTTTTCACTCTTTTCTTTTTAATTTATTTTATTATTATTCTAGTTGCTCCATTTTTCTACTGCTACTACTTCTACATACTTTGTGCTATTTCAACCATTCAAATTTCACAATATACTTCTCATTCTGCTCCTTCCTGGCTATATCTCTGTTGTTTCTACCTTTTATACTTTTTAAAATATTCAGCTTTTTATGCAATTTTTGGCCCCATTGAAATTAATGTAAAATTCAAGAAAATTCTCCAAAACGTTTGTGCTCTTTCACAGCTAACTACTTCCCCATACGTTCAGCTAGAATCTCCATTCAACTTTTAAAATGTTCACAAGCAATTAGGCTATCTTCAAATAATTCAGCTTTTTGATATCTGTTGCAGTTCTTCTACAATCGCGATTCAAACTTTATGTTCCATTGTGAGCTCGGTGCTCGTCGGTGTCTGCCCTGTTGCGCCTGTGGGTGGGGGCTGTGGTGGCGTTGCGCGGGGCCCTTGCCTTGCTGTCGTGGTGCGCTGTGTGGTGGGGGCAAGACGCGGCTGGGATGCTTGGAGTGGGGCTGTGTGTGGAGCTTGCGCTGTGTGGATGTTGCTTCGTCGGCTTTTCAGGGATGAATCTCACCTGTGGGGATGTGCCCATGTGCTGTGGGGAGGGAATTCATGCTGTTTGGGTTCAGGGGCGTGTGTAAGATATCTGTATCCTGGTTGGGGGTGGCCCTGTGGGGAAATTCAAGTCTGGGTTTATTTGGGGTGGGGGCTCATGTTGGGGTGGGTGTTATCTTGTATTATCTTCATCCTTCTTTCTTTCCTCTATTCTATTCTCCTTCTTTCCCCTTTTCCTTTTTGCCTGCCCTTTCTCTCTTTCATGCTTCTTTTTTGTCCTTTTCATTTCTGTCTCCTTGTCTGTAACAATTGAAATAATCCCAAAGCAGTTTCTAATACAGTTTATTTTTATAAATATCAAGCAGAGCTTTAAAGCATTAGCTGTATTGCTCCACTTGTGAAAGTAAATCTTTGGGCTTTTTCTTGGCACTCAGGCGCTTCTCTGCCAGACAGGACACGGTTAAAAAAAAAAAACTTAAAAGCCAAGCCAGGATGTGACACAAAGTGCCATGCTGCGTGAGTGAGAAATGGCAGGTGTCGAGCTACACTGATGGTTTTGCTGATTGGGCTGATTCTCTCTCTCTCTCTCTCTCTCTCTCTCTCTCTCTCTCTCTCTCTCTCTCTCTCTCTCTCTCTCTCTCTCTCTCTCTCTCTCTCTCTCTCTCTACATGGTTTCAACTACATGGTGGCCATTTTATCTTGGGTCCTTAAACGTCAAGTCAAGTTTATTTATATAGCATTTTCAGCAACAAGGCACTCAAGGTGCTGTACATAAGAAAAGACATTACAATGATAAAGAAAATCAAACAACAGAGGTGATTAAAAAAATAAAATAAAATAAAGAGAACAGAATGATGGATAAGAAAATGAAAGGAAAATTGGACTGAAAACTTAACTAATAATATTTAGATAACACATTCAAAGGCCACTCTAAACAAATGTTTTTTATCTTAATTTAAAGCAATTTAGGATTTTGGCGCTTTTACAGTTTTCTAGGAGTTCATTCCAGATTAGTGGGGCATAAGAAATAAAAGCTGCTTCTCGCTTTGGCTAATTGAGTCATTGGAGATGATGCTTTCAAAAATAACAGAAAAGTGATCAGATAGAGCAACATCAGTTACAGACACCTTGGAAATGTTTAGACCCTTAGTGATGATCAAGTCCAAAATATGTCCCTGTTTGTGCATTTGCTGTTTAACATGTTGAGTCAAACCAAAATTTCTAAAAGTGTCACATAGTTCTATTGCACTTCTGTCTTCAGGATTGTCCATGTGAATGTTGAAGTCTCCCACAATAATTAAACAGTCATAGTCAACACATGTCACAGATAAAAGCTCATTAAAATCTCTGATATAGTTTGTTTTGGACTTAGGAGGCCTGTAAATATTCAAGAACATGGTGTTGGAATAATTGTATATAGATTTATCTTACATTTTCTCTTTATTACCTTTGCTATTTGACTTTTATAACCTTTCATGTTGTATGTGTAAGCAAACATGTGATGAGTTGTTTGCAGGCAAGGAGGAAAGTTGGAATCATGATGATGCAGTCACAGTTGAGGACATCACAAAGACAACAACTGATTGTGCTCAACAAAGATCGCACATATCTTAAGATTATGGAGACAATGCAAGCGTGTTTGTACAAGATAATGGTGTGCATGACCTATATCATGTTGCTGCTGTTTGTTTCCCCCACCCTTAAGAGCAGCAACGTTCATTGTAACTAGGGACCACCCTAAATAAAAAGAGGATTTGGAGAGATGATTTTGAGAGCGGTAGGGGATTTGTAACTGAAAGCACATCTCTGTCCGTTCTCCTCGCAGCGAGTAAGAAACTAATTCTCTTGTCTTTCTCTTCTTTTTGTGATGTTATAGGTATTTTAGGTTGATTAAACCTGACACATGGTTCGGACCAGGCTCTTTACCTGGAGAGCCAAATATTCAAGAGTCAAATTTGCCCAGAAATACTTTTTTACACTTTAATGAATCTTAAAACAAAGTGGCCACCACTCCACCATTTCTTTGCTGTCTGCTCTCACAAAGAAAATTGTAGTTCAGAGGCGTAGCCTCTATCAGAATGGGAGCTTCATTAAATTCATGTAACCATGTTTCTGTTAAAAACATAACATCAAGATCGTGGTCAGTAATGAAGTCATTGATTAAAAAAGATTTTCCTGACAGAGATCTAATGTTCAATAAAGCCAGTTTATATGACTTAGTTGCTGATATTAACTCTGTGTCTGGTTGTACCTGACAGTTTATGGCTTTTGCTGATAGTTTATTACTGTCTCTTATCCTTTTGGCTTTGTTCTTTCTGTCACGTATAAGTACAGAGATTTTACAACTATCTCCTATTAGGGGCCCAAGTTTTTCCTGGACATGCTCATTTCTGATAGAGTTACCACTGGGGCCCAGACTGTATCACAGAGAAGTGATTTGAAGGTCCTGATTAGGAGGAGAGAGATTAGGAGGTGGTGGGGCTCTACGGCATTTGGAAGATGTTGGTTTAGTATCAGGGTCTCGGCCATGGGGGGTGTTGAATGGAGAAGATGTCAGAGCCATTTGGGTCCCGATCTTAAGAGCTCACTTCATGTTATGAGAATCCAGTAAAGCAAAAAGCGGGCTCATTGGGGAGATGGGAGAATTCTGTGCAGTCTGGGTCGGGGTCTGGGTGAGGGGGGTTTAACAGGGTTGTCGGTCTGGGTCTGGGTTTGGGGTGAGGGGGGTATAATGGGGTGGTCCACTTCTCCTGTGGATTTCGACAGGGAGACCTTTTGTGATGACCTCTCTTTCTCAGCCAACTGGCTGGTTGTTTCTGCTGGAGCTGTTGGAGGCAGCGTTATCATTGTTGTTGATACTCCATGTTCTCTGCTGAAAGTCGCAGCTGCTGGCGGATTATTTACTGAATAAGATATTAGATATTAGATGTGAGACGTCTGGCTCCCGGCTTGTTCAAACAGAAACCATCTTACTTGAAGAGTTGTCTTTTTTTCCAAAAAAATATTAAAGTTGTCGATGAAGTTCACAGGTGTGTTGGCAGATGTTTTTTTTCAACCACTTATTAATCATCAGAGGTCTCGAAAAAATCTCATCTCCGCAGTGCAAAGGGTCCGCTGAGAAACACCTTGATATTGAGACCTCCAACAATATTCAGGAGACGAGTGAAATCCTCCTTCAATACTTCTGATTCTTACTGTTGGAATAATTGAATAACCTGACACTTACCCACGTGATCCATGGCTCCACAGTGTATAATAAGGTTTTCTAGAGACGGGCGCTTTTCTGTGATTGTAAGAATATTCTCTGAGATATCAGACACCACGTTACTGGTACCAATCATAACTTCTGTGTTTTTCTTGTTGCAGACGTTTTTAATCCCATCCACAGCTGTGTTGTCCGACGCGGACCCAGGGAGAAACTCAGAAGACTTGGCCCTGGCGTCCAGCGTGGACCCAGGGAGAAACTCAGAAGACTTGGCCCTGGCGTCCGGCTTGGACCCAGGGAGAAACTCAGAAGACTTGGCCCTGGCGTCCAGCATGGACCCTGGCGTCACATAACCAAGTGCCACATTGCCAGATTGCGGTTCAGGCACATAGTCAGTCGTAAAGTCTGGTGCCAAAGGCAAAAAGTCAGTCATGCCAGGATCATAGTCAGTTGACTCAAAAACAAAGTCCACTTGGCCACAATCAATCTGGCCAGGAACAGAGTCAGTCATAACATCAGTCGTAGCGTCAGATGTAGAGTCAAGCATAGAGTCAGGCATAGAGTCAGGTGTAGAGTCAGTCATAGTGTCAGGAACTCAATCAGGCAAAGAGTCTGGTGCCAAAAGCAAAAAGTCAGTCGTGCCAGGATCACGTCATGGCGGACGGACCCTCCGCCATGACGTGGAGGAATAGGAAGCGTCTCTCCGACCCTCCCCAATGGCGACTGCTCTGCGACGACGATGTCGACCTGGGGGGAGCTGAACCCAGCGGGAAACTCGCCCGCAGCCGGAGTCATTGCCGACGTGGATGACTCTGGGGAAACTCCTGTGATTGTGGGTGACGAGGAGGGCTTGCAGTGATGATGGCGACGGCGTGAAGAGGCGGTGGTGGCTAAGACAGTCGAAAGGAAACTGGAGCGGCCCCGACCTGGAATGAAGACAGATGACTCCAGCATCGAACGGCCCACTTCAGCTTTCTCTATTTTCTGGAGTAACATGGGCGAAGGTAAAATCTCCACTTCTTCTCTGAACATTTCCCTCAGTTGTTCCTCCTGTTGTTGCACCCACTTCTTCAGCTCTTTACTTTTGTCTGCTTGGTCCCTTTGGCTAGTTCCTACTGTCGTAGTGGGGTTTTGGATCGGACCAAAGTGCAGACAAGAGCTTGGCAGCCGCATCTTAGTAATTTTTTAGTTTATTCTCAAAGATCAAAAACTTACAAAACACTGCAGGTTCTCATGGCAAACGTAGCATCGGTTTCCAACGAAGCATAAACAAAGCATAGTAATGGTAGGGAATGGGGTTGTGACGAACAGGAACCAGCAACAAACAATGACACAAAACCAATTAATATACAGAGGGAGACAAAGGCAGGTATTCAAAGAAACAGGAAACAGGTGTGACAAGGAGGCAGGGAGGCAGAAGGAACAGGTGAAACAAATACAAAGACTGAGCATGGGCAAAGTAACTCATAAACCATAAACAGAAACACAGACCAAGCAAACCTATAGACAAAGATAAATACTCAAATGGGGAATAAGAAAACTAGAATAATCATGAACTAAATTAAACAGAGAAAAGCTATGGAACAACAATAACAACCTAAGAACAAACAAAGAACCCATAAAGAAAACCTGAATACAAAAGTAAACAAACCTAACCACACTGACTGAATTTACTGGAAAGGAAACTAGTAAACAAGAGCGCAAAGGAACAAATACTAAAACATAAATAAACACAAAGATACTAAAAGGGAAATTAAACTAGAGAATCCAAGGAAGACAAAAAACTATAATAATTACAAAAATAATATTAATAATTATTATGATAACAATAAATAATAATAATAATAATAATAAACCATACAAAGTAGGAAAACAACCATAAAGGAACTTAAGAAGGAAAACACTAGGAGGCGGTAGAGGGAGAAAAAGAACTAATAAACATGATACAAAAACCAAAATAGAAACATCTAAGCAAAAGGCACAAAGCCACAAACAAAGTCCACAAATGTCATACCCTGACACCATATGCATTTCTGCATTTCTTCTCATATGCATTTCCTCATCTAGCTCATTAAGAAACGTGATCCTCTTGGTAAACTATTTTGCTGTTTTTGTTGCCAAAATCAGTTGGAGTCACTGTGGCAAACAGTTTAACAGTAACTTGATGGCAAAATCAACTTCTGCAAGTGAAACTGTAGCTTTGGCTTTAGGGCCCCACAATTCTCTATTTAAGATCCCCTCCATAGAGCATAGGGTAATAAATTATTTTAAATATATTGCACTCATGTAGCATTTTAACAAGCCACTGTTGTGTGGATGTTCCCCTATGATTTGAAGCGGATGCTTTTTGGGAAGGTGGGCACACTTGTTTTTTAAATTGTATGGTAGGTGCAGCAGGTAAAGCAATGGCACATCAATATACTACATAGTAGTTGTAGTCTCTTATGATGACCAGTTGTTGTCTTATTAGTGTACTTACCCTTATATCCTTCAACAATTTCCAAACTTCCTATGTCTTTGCCAACAGTCCACTTACAGACAATATGCATTTGTGGCTCAGAGAATCAAAAGGAATTTTGAAACTGTATTTTCACTCTTAAAAATTGAGCCATATTCTATTTAACTTAAACAAAACAACCTTAAGAAAGGGAAAGATCTGAAAGGAAAAGAATGTTTATAAGTACAACATCAAGTGGGAATAGGATTTCCAGGTGGCTCCTTTCTGATGTCAAGATTTCTTCATCAAACGCATCATCTTTCTCTATAGTTCTGCTGTATTGTTGATTTCTGTGGTTACTGATTCACAGGTAATAACTTGCAATCTTACTTCAGTGGGAGGTGTGATGAGATCTCTGGTTGTCATTTGCCTGTTATACACTACTCACCAAAAGTTAGGGATATTTATGGAAAACATAAAAAGTTCACTACAGTGGCATTATATAATGAAATTGGGCATTTAAGTAGAAGTATGCAATGGTGATTCCCTTGTCTCAGATAATTTATTAAAACAAAAGCCAACAACAGTGGTGGGTATACCACAACAAAATATGGCAATGTCTCAATAATGTGTCATTTGCCCTGGAGCATCAAATACAGCTTGACAACAACATATCATGCTGTTCACCAGTCGACTTATTGTCTGCTGAGGCATGGCCTCCCAATTCTCTTGAAGGGCGGCCCTCAGGTCATTCAGGTTCTGGGGTACAGAGTTACAAGCCTCTAGACGGAGACTCAGCTGATTGCACAGGTTTTCTATGAGATTCAGGTCTGCAGAAAGTGCAGGCCACTCCATTTGAGGTACCCCAGTCTCCAGCAGCCGTCTCTTAATGATGCGACCTGGAGGAGCCGGAGTATTGTCATCCATAAAGATGAAATTAGATGTGTTGTTTATGAAGAGGCACACTGACTGTATTACACTGTACCAGTTCTGTATTGACTAAGCATACCTGCCTACACTGTACCACCACCAAATGCATGTCTGGTGATAACATTGGCTGATGCATAGCACTCTCAATATCTCCAAAATTGTTGGGGGCCATCATTTCTGCTCAGCGTGAATCAACTTTAGTCAGAGAACAGCAGAACTTAGGCCTACTGGTCCCTCGTCCAGTGTAAATGTTCTCTTGCCAATACAACACCATGATGCCTTTGCCTGGTGGTGTGATCAGATACCCTTGCAGATCGTCTAGCATGCAAACCACGATGATGTAAACTATTTAGAATAGTTTGAGGTGACACTTGGGTGCCTCAGCCTTCCCTTAAATTTGCCTGGAATTGAGTGGCATTCATCATCATTCGGTTCCACAGGGAACTATTCACAATGAAGCAATCATCAGTGTGGGATGTGGCTAATGGAGGCCCACTTCTATGCCTTTCTGTGACTCTTTCAGTTTCTCTGTATCTCCCTTGCAACCTAATGATGACACTCAGTGACCCTCTAAGCTCAGAGGCCACTTCTGTCTGAGAACATCCTGTTTTAAGGCTTACAATAACAAGGTACTTTTGATCAGTTGTTAGGTGTCTTCTTGGTCTCACAATGTAAAAATATGAACAGCAAGATGAGGAGGACAGTTTAAATACCAATTTTGATAGAACCATGATATGTATTGGTCTATTCATGGATCAAACACCTCTCGTGAATTTTGCCATCGAGCTCTTTATTAGATTACAGCAAGTTGTGCAGAAAGTATTGAAACATTGAACAGCTGGACCTGGGCATTTAAAAAATTTAGTCACACTAAGTTCACCTGTTAAGGTTATAGTGCATTTTAGGTTTATCCTAAAATTTCACACAAAAGGCAAATATCCCTAACCTCTTTGTTCTTTTTAGTTCTTTTATAAGGGTCAAGATGTCATTTTCATTTGCAAAATCATTACTTCAATTGTCCTGGTAACATCAAAGTACTCCAATATCCTGTATGTCTTAGTCACACATGAAACTCCCTCACACAGTTTGCTGCTAGTGCTTATCCTCCATGACTCATCATGAACATCCTGTTTTAGCAAACGGTTCCACAAATAAGGACATCAACTACAATAAATAATTTCAGCCTACATGAATCCACGGGGAGCTGAACATTCATAGTGAATCACTGCAACCCCGTTAAATAAGAAAATAAGGATGGAATTGAGCATGACCTTATTGATAGATTTAAATGCAATTTCTCTATCTTTTGAGAACGGAGTACTGCTATACATCCTCTCTTAAAAGTTTGCTCATTTTTGTCTGGTTTATTTCTCATGTATGACACACAACCTGTATTGATTGACTTTTAAAAGTGTCATGAGGCCCTATTTTTAGATAGATCTTGATTTAAAAAAAGAGCAATCTATACCGGCATGTCTTACCTGACATCATAGAATCTGCATACTGACAACTTGTTGACAGCACACCAGACAATTAAAGGTAGAAGGGATTGCATGTCTCAATGGCTCAGGGGTGTTTGGCATAGGGGTGACTAGGTTATTATTTGACAGGCACAATTTACACAATCAAAAATTGACAGCAATATTTTGGGTTATTTAGCCTGTCATAAGAGAAAAAAAAATGGGGATTAATTTTTCAAAGTTGTATTTTTCTTGACTTTTCAAATGTCACCGTTCCAAACTAAATACTTAGTTTACAAACTAAATATTAAATTTGGAGCCAAAAAATTTAGTTTGTAAACTAAATATTTAACTTGCAAATTAAATATTTAGTTTGGAAGTGTGACATTTATAAATGTATTTGAATGCCATGGTGAAGACATGACTTTGCAAAAAATGAACTCCCATTTTTTTTCTCTTATGACAGACTAAATAACCCAAAATACTGTTTTAAACTTTTGACTGTCTAACTTTGCAAACGACACCCCATACCTGATAGGTGTAGCTACATTTAAATAATCATTAGATTCAAAAGTTTGGTTCACACTCATGTTCTGCTCACATAACTTTTGGTAGCTCAAAATACACACAGTATAGCTGCTTATAAATACAAATAACCATATATTATTAGTTAAGTTGTAAATAAAACTGTACCCCACTGAGTAGTTTTGTGGACAGTTCAACCAAGAAAATATACAGTCATATTAAATAAATTAGAATACGCATTCCAACGAGGCTCATTTATTAGATTAAAAGTACCTAAAATAAATAAATTAAAATAACACTGGACTTCATCATGAGAATGTGATTTGGTGTAAGAGGATGTAAACTTGGATCATTTAGATTTTCTACTGTTAATGGTCTGGTATTCACAATAGCCATAACTTCATAAAGAAATGTTCTAAGGGAAGAACTATCTAGTCTCTTAGAATTTTGATCTAGAATAGTAGTTAAAACACTTCTAATAGTCCTAATCTGCCTTTCCCAAACACCTCCCATATGGCTTGAAGAAGGGGTGTTCAGAACAAATTCACATCCATATGTTTTTAATTGTTCTTTGTCACAATCCTTCAGTGCATTCAAAAACTCTCCCTTAGCACCAACAAAATTAGTACCTTGGTCACATTTGATTTGTCTTACATGTCCACGAATAGAAATGAAACAGCGTAATGCATTAATGAAAGCATCAGTTGTAAGGTCATCCAACATTTCAATATGTATTGCCCTAGAACACATGCATGTAAAAAGAAGACCATACCTTTTGAGTTCCTTTCTACCATCTTTTACATAAAAGGGTCCAAAACAGTCAATACCACAGTAAGAAAATGGGGTGTTGTTTCCATTCTATCCTCTGGTAGATCTGACATTTGTTGATCTTGAGTATTTCTCCTATACTTCCTGCAGGTTGTGCACTTGTGGATGTGAGAAGCAACTGCGCTGTTGCACTCTGTGATCCATAGTCCATTGGAGCGCAACTCATTGACGCTTATTCCTCTTCCTTGATGCTGCACCTTTTCATGGAAGTGTTTAATAAGTAAAGATGATACATGACTTGACTTGGGGATAATGGCAGGATGTTTGATATAAGGGTGCAAACTAGCTCTTGCTAAACGTCCTCCCACCCTAAGTACTCCTTGCTCATCAACAAATGGACTTAAATTGGACAGCTTGTGTACCTTATCCTTGAGTTGAATGTCCTTTCCTTGAGTTAAGTCCTTGATTTCCTTGCTGAATGTGTTTTTTTGTGCAAGTTTTATTATGAATAGTTCTGCTTCTTTTCTGTCCTCAACACTTGTGTTTCCTCCTTTTATTTGTGTGACTCCTTTAAAATCCTTTACAAACTTCCTTAGATGAGCAATTGCCTTAACAGCTCTTCTCCAATCTGAGAACTTGGTGAGACGGTCGAGTATCGTACTCCTTTCTTGTATTTTGGTGTTAAGCGCATGTACTGTTTTAAGCTCTGTGTCATTAGGCATGATTTCAGAAACCTCATTATTTTTAATGGGTAGCTCATTTTGCCACAAAAACTTTAAACCTTTAAACCAGTTAGAGTCCAGTAGCTGTTGAACACTTAATCCCCTTGATGCGTGGTGTGCAGGATTACTTTCAGAAGATATATGATGCCACTGATGTGGGCCTGTGTATGACTTTATTCTTTGAATCCTATTTTCCACGAAAACATGAAATCTCTTTGCATCATTATTCAGGTATCCCAACACTACCTTGGAATCTGTCCAGAAATGCTCTTGAAGATTGCTTATCTCCAGCTCATTCCTTAACATTACACCTGTTCTTGCTGCAACTACAGCAGCAGTTAACTCAAGCCTAGGAACAGTGGTGACCTTGGTTGGGGCAACGCATGCCTTTCCCATGACTAGGGTACAATGAACATTCCCTTGTGATGTCAGTGTTCTTAAATAACTGCATCTGAAAAATGGTGTAATTCACACAGTGTAATGTCAGTGGTTGCAGGTAAGAAACATCAGTGAATTCTCACTTTTGACAAATTTTGAAGGTCTAAGAGCCAGGATTCCCACTGTGTACGGAGTTGATCCGAGAGTGGCTCATCCCATCCAACTTTCACTTGACATAACTGTTGCAGGATTTGTTTTCCTCTTAAGATGAAGGGTGCCACAAATCCTAATGGGTCATAAACTGATGCTACTGTGCGCAGGATTCCTTTTCTCGTCATTGGGTGTT
The DNA here is from genome assembly GCF_021462225.1 of Girardinichthys multiradiatus. Classification (NCBI taxonomy): domain Eukaryota; kingdom Metazoa; phylum Chordata; class Actinopteri; order Cyprinodontiformes; family Goodeidae; genus Girardinichthys; species Girardinichthys multiradiatus. Next base: position 41,492,535 of record NC_061811.1, read on the forward strand.
CTTTCACTATAATTCTGAACTGAAACTCATCAGAGGAAATGCACCACTGAACACCAAGTACTCTTTCCATCAGAGGCTTTCCAAGTGCTAGATCCAAATCTTGAATACTTTCAGCACACTCTTCTCTCGGTAGTGACGTTATCACCTTTTCACTGATCGATATGAACTTGTGTAATCTTAGTTTACCTGTGCTACACAGATCTCTTGCTTCTTTGATTAATTTTAGTGCTTCTGCTTCTGTTGTAACACTTACAAGTCCATCATCTACATAAAAAGATCCTTTGAATGAACTTCACTGTGTTCGGAGTGAATGTTTCCTCACCTTGTGCAGCTAGATGTTTTAAACCAAAGTTAGCACAACCAGGTGAAGAAGCAGCACCAAATAGATGTACCTTCATGCGAAAGACTGAGGGCGGAACACTTAGGTCACCATGCTCCCACCATAGGAAGCGTAAGTAGTCCAGATCTTGAGGTGTTACATGGAACTGATGAAACATACGTTCCACGTCGCATAAGATAGCGATTGAGCCCTTCCTGAACCTACAGAGCACTCCCACCAAAGTGTTTGTGAGGTCAGGCCCTGTTAGTAGGTGCTCGTTCAGTGAGGTGTCTTGATATTGTGCAGAACAGTCAAAGACTACACGGATCTTACCGGGCTTTTGAGGGTGGGATACCCCATGGTGGGGAATATACCAGGCAGGGGTATTACATAGCTCTTCCTGTGGTACCTTCTCTGCATCACCATGCGCAATAATGTCCTCCATGAAATTTATATAGTCTGTGTAGTACTTTTGATCCCTTTTAAATCTGCGTACAAGAATACTTAAACACTGCATTACACTTGACATGTTATTGGGAAGATTTGGTCTGTCTTTTTTAAAGGGCAGTGGCATTTCATAATGTCAATCTTGTTTTTGCTTGATTCCTTCTTTTAGCTTTGTTATGAAGCGGACATCTTCTTGTGAAATACATGTCTCTTCCACTGCTCTCTCTGTAAAGTCTGACTCAAGTGCCTTGATTACATCTGGATATGCCACTTCTTTAATTTGTGTCTTGCAGATGTAATGGACTTCATTCTTTAGCTTTGTGGATAACTCAGCTTCTGGTATTACTTGTTTTACAGTGATGCGATGACTTACTCCAATCACATCACTGCCTGCATCACAAGACTCACAGTAACTTATGATGCTCCAGCCCAAGTCTGTTTTCTGGGCATATGGCTGGTTTTCTTCACCACATACAACTTCTCTGGGCATTAAGGCTTGTGTACAGTTGTACCCTAACAGAAGCCCTATTTCACAGTCCAATGCTGGAGCAATATGCTCACTGAGATGCTCCAAATGTGGCCATGCCCTTGCAGTGTCTGGAGTAGGAATATGACTACGATTAGCAGGTATAAAGTCACGTGTGTAAACGACTGGTACAGTGAGTTTCTTCTTGGAAAACAGTCCTCTTATTTGCAGAGCTTCAAGTTTTGTGCATGGTACAGTTGCTTTCTTGGATGACATTGTCGATAGTTTGAGTTTAACTTGGGTTTTGGTTATGCCCAAACTGTCTGCCACTTCATTAAGAATAAATTAAGAATCACTCTGTGTGTCCAGCACAGCGTAGATCAGTACTTCTTTACTTGGCTCTTTTTGTGTGGATACATAGACCGGTACTATTGCAGATGTCTGGGTGTTTTTACTTTCATGAGTCACTCTATTAGACGTACTCTCATTGTTTGTGTCTTGTGACTGTGTTACCTGTTGCTGGGTCTCCTTCAGTTCCCTTATTTGTTGCTCTTTAGGCTGTTCTTTCTTTGTCTCTTGTCTTTGTCTTTCTTCGTGCAGGCATGTGGGATGCCGTTTTGAGCAGGTGTTACATATCATCCGGTTGCTGCAGTTTTTGGAGAGATGACCACTATTTAAACAGCCAAAGCATAATTTTTCACATTGAATGAACTTGACTCTCTCAGTAACTGGTTTCTCAGCGAACTTACGACACTTGTGTAAGCTGTGTCCTGTTCTTTTACAAAATACACAAGACACTGTGCTTCTTTCAGTACAGTTAGTTGTAAAGATTTTCACTGTATCTTGTCTCTTATTAATAGGTGTAAGTAGAGGTCTTGTCTTTGGTTTCTCAAAGTCACTTTGTCTTAGAGCTTGGTATGATGTAATGGGGTTACATGCAATACTTGTCTCCATTGAAAGGAACGTTACAAAGTAACTGAAACGTGGGAACTGTTTGTGCTCCAGCTGATACTCTGTTGCTTTTCGGTTCCATCTATTACTTAACCAGTCTGGTAGTTTAGCAGCGAGTCTCTGATTCTCAATAACATCATTAAGGACATTTAGATTCTCATTATTACTCATTGCAGATTGGCAGCTTTGTAAAAAAATCCACAAACTTTCTTAACTCTGCACTATCTTTTCCTGTAACCTTTGGCCAGGAGTGCAACTTGTCTCTAAAAGCTTTAGCAATGACAAAATACTCTCCATAACGTTCATTGAGAATGTTCTACGCTGCCCTATATGAATCTTCAGAGCTGATCAGAAAATAGCCATCTAAGGCCTCTTTAACACAGCCGCCTACATATTTCTGTAGAAAAAACATCTTTTCTGCAGTGGGAATGTTTTTTCTCTCTATTAGAGTCTGAAAGGATGCTTTCCAGTGCTTAAACTTATGTGGATCTCCACTAAATACTGCAGGTTCTGGAATAGGTAGTCTATTAGCAGACATAGCTTCTGCCAAAACCTTTACAAGCTCACCTGTACTCTCATGAGTTACATTTAACTCTCTTAGAGGTTGTGAAGGTTGACTAGCAGTGCTCTTAAACTTGGTAACCTGTACGTTGGCTGGGTTCAGCGTGATACTTTCTTGCTTCACTGAAAGGTAATCTTCTTCATAAACTTGTAGTTTTGCCTTTGAAGCATTGAATCCTTTCAGATGTTCCAATCTTTCAATTTCTCTTTTCAAATCCTCAACTGACCTTTTCCTGGAAGCACTTTTTTCTTGTTGTCTCCTTAGAACAGCTGCTTTCTCCTCTTCTCTTTTTTTAACTTGTGCTCGATTTCCTCCTTTTCCTCTAGGAGGCGTTGTGACATTGCAGCAGCTTCTTGGTCTGCTCTTATGCGTTTGTCTTCTTCTTCAAGCATTCGCATTCTTTCTCTATATTTCTCTTGTTCAGTCATTATCTTAAGTACAGCCTTTGTGGCTTCATACTCTGCTGCAGCTTCTTGTCTTTTGACAGAGGAGCCATAAGACTTAACTGTATTGGCTTTAAACAAGCTGTGATCTGAGACACTGACAGAGCTAGAGGATGTAAAAATAGAGCCGGCATCAGGCCATACAATCTCTTGAATTTCTCCTTTAACACGAAGTTTGATGTTTTGCAAAACTAGCGTAGTCACTGATGTGCATTTGTCTAGCTTGGAACGCATGTCACGAGGTGGTCCATCCATTGCTCTATATTCATCATAAAGACCACTAAGCTCAGCAACTTCCTTTTGTGCAATGTCCATGTGACCTTCAAGAATGTCAACTGAGTCCCCTTTTATAACACATTTCTTTGCCACTTTGATTAATGCTTTCCATCTGTCATAAATACTGTCAAAGTGAAGTTGCAGCCCTTGTAACATTTCCTTATGGAATTCTCTTCCCTTTTCTGTAAGCATGCGAGGTCTTTCACTTCTATGCTTCTGTACTTGAACAGCTTCCACTACACGGGTTTCATCTAATTGCTCTGCTTCTGCAGCTTGTTCTGCAGCGGCATCTTCAGTTTCTGTTTCCTTTGTTTCTGACATCTTTTGTTTTTCTTGAAATGCTCTTGTTCATCTATTACTTAATGTACTGTTGTTGTCAGGCTTAACACAGTTGCTTATCGTCTCTCCTTCTTTGTGTCACTTTCCAATCAAGAACTTGTCTAACTTCGGGACATCCTTATGAAGAACAAACTGGTGAACCGGTGTGTCCATTAACATTTACATCACTTTGGTCCTTGGTGCAATGACGCGATGTCGCCACCACGGACCTTGGAATCATGCAGGTCCGAGTTCGACTATCACTTCCACCTCGTCGTTAAGTCAATAAAGAGTTATTTTTACTGATGGCATGAATTTGGCTTTAATGTGAATCGTACAGTCTCGAAGTTGGTATGATTACAGAATCATCTTGATCACAATATCATAAAAATATCATAAAAGTTATGAACAGGACCGGTGACAAAGGGCAGCCCTGCCGGAGTCCAACATGCACCGGGAACAGGTCCGACTTAGTGCCGGCAATGCGGACAAAACTCCTGCTCCGCTCGTACAGGGACCAGATGGCCCCTAATAAAGGGCCCCCGATTCCATACTCCTGGAGCACGTGTCCCTCGTGATGCCCTGTCCCCCACAGGGCATCACGAGGGACACAGTCGAATGCCTTCTCCAGGTCCACAAAACACATGTGAACTGGTTGGGCAAACTCCCATGAACCCTCGAGCACCCTGTAGAGGGTATAGAGCTGGTCCAGTGTTCCACGGCCAGGACGAAAACCACACTGCTCCTCCTGAAGCCGAGGTTCGACTATCGGTCAGACTCTCCTCTCCAATACCCTGGCGTAGGCCTTACCAGGGAGGCTGAGGAGTGTGATTCCCCTGTAGTTGGAACACACCCTCCGGGACCACCACCCCAGTCTGCCAGTCCAGACGCACTGTCCCCGACCGCCACGCAATGTTGAAGAGGCGTGTCAACCATGACAGCCCTACAACATCCAGAGACTTGAGGTACTCAGGGCCGATCTCATCCACCCCAGAAGCCTTGCCACCGCGGAGCTTTTTAACCACCTCGGTGACTTTAGCCTGGGTGATGAAGGAGTCCAACCCCGAGTCCCCAGCCTCTGTTTCCACCACGGAATGCGTGATGGCAGGATTGAGGAGATCCTCGAAGTACTCCTTCCACCGCCCGATAATGTCCTCAGTCGAGGTCAGCAGTCTCCCGCCCCCACTATAAACAGTGTTGGCGAAGCACTGCTTCCCCCTCCTGAGGCGCCGGACGGTTTGCCAGAATCGCTTTGAGGCCAACCGGTAGTCCTTCTCCATGGCCTCACTGAACTCCTCCCAGGCCCGACTTTTTTCCTCTGCCACAGCCTGGGCCGCAGCACGGGCCGCAGCACGCTTGGCCTCACGGTACCCATCAGCCGCCTCAGGAGTCCCACAAGCCAACCACAGCCGATAGGACTCCTTCTTCAGCTTGACAGCATCCCTTACTGCCGGTGTCCACCACCGGGTTCTGGGATTGCCGCCGCGACAGGCACCGCAGACCTTACGGACACAGCTACGGGCAGCAGCATCGACAATAGATGCGTAGAACATGATCCACTCGGACTCTATGTCTCCAACATCCCCCGGGATCTGGTCGAAGCTCTCCCGGAGGTGGCATCTATACCGGATGCCTCCTGGACGCCTTCCTCAGGAGGTGTTCCAGGCACGTCCCACCGGGAGGAGGCCCAGGACACGCCCCAGGACACGCTGGAGGGACTATGTCTCTCGGCTGGCCTGGGAACGCCTTGGGCTCCCCCTGGAGGAACTGGAGGAGGTGTCTGGATAGAGGGACGTCTGAGCGTCTCTGCTGAGTCTGCTGCCCCCGCGACCCAGTCCCGGATAAGCGGAAGACGACGAGTATGAGAACGAATTAAAACACAACATAAACTTCAATGAGATAGACAAATAGAAATAAAGATATGAAATTATATATAACATAAACATACCTCGCTGGCTGACCCATGCTTGGAGGTAGAAATGAGGACCTAAAACAATAATTTAAAGATTTTAGCCCTTTCTAACTTAAATTGGCCCTTCCTGCTGCAACTTGCGACGCTCATGCTTCATTGAGAGCGTGCATCACTTTTTTTGAGCACCAGCGCTGAGCATTTTCAAAATAAATGTCCTAATGATACGTAAGTATGCATAACGTTTAAATAAAATATATTCACTAAACTACGGCAGTAAAACTATTGGTTTAATGGAGTTTTGACGAAAATTCAATCTGGAAGACTCACCTCCTCCTCTGCTCCGTCCAATGACTCCACCATGTGTCCCCGCTCCAGGCAATCGGCATTGAATCTGCATTTCCTCTTCAGCCAATCACCATCCAAGGCTCTGCTTTAAAGATCTTCACTCATGGACTTCCTCGCTCTTCAAGCTGAGCTGCGACCCTCCTCCTCCCCACCTCCACCATCTGGTTTCCTAGCTTCTCTCGATTTTCCTAACTCCTCAGGCCTCCACTCCACCACCAGTCGGATCCCAGGGAGAAGACATCTCTAATTCTATTTATAAGTTGTTCATTCAAACTCACGCCATTCTCAGCGTTGGTGTCTTCCTCCGGGGTTCGAGTACCAAAGAAATAAATATTTGTAAATCAACTTCTCTAATCGCCACCTATGTGTCTTTTCACTGTGAGTCTTACAGGATTTAAATGAATTTTCACATAGATAAAGAGACAGCATTTGTGTTTATTTTGTGTAAGACTGTCAAAATAAGGTTAGTTTTCCACATCATTCGGTAAAACGGTTGATAACACAGTGAGATTTGGCGTGGTTTTGGTTAATAATTGTCAATTATTAATGATAATTAACTAATTGTAAGTATTAAGTGCTGTGAGCCCAACTGATTTTTGGTTAGAAATTGATTGATGATTTTTAATTATAATGTTTTATAAATATTTACAATCAATAATCATAATCCCCTACAAATCTTAACCTTCAACTGAATCAAAAATATCAAACAGCAATTTGAAGCCCCACCCTAAATGTTAGAACAGTAAAATACACTAAAACCAGTGTCACTTTCAAACTAGTTCTCATGGAGATGGACAAACACATGCACCAGATTCAAGAATAGAGGCATAGTTCTTGATTACAAAGGGAAGTAAATAGAGGCAAGGCTGAAGTGTAGGAGGGCTGATTGAAGTGTGTATTAGTGTAAATATGCGTGTGTGTCTCTTAGCAACCAGCACCTAACAGTCTCTGTCAGCTTTGAGCCAGCTGAGCAGCGTTGCAGGGCAGATGCAACAGGTGCTCTGTAAAACATGACTCATAAGTGAAAAGATTAATTCAAAGGACAACCCAGCAGCTTATGTGAACCACTAGTTCTCTGTCTATGTTCACTGAGTCTGCCTCAAAATGTGATGTCTTCCTGGGGGCCACACAGTAACAGTTTCTCCAGAAGTTTAGATTAGAGATTACAAAAACAGCTAAAGCACAACACTTTAACAAAGCATGTGCCCAGACAGTCTGTCAGACCACAGCAACTGATAGCAGAGAGAAAAGCAGAGAGTGAGCTGGGGCTAGATGGGGTTTGTAAAACAGTTAGAAATCAAAGTGTATAGTCTAGTTAAACAGCTACAATTGAACATGCTGTCCTCCATGCTTACTTCAGACTATGCAAAGAGCAACGTAACAGCCTTTTGGCATGATTCAAAGAGGTGCAAGACTCTTAAAAAATCACCAAAAAAGCAATTTCAGGCTTTTTACATGGGTTATTTCATCTGATAAGAATGTACTATGATTACAGGTTGGTCTCTATATGTAGGCGACCCAAACAGTACAGTGTTAGTGTGGTACATTTGGATTTAAAAATGATGGGATTTTTTGGGTAGTTGATTGAAGTTTGTTCTGACAGACCAAAGGGGGAGTCACACATTTGTTTCATCATAATTAAAATGCTATGTTGAAGAAGGTTTTCTTCTACAGTGATGTAGAAGAAAACCTTATGTTCCACTAAAATGTTGTGAATTAGTTCATTAATGACCAAGGGTAATTACTGGAACTTGCAAAACTCGGACTCGTTGTCTTCGGCTTTATCAGAGACCGGGTCATGGGGGCAGCAGACTCAGCAGAGACACCCAGACGTCCCTCTCCCTAGACACCTCCTCCAGCTCCTCTGGGGGAAGCCCAAGGCATTCCCAGGCCAGCCGAGAGACATTGTCCCTCCAGCATTTCCTGAGTCGTCCCCTGGGTCTCCTCCCGGTGGGACTTGCCTGGAACAACTCCCGAGGAAGGCGTCCAGGAGGAATCCGGTATAGATGCCTGAGCCACCTCAACTGAGTTCTCTCGATGTGGAGGAGCAGTGGCTCTACTCCGAGCCCCTCCCGGATGGCCGAGCTCCTCACCCTATCTCTAAGGGAGTGTCCAGCCACCCTACAGAGGAAGCTTATTTCAGCCGCTTGTATCCGGGATCTCGTTCTTTTGCCCATGACCCAAATTCATGGCCATCATTGAGGGTAGGAACGTAGATTGACCGGTAAATTGAGAGCTTCGCTTTTCAGCTCAGCTCTCTCTTATCCACCACGGACTGGCACAATGCCCCCATTACTGCGTCAGCCGCACCAATCCGTCTGTCAATCTCCCGCTTCATTCTTCCCTCACTCATGAACAAGACCCTGAGATACTTGAAGTCCTCCACTTGGGGCAGGAACTCCCCTCCGACCTCAACAGGACAAGCAACCTTATTACGGTTGAGAACCATGGTCTCGGACTTGGAGGAGCTGATCTTCACCCCAGCCTTCACACCTGGCTGTGAACTGCCCCAGCGCATGCTGTAGGTCTTGGCTAGAGGGGGACAACAGGATTGCGTCACCTGCAGAAAAAAAGAGACGAAATCCATTGGTCCCCAAACCAGACCCCCTTTGGCCCTTGGCTGCGCATAGAATTCCTGTCTATAAAATCTATGAACAGGACCGGTGACAAAGGGCAGCCCTGCCAGAGTCCAACATGCACCAGGAACAAGTCCAACTTAGTGCCGGCAATGCGGACCAAACTCCTGCTCCACTTGTACAGCGACCGGATGGCCCCTAATAAAGGGCCGCCGATTCCATACTCCTGGAGCACCCACAGGGCACCATGAGGGACACAGTCGAACGCCTTCTCCAGTTCCACAAAACACATCTGGACCGGTTGGGCAAACTCCCGTGAACCCTTGAGTACCCTGTAGAGGGTATACAGGTCCTTCTCAAAATATTAGCATATTGTGATAAAGTTCATTATTTTCCATAATGTCATGATGAAAATTTAACATTCATATATTTTAGATTCATTGCACACTAACTGAAATATTTCAGGTCTTTTATTGTCTTAATACGGATGATTGTGGCATACAGCTCATGAAAACCCAAAATTCCTATCTCACAAAATTAGCATATTTCATCCGACCAATAAAAGAAAAGTGTTTTTAATACAAAAAACGTCAACCTTCAAATAATCATGTACAGTTATGCACTCAATACTTGGTTGGGAATCCTTTGGCAGAAATGACTGCGGCGTGGCATGGAGGCAATTGGCCTGTGGCACTGCTGAGGTCTTATGGAGGCCCAGGATGCTTCGATAGCGGCCTTTAGCTCATCCAGAGTGTTGGGTCTTGAGTCTCTCAACGTTCTCTTCACAATATCCCACAGATTCTCTATGGGGTTCAGGTCGGGAGAGTTGGCAAGCCAATTGAGCACAGTGATACCATAGTCAGTAAACCATTTACTAGTGGTTTTGGCACTGTGAGCAGGTGCCAGGTCGTGCTGAAAAATGAAATCTTCATCTCCATAAAGCTATTCAGCAGATGGAAGCATGAAGTGCTCCAAAATCTCCTGATAGCTAGCTGCATTGACCCTGCCCTTGATAAAACACAGTGGACCAACACCAGCAGCTGACACGGCACCCCAGACCATCACTGACTGTGGGTACTTGACACTGGACTTTGGCATTTCCTTCTCCCCAGTCTTCCTCCAGACTCTCCTTGATTTCCGAATGACATGCAGAATTTGCTTTCATCCAATAAAAGTACTTTGGACCACTGAGCAACAGTCCAGTGCTGCTTCTCTGTAGCCCAGGTCAGGCGCTTCTGCCGCTGTTTCTGGTTCAAAAGTGGCTTGACCTGGGGAATGCGGCACCTGTAGCCCATTTCCTGCACACACCTGTGCACGGTGGCTCTGGATGTTTCTACTCCAGACTCAGTCCACTGCTTCCGCAGGTCCCCCAAGGTCTGGAATCGGCCCTTCTCCACAATCTTCCTCAGGGTCCGGTCACCTCTTCTCGTTGTGCAGCGTTTTCTGCCACACTTTTTCCTTCCCACAGACTTCCCACTGAGGTGCCTTGATACAGCACTCTGGGAACAGCCTATTCGTTCAGAAATTTCTTTCTGTGTCTTACCCTCTTGCTTGAGGGTGTCAATAGTGGCCTTCTGGACAGCAGTCAGGTCGGCAGTCTTACCCATGATTGGGGTTTTGAGTGATGAACCAGGCTGGGAGTTTTAAAGGCCTCAGGAATCTTTTGCAGGTGTTTAGAGTTAACTCGTTGATTCAGATGATTAGGTTCATAGCTCGTTTAGAGACCCTTTTAATAATATGCTAATTTTGTGAGATAGGAATTTTGGGTTTTCATGAGCTGTATGCCAAAATCATCCGTATTAAGACAATAAAAGACCTGAAATATTTCAGTTAGTGAGCAATGAATCTAAAATATATGAATGTTAAATTTTCATCATTACATTATGGAAAATAATGAACTTCATCACAATATGCTAATATTTTGAGAAGGACCTGTAGAGCTGGTCCAGTGTTCCACAACCGGGACGAAAACCACACTGATCCTCCTGAAGCCGAGGTTCGACTATCGGCCGGACTCTCTCTCCAATACCCTGGCGTAGGTCTTACCAGGGAGGCTGAGGAGTGTGGTCCCCCTGTAGTTGGAAAACACCCTCCGGTCACCCTTCTTATTAAAGGGGTCCACCAGCCCAGTCTGCCAGTCCAGAGGCACTGTCTCCGACCACCCCGCAATGTTGAAGAGGCGTGTCAACCATGACAGCCCCACAACATCCAGAGACTTGAGGTACTCAGGGCGGATCTCATCCATGCCCGAAGCTTTTTAACCACTTTGGTGACTTCAGCCTGGGTGATAAAAGAGTCTAACCCTGATTCCCCACCCTCTGTTTCCACCAGGAAATGTGTGATGGCAGGATTGAGGAGATCTTCGAAGTACTCCTTCCACCGCCCGATAATGTCCCCAGTCGAGGTCAGCAGCCTCCCAACCCCACTGTAAACAGTGTTGGCGAAGCACGGCTTTCCCCTCCTGAGGCGCCAGATGGTTTACCAAAATCGCTTCGAAGCCAACCAGTAGTCCTTCTCCATGGCCTCACTGAACTCCTCCCAGGCCCAAGTTTTTGTTTCTGCTACAGCCTGGGCCACTGCACTCTTGACCTCACGGTACCTGTCAGCCGCCTCAGGTGTCCCACAAGCCAACCACAGCCGATAGGACTCCTTCTTCAGCTTGACAGCGTCCCTTACTGCCGGTGTCCGCCACCCGGTTCAGGGATAGCCACCGTGACAGGCACCACAGACCTTATGGCCACAGAAAGAGGCAGCAGCATCGACAATAGATGCGGAGAGTATGATCCACTAGGACTCTATGTCTCCAACATTCCCTGAAATCTGGTCAAAGCTCTCCCGGAGGTGGGAGTTGAAAACATCCCTGGCCGAGGGCTCTGCCAGATGTTCCCAGCAGACCCTCACTGAGTGCTTGAGCTTGCCAAGTCTGTCCAGCTTTCTCATCCTCCAGCGGATCCAACTCACCACCAGGTGGTGATCAGTGGACAGCTCAGCCCCTCTCTTCACCCGAGTGTCCAAAACAGGTAGCCGAAGGTCTGACGACACAACAACAAAGTCGATTATCGACCTCCTGCCTAGTGTGTCCGTGCCAAGTGCACTGATGGACACCCATATGCTTGAACATGGTGTTGATTAAGGACAATCCGTGACTAGTACAGAAGTCCAATAACGAAACACCACTCAGATTCAGATCGGGAAGGCCATTGCTCCCGATCACGCTTCTCCAGGTGTCACTGTTGTTTCCCACGTGGGCGTTGAAGTCCCCCAGCAGAATAATGGAGTCCCCGGGAGGGGCACTATCCAGCACCCCCAAAAGGGTTGCCAAGAAGCCAGGGTACTCCACACTACCGCTCGGCCTGCAGGCTGAAACGACAGTCAGAGACCTGTCCCCAACCAAAGGCACAGGGATGCGACCCTCTCATCCACTGGGGTAACCTGCAAAACAATTTTTGCTAAATGAAAGCTCTGGTCATTTTAGTGCAATTAAATGAAACTTTAGAAATAAATATTATTTTTAACCAAACCAAGCTGACATCCTAAAATGGGTTTCCCTTCACAAACTTCAACTTGAATAAATTTTTCAGAGCAACATTTAACTAATCCTTTAGTCTCTTAGAAGTAAATGTTTCCCCATCTATTATATAATGTCAGTATAACTGCAGCTATTCTGTGAAGACTTTAGATGTTAGTTTACATCTGTTGACAAGGAAACCTTATCATGCACTCCACCATTCTGGCCTTCATGGAAGTATGCCAGGAAGAAAGCCCCAGCTGAGAGAAATCCATAAGTGGTTCCATTTAAACTTTGGTACCAGCCATGTAGAAGACAAATGTGGAGACTAGAAATGTGCTTTTCAGCCTCCATGTAAAAAAGTTATGTGCAGCAGAAAAACAACGCTACACGTTGGCCTGAAATCACCAGCCACAATGGTGACACATGGTGGTGGCAGCATCGTCATGTTTTTTAATTTAGCAAAGACAGAAAAGGTTGTTAAAGTTAATGACAAAGAAACTGACACAAATGCCGGACAATCCCATTAAAAAACCTTTTAGAGGTTACATAAGACTTTGTCAGAGATTTGGCATTCAGCAGGAGAATGATCCTAAACATACAGCCAAAGTTGCAATGCAATTGTTCAGATCGAAGCATGTGTGATGTGTTAGAATGACCCAAAGATTAGGCATAAAACTGACCGAGAATCTATGACAATACATATATATTGATGTTCACAGTTCTGCATCCAATCTAGGTAAGCTTGAGCTATTTTACAAAGATGAATAAATGTCTATATATTTTCAGTCTCTAGATTTGGTAAGCTGGTGGACACATATCCCAAAATACATGTACAGTGCCGTGCGAAAGTATTTGGCCCCCTTGAACTTTTCAACCTCTTGACACATTTCAGGCTTCAAACATAAAGAAATAAGATTCTAATTTTTTGTGAACAATCAACAACAATTGGGAAACAATCGTGAAGTGGAATGAAATTTATTGGATGCGCCACCCTTTGCTGCAATTACAGCTGCAAGTCGCTTGGGGTATGTCTCTATCAGTTTTGCACATCAAAAGACTGAAATTCTTGCCCATTCTTCCTTGCAAAACAGCTCGAGCTCAGTGAGGTTGGATGGAGAGCGTTCGTGAACATCAGTCTTCAGCTCTTTCCACAGATTCTCGATTGGATTCAGGTCTGGACTTTGACTTGGCCATTCCAACACCTGGATACGTTTATTTGTGAACCATTCCATTGTAGATTTGGCTTTATGTTTTGGATCATTGTGAAATCTTTTTGTATCCAAATCCGGCTTTAAACTTCTCCACAATAGTATCTCAGACCTGCCTGGTGTGTTCCTTGGTCTTCATGATTCTCTCTCCACTTTGAACAGAACTCTGAGACTATCACAGAGCAGGTGCATTTATACGGAGACTTGATTGCACACAGGTGGATTCTATTTATCATCATCAGTCATTTGGGACAACATTGGATCATTCAGAAATCCTCACTGAACTTCTGGAGTGAATTTGCTGCACTGAAAGTAAAGGGGCCGAATAATATTGCACACCCCACTTTTCAGTTTTTTATTTGTTAAAAACGTTTGACACATCAAATAAATTTCATTCCACTTCATGATTGTGTCCCACTTGTTGATTCTTCACAAAAAATTAGAATTTTATATCTTTATGTTTGAAGCCTGAAATGTGGCAACAGGTTGAAAAGTTCAAGGGGACCAAATACTTCCGCAAGGCACTGTATGCCTCACATTTCAGATTCATATCTATAAAAGCTTTTTGAGACCATGTATAACTTCCCCTCCAATCCATGGTTCTTCTTTATGTTGGTTAATCACACAAAATTCCAGTTAAAATTACTTGAGGTTTGTAGTAGTTCGTTCGTCGTCTTCAGCTTATCCAGGACCGGTCGCGGGGGCAGCAGACTCAGCAGAGACGCCCAGACGTCCCTCTCTCCAGACACCTCCTCCAGCTCCTCCAGGGGGAGCCCAAGGCGTTCCCAGGCCAGCCGAGAGACATTGTCCCTCCAGCGTGTCCTGGGCAGTCCCCTGGGCCTCCTCCCGGTGGGACGTGCCTGGAACACCTCCCGAGGAAGGCGTCCAGGAGACATCCGGTATAGATGCCCGAGCCACCTCAACTGGCTCCTCTCGATGTGGAAGAGCAGCGGCTCTACTCCGAGCTCCTCCCGGATGGCCGAGCTCCTCACCCTATCTCTAAGGGAGTGCCCGGCCACCCTACGGAGGAAGCTCGTTTCAGCCGCTTGTATCCGTGATCTCGTTCTTTCGGTAATGACCCAAAGTTCATGGCCATAGGTGAGGGTAGGAACGTAGACCGACCAGTAAATTGAGAGCTTTGCTTTTCGGCTAGGCTCTCTCTTCACCACAATGGACCGGCACAGCGCCCCCATTACTGTGGCAGCCGCACCGATCCGTCTGTCGATCTCCCGCTCCATTCTTCCTTCACTCGTGAACAAGACCCCGAGATACTTAAACTCCTCCACTTGAGGCAGGAACTCCCCTCCAACCTGAAGAGGACAAGCCACCCTTTTCCGGTCGAGTACCATGGCCTCGGATTTGGAGGAGCTGATCCTCATCCCAGCCGCTTCACACTCGGCTGCGAACCGCCACAGCGCATGCTGTAGGTCTTGGCTAGAGGGGGCCAGCAGGACCACGTCATCCGCAAAAAGAAGAGACGAAATCCACTGGTCACCCAAACCAGACCCCCTCCGGCCCTTGGCTGCGTCTAGAAATCCTGTCCATAAAAGTTATCAACAGGACCGGCGACAAAGGGCAGCCCTGCCGGAGTCCAACATGCACTGGGAACAGGTCCGACTTAGTGCCGGCAATGCGGACCAAACTCCTGCTCCGCTCGTACAGGGACCGGATGGCCCCTAATAAAGGGCCCCCGATTCCATACTCCTGGAGCACCCCCCACAGGGCATCACGAGGGACACAGTCGAATGCCTTCTCCAGGTCCACAAAACACATGTGAACCGGTTGGGCAAACTCCCATGAACCCTTGAGCACCCTGTAGAGGGTAAAGAGCTGGTCCAGTGTTCCACGGCTGGGACGAAAACCACACTGTTCCTCCTGAAGTCGAGGTTCGACTATCGGTCGGACTCTCCTCTCCAATACCCTGGCGTAGGCCTTACCAGGAAGGCTGAGGAGTGTGACCCCCCTGTAGTTGGAACACACCCTCCGGTCCCCCTTCTTATAAAGGGGGACCACCACCCCAGTCTGCCAGTCCCGAGGCACTGTCCCCGACCGCCACGCAATGTTGAAGAGGCGTGTCAACCATGACAGCCCTACAACATCCAGACACTTGAGGTACTCAGGGCGGATCTCATTCACCCCCGAAGCCTTGCCACCGCGGAGCTTTTTAACCACCTCGGTGACTTCAGCCTGGGTGATGAAAGAGTCCAACCCCGAGTCACCAGCCTCTGTTTCTACCACGGAATGCGTGATGGCAGGATTGAGGAGATCCTCGAAGTACTCCTTCCACCGCCCGATAATGTCCTCAGTCGAGGTCAGCAGTCTCCTGCCCCCACTATAAACAGTGTTGGCAAAGCACTGCTTCCCCCTCCTGAGGCGCCGGACGGTTTGCCAGAATCGCTTCGAGGCCAACCGGTAGTCCTTCTCCATGGCCTCACTGAACTCTTCCCAGGCCCGTGTTTTTGCCTCTGCCACAGCCCGGGCCGCAGCACGCTTGGCCTCACGGTACCCATCAGCCGCCTCAGGAGTCCCACAAGCCAACCACAGCCGATAAGACTCCTTCTTCAGCTTAACAGCATCCCTTACTGCCGGTGTACACCACCGGGTTCTGGGATTGCCGCCACAACAGGCACCGCAGACCTTACGGCCGCAGCTATGGGCAGCAGCATTGACAATAGATCCAGAGAACATGGTCCACTCGGACTCTATGTCTCCAACATCCCCCAGGATCTGGTCGAAGCTCTCCCGGAGGTGGGAGTTGAATACATCCCTGGCCGAGGGCTCCGCCAGGCGTTCCCAGCAGACCCTCACTATGCGCTTGGGCCTGCCAAGTCTGTCTGGCTTTCTCCTCCTCCAGCGGATCCAACTCACCACCAGGTGATCATCAGTGGACAGCTCAGCCCCTCTCTTCACCCGAGTGTCCAAAACATGCGGCCGAAGGTCTGATGATACGACAACAAAGTCGATCATCGACCTCCTGCCTATGGTGTCCTGGTGCCAAGTGCACTGATGGACACCCTTATGTTTGAACATGGTGTTTGTTATGGACAATCCGTGACTAGCACAGAAGTCCAATAACAAAACACCACTCGGATTCAGATCGGGGAGGCCATTCCTCCCGATCACGCCTCTCCAGGTGTCACTGTCGTTCCCCACGTGGGCGTTGAAGTCCCCCAGCAGAATAATGGAGTCCCCGGGAGGGGCACTATCCAGCACCCCCGACAGGGACGCCAAGAAGGCAGGGTACTCTGCACTACCCCTCGGCCCGTAGGCTGAAATGATAGTCAGAGACCTCTCCCCAACCCGAAGGCGCAAGGATACAACCCTCTCATCCACTGGGGTAAACCCCAACACGAGACGGCTGAGCTGGTGGGCAACAAGCAAACCCACATCAGCCCGCCGCCTCTCCCAGTGGGCCACTCCAGAGTAGAAGAGAGTCCAACCCCTCTCAAGGAGATGGGTTCCAGAGCCCACGCTCTGCGTGGAGGCGAGCCCGACTATTTCTAGTCGATATCTCTCAACCTCCCGCACCAGCTCAGGCTCCTTCCCCCCCAGCGAGGGTGTCCTGCATCAGACCACTAACAGTGGTGTTATCTGCAAACCTCAGGACTTTCACAGATCTCAGAGAATATTCTGGCAATCACAGAAGAGTGCCCAACTCTAGAAAACCTTATCATACACTTTGGAACCATGGATGACGTAGCTAAGAAGAAAATCAGAGGTATTAAAGGAGGATTTTATTCGTCTGCTGAATACAATTGGAGGTCTCAAAATGAAGGTGTTCCTCAGCGGACCCTTTGCACCGATTTTCTGTGTAGATGAGATATTTTCGAGACTTCTGATCATTAAAAAGCATGTGCTTCTACATCTGTGATCTTCAACAACTTTAATATTTTTTTGGGAAAAGAGACAAATTTTCAAGCAAGATGGTTTCTGTTTGAACAAGCTAGGAGCCAGATGGTTTACATCTAATCACTTCTATTCAGCAAATAATCTTCCAGCAGCCTCGACCTTCAGCAGAGAACATGGAGTATCAACATGAGAACTTCCTGAGTTATCAGAAATATTAACTTCATCTAAATCTTCAACTTGTATGTTAGATCCAATCCCAACCAAATTATTTAAGGAAGTATTTCCTCTGATTACCAGCCCCATTTTAGAAATGATTGATCTATCCTTGGGCTGCACGGTGGTGCAGTTGGTAGCACTGTTGCCTTGCAGCAAGAAGGTCCTGGGTTTGATTCCTGACCAGGGGTCTTTCTGCATGGAGTTTGCATGTTCTCCCCGTGCATGCGTGGGTTCTCACTGGGTACTCTGGCTTCCTCCCACAGTCCAAAGACATGCCTGTTAGGTTAATTGGTCACTCTAAATTGCCCTTAGGTGTATGAGTGTGTGCATGGTTGTTTGTGTGTTGCCCTGCGATGGACTGGCGGTTTGTCCAGGGTGTACCCCGCCTCTCGCCCATAGACTGCTGGAGATAGGCACCAGCTCCCCCGCGACCCACTATGGAATAAGCGGTAGAAAATGACCGACTGACTAATCTATCCTTATAAATGGATATGTACCACAAGCTTTTAAGGTAGCTGTAATTAAACCTTTACTTAAGAAACTTTTCGCAAACCTATATCCAATCTTCCATTCTTATCTACAATTCTTGAGAAAATAGTTGCTAATCAAATGTGTGAGCATTTACACAGCAATGAACTGTTTGAAGAGTTTCAGTCAGGTTTCAGAGCTCATCATAGCACTGAAACAGCTCTGCTGAAAGTCACTAATGATATTCTTATGGCCTCAGATAATGGACTTGTCTCTGTACTTGTCCTGTTAGATCTCAGTGCTGCATTTGATACAGTCGACCACAATGTTTCTTAGAAAGGCTGGAATATGCTGTAGGGATCAGGGGAACAGTGCTAGGCTGGTTTAAGTCTTATTTGTCTGACAGATTCCAGTTTGTTCATGTAAATGATAAATCATCTTCAAACTCCAGGGTTAATTGTGGAGTACCACAGGCTTCAGTACTTGGGCTAATTCTCTTTACTATATATATGCTTCCAATAGGTAAGATTATCAGGCAGCATAGGATAAATTTTCACTGTTACGCTGATGATACTCACCTTTACTTATCCATAAATCCTGATGTACTCAACCAGTTAGATAGACTACAAGCATGTCTTGAAGACATAAAAACTTGGAGGACTTTAAATTTTCTGTTTCTAAATTCAGACTAGACAGATATTGTGGTCGTTGGACCGGACTGTTTAAAAAAGAAACTGCTTAGTCAATCACTTAACCTGAATGGCATTAAATTGACCTCCGATAATAAAGTAAAAAGTTCTTGGTGTTATTTTTGACCAGGACATGTCATTTAAATCCCATATCAAACAGGTTTCTAGGATTTCCTTCTTTCACCTGCGGAACATTGCCAAAATTAGAAATATCCTCTCCAGGAGTGACACTGAAAAACTAGTTCATGCATTTGTTATTTCAAGGCTGGACTATTGTCTGAAGCCTGAAATGTGGCAAGAGGTTGACCAGTTCAAGGGGGCCGAGTACTTTCGCAAGGCACTTTAAATGAAGTCCACCTTTGTGCAGTCTAAGTCTCATGAAATCCCTTCCATAGAAACTGTCTGACAACATGTCACAAAATTGGTATGAATACACTCTTTCATAAAGGCCCCAGAGGCTTCAACACTACTAAACAGGAGGAGTCTCATTGTGAAGACCAAGATAGATGGTGCTAAATACAGGGATATTCTTGAGCAAAACCTGCCTGCCAGTAATTTGAGACTGGAACAAAGGTTCACGGTCCAGCACTACAATGACTTGAATCATATTGCTAAAGCAACACTCGAGTGGTTTAGGGGGAAACATTAAAATGTGTAGGAATAGCCTAGTTAAAGTCCAGACCTCGATCCAATGGAGAATCTGTCTATAGACTTGAAGATCGCTGTTTACAAGGGAAATTCATCACAAACATGAAAGAACCTTGAGCAGTTTTGCCTCAGAAATGGTTAAAAATCCCAGTGACAAAATGTGACTGGCTCATGGAGACTTATCCAAAGCGACTTGCAGCTGTAATTGTCGCAAAAGGTATCTCTACAGACTACTGACTTTAGGGGGTAGAACAGTTATGCACACTGACGTTTTCTGTTATTTTGTCCCATTTGTTGTTTGCTTAACAATAAAAATATAACAAATCTTTAAAGTTGTAGGGATTTTAAATGAAATAGTGTAAACTCTCAAACAATCAATTTTAATTTCAGGTTGTGAATACTTTTGCAAGTCACTGTATATGCACTACCAGTCACAACAATTTGTCTTTATTTTTATTACAACCTCTGGGAATTCCTTCAAGGCTGTTTTAGGTGAATTTCAGGTGAATACCTCTTGAAGCTCATCAAGAACAACAGTGTTTTTGATGACAGCAGTGTGCAAGGCATTAATCAATGCAATGTTATGTCCACAGGGACTGTGTGCGTGTGTGTTTGTGTGTGCATGTGTGTGTGTGTGCTTTACCTCTTCTCACTACAGAGTGCGACAGGCAAGTGATTTCTCTCAGCTGATACTCATCAGGTCCAGTCAAGAGGAACTTAAAAAGGAGCTGGTTTCCTGAGGCAAATGCCAGATTGTTCTTACTCACTGAGTAAAACCATTGCTCCCCTTCACACTTTTTTCCTGGATCTCAGTCCACTGTCTCCTCGTCATCATAGTTCATTGGAGAATTCAAGCCAAGATTTCCTCCGTTAATCTCCTCACCATCTCATCTTCATCATCATCATCATCGATTGTCAAACACTACTTTGCTGAAAAACCACTTACCTCTCTTTCTCAGTATGGGTCTGGACTCTATCCCTGAAGCCAGAACAAACACTAACTTTGTGTTAATAATTCAGTTCAAAGATACTTTATTTATAAACCATTTAAACCGCTTTTTTTTGTCCGTAGTTGTTGCCTGCACAAAGATCTCTTGAAAAATTTGCTAACAATACAAGCAAAGGGGGGCTATTTTGAATCTAAAAAATTTTATAAACAAGTTATTATTCTTACGTCTTCACATAATTCAGCTTTTTGATATTTGTTGCAGTTTTTCTAAAATCGAGATTTAAGTTGTGCAACTTTTTTGAAGTTTTAATTTTTACAGTGTAATCCAATGACGGAATTTCCTAACTGACAGAGTGCGCACTCTAGTGTTTTTCATTTGTTTCGGGGGTCCGAACAAATTCTTTTAGCTCACCTAATTTTTACTCTTCCTGATCAAAATATGTATTAAAACAGGGTTTTTGGTCAGGATTTCGAAAATGGGACTCTCATTGATGTGGGACTCACAGATTTCTGTCAAACTGCCCCAAAGCAACTCAGTCAACATGCCCTGAATTGGCCAGCAATAGGAATTTTACTAAAATACAGAGCAAGACATTCTTAAACGGACATGTTTTCGCATCATACCCTTTCCAAAACCGTTTGATGTAGAGACATGAGCTTCGAACCAATGCATCTTCGGGCCTTTCTGGCGCTCAGAATTTAACAAGTGTTTTGATACCTTTTACCATTTTGTCATGAAGTAGGTTTACTCAGACAGCTTCAAATTAAGAACTTTTAAATAATTGACTTTTTTACATCGTCACACCTTCTACATGGATTATCATAGATACATGAAAATCTTCATGACTGTTGTCGTAGGTCTGTGACTTCAGGCACACTTACCAATTCAGAAAGTGGTGTCCCTCCTCTGCAGTTCTCCTGCAACATACCCCTCACATCAGAACCCCCGTGACAAGGTTTTTGTTAGTGGAGTCGGACCAGGATGCAGGGAGATGCTTGGGAGCCACATGGTAGGTTAAGATATTATTTATTTTTAAGGCTTGATGTGCAGAGAAGATAGTGCAGGTGTTCACAGGCCAGAAGTTCAGGTCCAAATACACATAGGACTTACAAGTAGCTGAACAGAACTGGAACTATATAGGCAGGGACTCAGGAACATAGCAAGTCTCTGGCAGGAGGACAGGTGGATAGAAAGACACAGCCACGGGGAACAAGGAAAACTGGTAAGCTTATATACAGGGAAGTGAATGGTGAAACAAAGGGAATGAGAGAGGCAGGTAATCAGATGATTGCTGGCAGGTGTGAAGAACAGGTGTAGGGAACTGAGATGATAGGTTCTTACAAGGGCTGGGAAACACAGGAGTAGCGACAACTCTAAGGGAAACAAACACTAAACTAACTGGGAGGAGCAGGCATAAGAATACCTAAACATACGCTAACATAAATAGTAACTCTAGAAGGAACTAAATCTAAGGACATGGAAAGAATAATAATAATAGAATATAACTGACTGCCAGACAGGAACTGAAACATAAAGGAACATAAAGGACTGGGAGAAAGTAAGTAATACTAAGAATGGGGGAAAAGTAACTAATAAGACTAAGGACCACAGAACTACTGGGAAAACAAATACAAGAACCTAGGCAGAGAATAAACATAAATGAACATAACTACTAAACAGAAACCACATGAGAAAGACCTAACCAACAAAGTAAACAAACACCAAAACCCAAAATGGGAGATCCAGACACCCTGTGCCTTAGTTTATATGTTCTGGCTGTGTCATGGTTTTAACCGCCGCTTTGACCCACATGCACAACACTCGCAGACAGAGAACAGTTTAGTTAGGTTTATTGTCATTTTCAGGCAGAAAACAACACTACACAACCTTGGAACTGAATCCTCACCCCTCCGTCAGAGAGAGAGAACAGGTAAGAAGCTGAATGTCTGAATGAGCCTAGAATAATTTAACAGCTTACTGGTCGGGCTGGGAGAATCCGCCAGGGAGAAGGGCTTAGAGTCTGGGGGTATGAGCATGACAATCCACAGTTCCTACTGGGGCTCGGATAGGAGTCTGGAGTGGTAGTGCGTTGGAGGGTGGACGGGGTTCGCTCCACCAGCGGAAGCATCAGAAATTCCGAGGCTGCCAGCTGGGCTTGGTCCCAAACAGTTCAGTCAGCGTGTGGTGAGTCTTGGTTGGCTAGACGAGGTCAAAGATCTGCACCTGGAGTGGCAAACAGGGAATAATTAATACTAGGTTCAAAAGAGGGAAAACAGTTTCTGAACCTTCTTGAAGGCAGGATCCTGGCCAGATAGCATTACCACAGAGGGCAAAACACTCAGGTGAAGATGTGCTGGTAATTCACCCTCTTAAGTTTCACAGCTGATGAGGCAATTAGCCGCATGTGTCGCACCCTCAACCTCCCTCGGCTAGCAGCACCTAGTGATGGCAACGGGTTAGTGGCAGGGAGACAACACAGCCCAGACCCTGACAGGCTGGGCCGAAAGACATAGTCCCTCCAGGATGTCCTCGGCCGTTCCCTGGGCCTCCTGCCGGTGGGACATGCCTGGAACACTTCCCAGGGGAAGGCGCCCAGGAGGCATCTGATATAGATGCCCGAGCCATTTCAACTGTCTCTTTTTGATGTCTTCCCGGATGGCCGAGCTCCTCACCCTATCTGTCAGGGAGTGCCCAGCCACCCTACGGAGGAAGCTCTTTCTCCTTCTTTCGGTCATGACCCAAAGTTCATAGCCATAGGTGAGGGTAGGAACGTAGACTGATCAGTTAATCGAGAGTTTCGCTTTCCAGCTCAGCTCTCTCTTCACCACAAAGTACCAGCACAGCGTCCCCATTACTGAGTTCTTTTTTTTGCACATATAATTTAGCACCCGTGAGCATCGTGAGCAAATGATGGGTTGCACGCAGTGGCGAATGCTGGTCTTTCAAGGAGGGGAAGCTTAAGTTCAAGATCGCTGATTCGCTGATTTGCTCATTTCGCTGTCAATCAAAAAGGGATTCAGCCAGATCTTCCAATCATCCTGCAGAAGCTG
This sequence comes from Girardinichthys multiradiatus, assembly GCF_021462225.1. NCBI lineage: Eukaryota > Metazoa > Chordata > Actinopteri > Cyprinodontiformes > Goodeidae > Girardinichthys > Girardinichthys multiradiatus. The sequence continues at coordinate 41,515,739 of NC_061811.1, forward strand.
AGCCTCAGGGCCAGCCAAGGCCAGCCCACTGCCCCATAGACCCCCAGAGATGCTGAGCGTCTGATGGGCGGGACAAAGCCCAGCACTTATCCAATGACGCGTCTCGTTTTGCTGCACCCGAGGCTGCCCCAGCGACCCCCAGAGATGCTGAGCATCCGATAGCGGGACAAAGCCCAGCATTTTTGCTATGCTATTGAACTCACTGTTTAAAGCACTGTGAAGCTGCGGGAATGAATGAGAGGAAAGCCATGTTGTTACCAGTGATAAGAAGCTGATTCTGAACAAAAGTTGAACACGTTGTAGCGCATATTTAGTCAATGACGTACACACAACAGTATATATTTGATCACTTATTTTTTGACATTTTAGGGGAAGCTGAGCTTCCCTTGCAGTCTTAGAGCAATTGCCACAGATTGCACGGTGGCACACTTGGTAGCACTGTTGCCTTGCAGCAAGAAGGTCCTAGGTACAACTCCCAGCTGGGGGTCTTTCTGCGTGGAGTTTGCACGTTCTCCCCGTGCATGTGTGGGTTCTCCTCGGGTACTCCGGCTTCCTCCGACAGTCCAAAGACATGCCTGTTAGGTTAACTGGTCTCTCTAAATTGCCCTATGTGTGTGAATGAGTGTGTACATAGTTGTTTTTGTGTTGCCCTGTGATGGCCTGGCGGTCTGTCCAGGGTGTACCCTGCCTCCTGCCCATAGACTGCTGGAGATAGACACCGACTTCCCCGCGACCCACTATGGAAGAAGCGGTATCGAAAATGACTGACTAACTGACATATGAATGATCCAGTTGTTGATTTTTTCTTTATGTTCAGCTCCACTCCTACTTTTTTGGACTGATACAGTTTGTTAACCTTTCTTGCCATTATTCACAGCAGCAGGTTTGTCATCGTAACCTCTGCCCTAACACAATTGTTTCCCATCTCTGTTAATTTGTGCAGGGCGCCTCTGAGAGTGTAAATGCGCATGCAGAAGACTGAGTTTGAATTTGTTCTGCAAGCAGATGTTTCATGTTTGTTGTCCAGATGGACCCAGTGAGGCAAAGACTACATCCTGCTTAGCCTTTAATCAGAAAGATGGATTGCAGGCCATTGTGCAGCTGTATGCCATCGGTGTACACACTGGGCAGCTGGTTAGTGCTTTGTCTCGGAGAACACCACAGGAGGTTGCGGTTTATAAACTGGCCAATTAATATTAACAATAAAAAAGACAAACATGTCTGTCAAAGAATTTATTACAGGTTTGTCTCTCTTGAACTTCCTGTCAGAGACTCGCCGTGTATTTCAGTTTATTATAAACAACCGCAATATTTAAACCTGAACTATTAGCAACATAGATATAGGTTGTGGTAAGAGATGGCTATCTGTATGTTAATTTTAAAAACATAATATTACATCAATTCAATTCAATTCAAAGATACTTTATTGATCCCCGAGGGGAAATTAGAATTCCAGTACAACCCATCCAAGGTGGGACGGGTCAACGAGGCTTTGCTGCCCACTCACAGGTGCTGCCAAGAATGTAAATTGAACATTTATGTACATGAAAATAAATTATTTTCCAATGATTTTATTGAATTTGTTTTGTTTGTTTTGCCAATATTTTAATGATACACAACATGTTTGGTTGTTTAAATAGTTTTTTGGTGACATGAAGTCGTTTCTTGTTGCATAAACCCTCCCCTGGCATAGGTTTAGTTGCAAGAAATATCTGTCAATAATGGAATTTGTTTTGTTTATTGACAAGGTTAAAGCATACACTTGTTTTCAACACAAAAAAGTGATTTTGCATCCTGTTATCAAATGAAGGATCTAATCTGCCTTAATCTTTACGTAGTCAGTCAGTAATTTTCTATACCTCTTATTGCATAGTGGGTCGTGGGGAAGCTTTATTTATTTTCTATTAACTATATTACCAACATCAAAGCACAGCAGGCAATTATGTGCAATTACAGTTACACAGGCTGTGTGCTCCTCTCTGGCAGATGTTCAGTTATGTGCGCACCTCAGCAAGATCAGATATGTGCATCCTTCAGCAACAGATGATCTGCCTGAGAGTGATGGTGTGCTGGAATGATCCAGGTGCAAAAAAAAGTGTTGCAAGGAGTTTAATCATAGGAGTTTAATCATGGCTTTTGTTTGTGATTGGCTCCAGACCTTAGATAATTATATATAGAATTCTCTATTCTCATCTATTTTTATCATTTTTATTTTTGACAGTTTCAAATCTGTTGACACACGTACAGAAGATTATCTTTCTCCGTCATTCTTTCTATGCCTCCTTCTCACTACAGTGACAGGAGACCTTTTGCAATCCTGTTAGTATCTGCATTTCAAACGTGCTCAACATACACTGCTGATTTTGCAGGTTTTCCCACACTTTTCCCACTAAGTCTTCAATTTTTATCATAGGTGTACTCTTCAACTGTGAGCGATGGAATGTAAAACAAAAATCCAGGAAATCACAATGTGTGATTTTTAAGCAGTTAAATAGCATTTTATTGCACGACATAAGTACTCCTTAGTTGCCCTGGGTGTGTGCTTTGGGTTGTGGAAAACCCAGCCACAACCCATCTTCAATGCCCTTACTGAGAGAAGGAGGTTGTTGGCTAAGATCTCCTGATACATGGCCCCATCCATCCTCCGCTCAATATGGTGCAATCATCCTGTCCCCTTTGCATAAAAGCATCCCCAAAGAATGATGTTTCCACCTCCATGCTTCACGGTAGGGATGGTGTTCTTGGAGTTGTACTCATCCTCCTCCTTCCTCCAAACACAGTGACTGGAGTTTAGACCAAAAAGCTCTATTTTTGTCTCATCAGACCACATGACCTTCTCCCATTCCTCCTCTGGATCATCCAGATGGTCATTGGCAAACTTCAGACGGGCCTGGACATGTGCTGGTTTGAGCAGGAGGACCTTGCGTGTGCTGCAGGATTTTAATCCATTGCGGCATAGTGTGTTATAAGAGAATGTAAGAAGTTCAAGATGACAGTCAGTCACCCTCTGTCTGGGGCTCCATGCAAGATCTTACCTTGTGGAGCATCAATAATCATAAAGAAGGTGAGGCATCAGCCCAGAACCTAGTCAGTGACCTGAAGAGAGCTGGGACCACAGTCTCAAAGAAGACCATTAGTAAGTGCACCAACAGTTGTTGCCTTCTCACCAAACTGCTTGGCTATTTTCGTGTAGCCTGTTGCAGCCTTGTGCAGGTTTACTATTTTAGCCCTGATGTTCTTACACAGCTCTCTGGTCTTGGCCATTGTGGAGAGGTTGGAGTTTGTTTGATTGAGTGTGTGTGTGGACAGGTGTCTTTCATACAGATAACGAGTTCAAACATGTGCATTTAATACAGGTAATGAGTTGAGAACAGGAGGGCTTCTTAAAGAAGAACTAACAGGCCTGTGAGAGCCAGGATTCCTACTGGTTGTTAGGTGATCAAGTACATATGTCATGCATAAAAATGCAAATTAATTACTTAAAAATCACACAATGTGATTTTCTGGATTGTTGTTTGAGATTCCATCACTCACAGTTGAAGAATAACTATGATAAAAATTAAAGACTTCGACATGCTTTGCAAGTGATAAAACCTGCAAAATTGGCAGTGCATCAAATCCTTGTTCTCCCCACTGTATGTGCATACTCTGGGTTTTTGGTTTAACAAAGCCAGCTAATCGTTATTCTGTGTCAAGTTACCCCTGCAACATCCTTAACCAACCCTACTCATTGACAGAGCTCATTGAGCTAACCTGGAGTTTGGTCTACATTTTAGTTGAGCCCTGGAATGACCAAAGGTTTGGACACACCTTCTCATTCAAAGAGTTTTCTTTATTTTCATTCCTATGAATATTGTAGCTTCAAACTGAAGGCATCAAAACTATGAATTAACATAGAATTATATACTGAACAAAAAAGTGTGAAACAACTGAAAATATGTCTTATATTGTAGGTTCTTCAAAGTAGCCACCTTTTGCTTTGAGTACTGCTCCGCACACTCTTGGCATTCTGTTGATGAGCTTCAAGAGGTTTTCACTTCACAGGTGTGCCATTTCAGGTTTAATAAGTGGGATTTCAAGCCTTATAAATGGGGTTGGGACCATCTGTTGTGTTGTGCAGGAAGTGGATACAGTACACAGCTGATAGTCCTACTGAGTAGACTGTTAGAATTTGTATTATGGCAAGAAAAAAGCAGCATAGTAAAGAAAAACGAGTGGCCATCATTACTTTAAGAAAAAGGTCAGTCAGTCCAAACAACTGGGAAAACTTTGAAAGTGTCCCCAAGTGCAGTTGCAAAAACCATCAAGCGCTACAAAGAAACTGGCTCACTTGAGGACCGCCCCAGGAAAGAGAGACCAAGAGTCACCTCTGCTGCGGACGATAAGTTCATCCGAGTCACCACCCTCAGAAATCGCAGGGTAACAGCAGCTCAGATTAGAGAACATGTCAATGCCACACAAAGTTCTAGCAGCAGACACATCTCTAGAACTGGTAGTCTGCCGACTACCAATTAAGGTGGCTGGTAGGGAAAATCTAGGGGCTTCACAATCATTAAACTGGTCCATTAGATCCCCCGAAAAAACTAACGGACCCTGTCTTTTGGCCGGGTGGGACAGGTTGGACAAGCAGCAATAAGGTGATTAGATGAGCCACAGTAAAAACACTGGTTACCCTGTCTACGCCGTTGTCTGTCCTCAGGGGTCAGGTGAGTGCGGCCTACCTGCATGGGTTCAGGTTCAGGCAGAACTACTTGAGGAAGAGATCTAGCATTGGGTTGTGTGTTTACAGGAAGCAAAGAACAAGCCATGAAACGCTCAGAACAAGCTCTCCTTCTTTCACGCATACGATTGTCCATCCGTGTAGCTAACATAATAATCAGAATCAGAATCAGAAAAGCTTTATTGCCAAGTACGTTTTTGGACATACAAGGAATTTGTTTTGGCGTAGTCGGTGCAATACAATACAAATTAAACAGTATAAACATATCTACAATATAATATAAATATATGTGCACAGTTTTAAGTGAGTGAGAGTAAATGTAGAGCAGTATAAGATGCAAGAGCAATACAACAGTGCAGGTGATCATTGTGCAAGTATGGCAGTGCAAGTAAAACAGGAGTCCATGCTGAGCGTTAATGTAACGCATAGAGTTACAGGTTACAGGTGTCCTGTCAGCAAAAAAAAAGGGGGGGGGGGGGGGGTGTGGGTGAAAGGGAGAGTGTCAGGGTGGTTTCCGGGCTTTGTTAACCAGGCTGGTGGCAGATGGGAAAAAACTGTTCTTGTGGCGTGAGGTTTTGGTCCGGATGGACCGCAGCCTCCTGCCAGAGGGGAGAGTCTCAAAGAGTCTGTGACCAGGGTGGGAGGGATCAGCCAGAATCTTCCCTGCCCGCTTCAGGGTCCTGGAGATGTACAGTTCCTGGAGCGACAGTAGACTGCAGCCAATCACCTTCTCAGCAGACCGAATGACACGCTGCAGCCTGCCCTTATCCTTGGCTGTAGCAGCGGCGTACCAGATGGTGATGGAGGAGGTGAGGATGGACTCAATGATGGCTGTGTAGAAGTGCACCATCATAGTCTTTGGCAGGTTGAATTTCTTCAGCTGCCGCAGGAAGAACATCCTGTGCTGGGCTTTCTTAATGAGGGAGCTGATGTTTGGCTCCCACTTGAGATCCTGGGAGATGATGGTTCCCAGGAAGCAGAAAGATTCCACAGTGTCAATTGTGGAGTCACAGAGGGTGATGGGGGCAGGTGGTGCTGGGTTCTGCCTGAAGTCCACAACCATCTCCACTGTCTTTAGAGCGTTGAGCTCAAGGTTGTTCTGGCTGCACCAGTCCAACAGATGGTCCACCTCCCATCTGTACGCAGACGCGTCACCATCAGAGATGAGTCCGATCAGGGTGGTGTCGTCCGCAAACTTCAGAAGCTTGACAGACTGGTGACTGGAGGTGCAGCTGTTGGTGTACAGGGAGAAGAGCAGAGGAGAGAGAACACAGCCTTGGGGGGAACCGGTGCTGATGGTCAGGGAGTCAGAGACGTGCTTCCCCAGCCTCACGCGCTGCTTCCGGTCAGACAGGAAGTCAGTGATCCACCTGCAGGTGGAGTCGGGCACACTCAGCTGGGAGAGCTTCTCCTGTAGCAGAGCTGGGACGATGGTGTTGAAGGCAGAGCTGAAATCCACAAACAGGATCCTGGCATAGGTTCCTATGGAGTCCAGGTGCCGGAGGATGAAGTGAAGGGCTAAGTTGACTGCATCATCTACAGACCTGTTGGCTCTATAGGCAAACTGCAGGGGGTCCAGGAGGGGGTCGGTGATGTCTTTTAGGTGTGAGAGCACAAGGCGCTCAAAGGACTTCATCACCACAGAGGTCAGGGCGATGGGTCTGAAGTCATTAAGCCCTGTGGTCCTTGGCTTCTTGGGAACAGGGACGATGGTGGAGGACTTGAAGCAGGCTGGCACATGACATGTCTCCAGTGAGGTGTTAAAAATGTCTGTGAAGACTGGAGACAACTGATCAGTGCAGTGCTTCAGGCTGGCTGGTGAGACAGAATCCGGACCAGCAGCTTTCCGGGGATTCTGTCTCCTGAAGAGTTTGTTGACGTCCGTTTCCTGGATGGAAAGAGCCGTCCTCGGCGTGGGTAGGGGGCTGGTGGGGGGGAACTTCAGGGTGGGGGTTGGAGGTGCCAAGGCCCCTCTTGAGGTTGGGGAGGTGGGGGTGGTGGATTGTGGCTGCAGCTGTTGGGGGGCGTCGTGGGGGATGGTTGCAGGACTGTCCCTTTGTCTTTCAAAGCGGCAGTAGAACTCGTTCAGGTCGTTGACGAGGCGTCGGTTGTTGATGGAGTGGGGGGCTTTCGGCTTGTAGTTGGTGATTTGCTTGAGCCCTTTCCAGACAGACGCAGAGTCATTGCCTGAGAACTGGTTTTGGAGCTTCTCAGAGTACAGTCGGTTGGCCTCTTTCACTGCCTTGTCAAACTTGTACTTTGCCTCTCTGTATATGTCTTTGTCCCCACTCCTGAAGGCCTCTTCCTTATCCAGTCTTAACCTTCTGAGTTTAGCTGCGAACCAGGGTTTGTCGTTGTTGTAACTCACCCTGGTGCATGATGGTACACAGCTGTCCTCACAGAAGCTGATGTAGGAAGTCACAGCCTCTGTGTACTCGTCCAGACTGTTGGTAGTAGTCCTGAACACAACCCAGTCTGTACAGCCTAAACACGTCTGGAGATTCTCCACAGCCTCACTGCTCCACTTCCTTGTCGTCCTCACAACAGGTTTGCAGAGCTTTAGTTTCTGCCTGTATGCAGGAATCAGGTGGACCATGATGTGGTCGGATTGGCCCAGTGCAGCACGTGGGACGACGTGATAAGCGTCTCTGATGGTGGTGTAACAGTGATCCAGAATGTTGTCCTCTCTGGTCGGACATTTTATAAACTGTCTATATTTGGGGAGTTCGTGGGTGAGATTACCTTTGTTAAAGTCGCCAACAACGATTACTAAGGAGTCCGGGTTGGTCCGCTCCACACTCAGTATCTGGTAGGCGAGCATGCGCTGTGTGACCTGCCTGCACGTTAGCTTGCGGCGGGATGTAAACACCGACCAGGATGAACGAAGCAAACTCACGGGGGGAATAGAAAGGCTTACAGTTTATGATGAAGGTTTCCAGGTCTGGAGAACAGTGCTGCTGAATCACTGTCACGTCGTTGCACCAACCACTGTTGAGGTAGAAACAGATTCCTCCACCTTTCGCTTTGCCGGAGAGTTCCGTGTCTCTGTAGAGCTGGAATCCTGCCAGCTGCAGCGCAGAGTCCGGTATAAATCCACACAGCCACGTCTCCGTGAAGCACAAAACTGCCGATGAATAAAAGTCCCTGTTTTTCCCCAACAGCAGTTGTAGTTCCTCAAATTTGTTGGGAAGTGAGCGCACGTTTGAGAGAAATATTCCAGGTAATGGTGTTCGTAGTCCACGCTGGCGAAGACGTACCAGCACCCCAGCCCGTTTCCCTGTCTTCCGGCGTTTCACCGCGTGAACAAAGGTGAGCGCACCTTTGACCAGAATGTCCAAAAATTCCAGAGCAGTAGGCAGAAAAGTGGGAAATAACTCCTCTGGTGTAGTAGCCCTGATGTTCATGAGTTCTTCTCTGGTGAGAGAGCTCCGGGTACCATCACAGAAGACCGTTTTAAAGCAAAAAACAAAACAAACAATGCGCACCAACACGTCGAGGCGACCATCTGCGGCGCCATCTTGGATTCATAAGCCCATTAAGGGTCTTAGGCTCATCAATCAAGGCTAATTCATCCTTCAGAGGCTCATCTAAGGACTGAAAAGATGCTGTTCTAAGGGCACTATCATTCCAGCCAGAGGCAGCTGCAAGAGTACGAAACTCTAAGGCTAATTCAGAGACAGGTCTGTTCATCTGATTCAAAGCCCATAACTGGCAAGAGACGCTAGTCTGGTCAGTCTCAGAGGAGAAAGTCAGCTTAAACTCAAGGATGAAGTCATCAAAAGAGCAGCCAAACTGATTACAATTAGAAAAACGAGCCTCTGCCCAACATAAGGCCCTTCCAGTAAGTAATCCAAGTATATAAGAAATTTTAGCATCATCATGGGGAAAGCTATCAGGAGAACGGTTAAAGACGAGAGTACATTGCAACAAAAAACCCTTACAGTGATCAATGTCACCGGAGAATTTCTCCGGAATAGGGGAAGGGACATCACGAGAGTGTGGAAGACGTTGAGAATCAGGAACTGCCACAGCACCCTCAGAGGACTCGGAGGTCTGAAGATTTAAAGAATGCTGGAGTAAAGAAACAATATGACTTAGTTGATGATTATTCTGTTGGATCTGTTCAGAAAGTGAGCGGAGAGCTGAATCGCGTGAGTGAATCTGGTGAGAATGTTCAGACAGAGTTCTACTGAGACTTTCTGCTGGGTCTGTCTGGCCTGAGTGTTGTGACATCATTTTTGACACTGATCTGACCCACATACAGAAAGAACTCATAGTAGAGAAATCTCATGGTGAAAAGAAGTTTATTATCTCCTAAAATCCTACAGGGAAGTGACAGGAGTCTGGTCTCTCCAACTGTGCGAGGGGAAAGAGCAGGTAAGAAACAGTGACGGTAATATATATATATATCATAAATAATGATTATTGTTCTTACTAGAGGGAGACGGGATCCGCCAGGGGAGACGGAGTTAAGGAAACTGGAAGCAGAGTTCACAGCACTCATACTTTCTGTGAGGAGTGAGAAGAAGATGAAGCTGAAGTTGCGTTGGAGGGTGGACAGGTCTGCAGGAGGAGTATGCTTGTCGTTGAGTTGCATAGGTCCAGGGAAAGACTGAAGATTGCTCGGTCCTGGAGTGCACGCAGAATCTAAACAGGAAATCGAAAAGCTCCAAGCGCTAGACGAACGATTGGAGGATTGTCGCACACACAGGAAACAGATACCTAAGGCAAAGACACATGCGTCAGAAAAGACCGAAAACAGACCGATCAAAAAACCAGAAATCTGGCTTGAGCTGGTTACCACGTAGGCTCAACACTCAGGCGACGAGTTGCAGGCAGCCACGGCTTAAGTAGCGTTCACAGCAATCAGAAGATGGAAAACACCTGTCCACATTCCTCCTGTAGCTCCGACACCCTCTGCTGGACGAATAAGGTTAGCAGCAAGCAAAAAACAGACAGACTCCCAGATCCCGACAGGAGGTGCTTTGCTGGTGACACTGTTGGGGATTTCAATTTATCTCATTTGAAGGCATACTGAACATGCATGGCTACCACAGCATCTTGCAGCGGGATGCTATTCCATGCGGTTTGCGTTTTGTTAGACCATCATTTATTTTTCCACATGACAATGACCCAAAACACACCTCCAGGCTGTGTAAGGGCTATTTGACCAAGAAGGAGAGTGATGGGGTGCTGCGCCAGATGACCTGCCATCCACAGTCACCGGACCTGAACCCAATCGAGATGGTTTGGGGTGAGCTGGACCGCAGAGTGAAGGCAAAAGGGCCAACAAGTGCTAAGCATCTCTGGGAACTCCTTCAAGACTGTTGGAAAACCATTTCAGGTGACGACCTCTTGAAGCTCATCAACAGAATACCAAGAGTGTGTGGAGCAGTAATCAAAGCAAAAGGTGGCTACTTTGAAGAACCTAGAATATAAGACATATTTTCAGTTGTTTCACACTTTTTTGTTCAGTATATAATTCCACATGTGTTAATTCATAGTTTTGATGCCTTCAGTGTGAAGCTACAATATTCATAGTCATGAAAATAAAGAAAACTCTTTGAATGAGAAGGTGTGTCCAAACCTTTGGCCTGTATTGTATAATATAATATAATATAATATACACACACACTGGAATATATATATACAAAAAGTGTGTGTGTGTGCGTTTGTGTGTGTGTGTGTGTGTGTGTTAATTGATACTCTCATCTGTGGCCCCCTCGAGATCTCTCTCTCAGCAGAGTCCAAACTCAAACTAATTAAAACATATCAATATTTTATAAGACAGAAATTAGAATCACTTGAGACAATGTAAAATATTTCAATTGTTATAGAACTTCAATATATGAAAAAATGAGACACCATTTTCTGAAGCATAACTTTTCATCTACAGTTTCCATCTTTTCTTTTGAACAAAGAAGTTATCGTTCCCTGCATTGTGGTCAAGTTTTGATTTCATTTAAATAAAAAATTTGACAGTTCGGTTGTTTTCGCGGTTATTATTTAAAGGTCTGTAGATGTTAAAATTAAATTAAATCATCTTTATTGGTCATTGCACATGTATATTACAATGAAATTTGTCCACTGCATTTAACCCATCCCTTATAGGGAGCAGTGGGCTGCTATTGTGCAGCGCCCAAGGAGCATTCTGGGGCTAAGGGTCTTGCTCAGGGACCCAGAGAAATTAAAGACTGCAGACTTTTCATTTTATTGAGTTGTCTTTATTGCCTGCAAGTGAAAATACAGTCCTGTCCAGGGTGTACCCTGCCTCTCGCCCATAGACTGCTGGAGATAGGCACCAGCTTCCCCGCGACCCACTATGTAATAAGCGGTAGAAAATGACTGACTGACTGAAAATACAGTAGTTATTAATATTTTCCTGAAACATAATCATCCATCACTGTAATTAAATTAAATTAAATTAAATTTATTTATATAGCGCCAATTCACAACACACGTTGTCTCAAGGTACTTCATAAAAGTCAGGTTCATACATTCCAATTAATCCTAACCATTGAACAGTTCAGTCAGATTCAGTTACTTTTCAAAGTGGTTAAAAAGTTTTTCTATCTAAGGAAACCCAGCAGATTGCATCCAGTCAGTGACTTGCAGCATTCACTCCTCCTGGATGAGCATGTAGAGACAGTGGACAGTCACTGGCGTTGACTTTGCAGCAATCCCTCATACTGAGCATGCATGTAGCGACAGTGGAGAGGAAAAACTCCCTTTTAACAGGAAGAAACCTCCAGCAGAACCAGAACCAGGCTCAGTGTTAGCAGCCATCTGCCATGACCAACTGGGGGTTTGAGAGAACAGAGCAGAGACACAAAGAGAACAAAGAAGCACTGATCTAGGAGTACTTTCTATGGGAAGCAAAAGTAAATGTTAATGGATGTAGCTCCTTTAGTCGTTTCACCTAGAAAGAAAGAACAGATAAACTCTGATCCAGTTTTCAAGGTTAGAGTCTGAAAGAGAGCACATAGAGTTAGTCACAGTAAAAGCTCAGTCAATTGCTAACTGCTAATTTAAAACTAAGGATTAAATATTCAAAAGAGTTGTAGCTATTGATTGGTCTGGGACTAATCAATAAATCGGACTGAAAGATGGTTGCTACTCCTCCTCCTCGCCCAGTATTTCGAGGAATGTGAAAATTTAAATAATTAGTAGGAGTTGACTCATTTATAGTAACATAATCCTCTTGCTGCAGCCAGGTTTCTGTGAGGCAAAATAAATCAATCTGACTGTCATAAATCAGGTCACTAACTAGCAAAGTCTTTGAAGAGAGAGATCATGTTCAGTAAGCCACATTTAATTGTTTTATTTTTTTTTTTAGTCTGAGTTGTGTTTATTTTTATTAGACTTTCCTGATTTCCTCGTTTTAGATTATTTTTTAATCTATTCAATTTTGGCCATGGGCGAGACACTGTCTTAATAGGGTAATGGGTGGGTAGCAGTACAGAAGCTGCAGAGAGGAGTGTTAAACTACGACCCTGCTTCCTGGTCTTAACCCTGGGTTGTCAGAGGTTTGGAGAACTTATAAATTCGGCCAGATTCCTAGAAAGAAGAGCTGCTCCATCCAAAGTGGGATGGATGCCGTCCAGGCACGTAGGTAGACCTGAGGCTTCTGGGGCGGAAGCCCCGGATGTTTTCTGAAAAGCCTCGGACTTCTTGATAGAAGAAATTTAGAAGTAAAAAGATGCAGCCACAATATGGTATTGGACTTCACATTTTTATTTAAAAACAATCAGATTTTTTCAATTGTGTTCCATATATTCGCCTCCCGCTCCACCTAACCTGACAATGAGTTAAAAGGAGAAGACAAAAAATAGTTATTTGCGCACTCGCGGCACCGCGAATGCGCAACTACGCGCCAGCAATTAATCACAGGTGGACAATTGATTAGTTAACTTTTTTATTTTTCTGAATTACACATCTAATATTATATAAACTAAACTAATTAAACAAGGATACAGTCTTACTGAAGGTGAGACATACATACTATATGTATACAGTTATTAATAACTGTAATATTAGTACTGATAAGGTCCAGGATGAGACTCACCACAACTTAACACCCTTTCCTCTCAAAGTTTTTAATAGGAAGAACTGCACTAATGTCTCACATGCTCAGTGCAGAACAAAAGACTGTGTTGAAAAATTTTTAATTTATTATTTTTGGCTAGCCAAATTTCTCCAGAAGTGGAATGAAGGGCTGAAAAGATGGTGATACAATAGAACAGGTTCATAAAAAAAGGAACAATTAAAAAAAAAAATGTTTCAAAAGCTCTTGGCATGATAAAATAAATGTGTTTTAGGATTTTGCTAATTGGCTAAGATTTAGGAAAATCAACTTTATACCACTTTCCTTTTTTGAAATATAAGAATAAAGACAATGGAGCCTCAGGAGTGGAACACTTTGATGAGAATGTAACGTTTAAAAAGGTAATTTATGTAGATGACAAAAGAAGCACATTTATCTGGCCCAAAGTGAACATCTCTGAGTTTAAGAAAAAGTTTTGTCAGCAAAAATTCATATTAAGTTCTTTTCTAAGTACCTCAAAATGGGTCATTATTTGCTTCAGCAAAATGGTTTTTCATCAGGCATAAACTCTGTTTCTCCTTGTCCTTCATTCAGCTTCTAACAAAAATAAAAAGTAAAATTATTGCAAACCTTTTTTGTTTGATTCACAATAATTTACATTCAGTCTAACACCAGCCGAGATAGAGAACTGGTACAATATGTCCTATATTATTTAAATTTTAAATTACCTATAAATTGTCTTATTGGAATCTAAATATTTCGGATTTGGGTTAAAGCCCCCAATGTTTTGAGATCCTAAAAACGCCCCTGATGCCGTCTCTCCGAATCAGACCAGGTTTTCCGCAAAATGTTTGCCAATTATCAATGTAGCCCACATTGTTTTCTGTAGGCACCTCAGCCACATTTAACTGACGCTCCAGCCGTTGTATTTCAGTTTGTGTTTACTGCAGCTGTATTTTTGGGTATTCCTTTCTGATTATACATGTTTCTATGTTTTCTTGTAAGTACAGCTGTTTCACAGGGAGCTTTGGGGACAGAACAATATTTCAATTTCAGTTGCATGTCTACTCGTTTTCATATTAAGTCATGAACCAACTTTTAACTTTTTAAATGTTATTACTTGAAATTGTTGAATGTAGCCAGTGAGTGCTGTCTAATTCAGTTGGTAAAGGTTAAACATAACTATAGCTTATAACTGAACCTTATCTGATTGACTATACATATATATATATATATATATATATATATATATATATATTTATCTTAAATAACAAATAACATGCTAGTGGTAGCCTACATGCTCATATTAGCATTTAAGTTCATTTTAGTGTACATTTTGTCGTTAGCATACTAAATGGACTAAGGTAATGTTATCCTACTGCTATTGTTTCCTTCATCTTTTTCTGCATCTTCAAATCATTTAACTGTTCACCATTTTCACTTTCAGATTACTTCTCACATTTGAATGTGTTCAGCTAACTTTAGCTAATTTTTTCCAGTTTATTCAGCATCTTCTGCTGCGTCCATTCAGCTGATCAGCGTTCGCAGGAACAACAGTTTTCCAGTATTTATTTATTTATTTTCAAAAGTTTCCATACTGGTAAAACGTGCTTCTCATGTGCACCAGTTGATGTATTTTCGAAATTGTCTCGTACGTGAAACTCCGACTTTCTAAGGTAAAACAGCTATACTTAAAAATCAATATCTCAGTCCATCAGCACAGGAGATTTCCTCTCGTTCTCTCCTTCTCCCCCCTCCTCTTCTCTTTCCCGTTTTGACGTCTATGACTCTGTCACCCGCCTCACCGGTTTTCAGGCAGCTCTCTGGTCCAGTCATGTAGCCATTCTCCGTTCACATACGCCCTCTGTCTCATCGTGCCGTATCTGTGAATTTTTAGACTACTTAGTTTTACTGTAGTTGATTAATTGTGTTTTGTGTCTTAAACTCTTTTTGCGCTTTTCCGACGCGTTTCTGACGCTTTGGTGAATTCCGTGCGTCAGGGCATCCCACAATTTCCACACTTTAAATCTCTGGTTGCGCTCTCGAGTACCTTCCTTTTATTATCCCGGTTGAACGTCGGGCATCCGTCACCGCCGTGACCTCTTATTGTTTCTTTGCAAAGTTGGAAACCACAGGGGATAAGGCTTCCATGAGTGCTCCTCCGTTGATCCGGGCGCCCAGCCCGCTGCCGTTTTTGGGAGGAACGAGCAGCCCCAACAGCGAGGGAGGAGGTGGGGAAGGGGGGGACAGTGTGATCTCCTTCCAGATCCAAATAGGCATGAGCCGGGAGCCGGTGCTACTAGATATCTCGGAGCTGAACCTCAGTCAGGTCCGGGAGGTGGCGTGCTCCATTATCAACCAGAAGGTAACCAGCAATTTGTTCGATGCTAAACAGAAGTTTACACACACACACATCCATATTTTATTTGACCACATCTCAAACAAACTACATCAACTTAACATATGAACATTTTTCATAATTCCTTTGAATTATAATCACAGCATGATCCCTTATTTATTTATTTGTTTTTTTTCTGTTTCTATGATCTTTATCAGTATAAGCAAACGTTCTGAAATCTAGTAAATGCAGTATAACAAAGTCAAAACCTCAAAATCTTTAAACATGCAGATGGAGTCATTTTTTTTACAACTTTTCCTCCTGAAGAATGGTTGTTTTTTTCAAATGTTCTAGTTTTCCTACAAAGGTATCAGAACCAGATGAGCATAAATTTAAATAGCACTCTGATCTGATACTGACAGCAGTGCAGTTGGAACACTTTGGACCACAAGAAAAGAAGAATTATGTAGGAGCAGTTGAAAGTGAGATAAAGCTTTACCATATGAAAACAAATAACTAAAAATTGCATGTTTTGAAGCAAATAGTGTGTAGTACATGTTGACATAAGCTGGCTGAAATAATGCTCCTGCACATTCCCTCTTTCATTAGGAAGACACATTTGTCTGTTTGTAAATATTTCCAGTTATGTAAAGCACAGTCATTGTGAACAAACTAAAAGTGTGCAACCCATCACTCTCTTTTTAAGGTAAACACCCTTTGCAGAAATCCGGTTCGCAAGATATGAGCTGCATGTCTGTTAAGCAGCTGACTGCAGGCTCTACCCAGGCAGATAGCCTAACTAATTAATCAGCTAGTTTCTGCTTGTTAGAATGTTATTATGCTATAAAGGAAACAGGTAGTCTATTCTATGCAAAGTGAGAATTATTTTAGCAGTCTATCGAAATAAAAAATCAGAATAAATGTATTCTACAGATAATATCATTGTAAAAACAATGTTATTTTATCATAGCAATAGAAGAAATATTTTTGCTTAATTATCTTCAATAAATGTAATTAGACCATGTTTCACATTATTGTTACGTAAATATTGTGATAACATGATACTTTTACTCTATATCAGACAGTGAAAAATCCATACTTCCTTAACAAAATACGTCCATGCGGATCTAGTCTTAGGCTTGGTTTGAATTATACCTAATGTTTTAGGGTCAGCGCATGTTAACAGTGGGGTAAATATGCCATATGACATTTGAAACTGAAAGTAAATGATTCATCCTTTTCAGTAATATATCAAATTAAGATCTTAACAGAAATCAAACTTCAGATGCTTGACAATAAGACAATGTGATCATTTTTAAGTTACTGGGTTGATTCAGCAAAAGTTGACTGGTTTTGACACACCATACACAGCTGGAAGGCACATACAATGCCATGAAAAAGTACTTGGCCCCTTACAAATTTGCCCTGTTTTTGCTTTGCTGACACCTTTACATTTACTAAAATGATAAATGGCCTCAACTTGTATAAGGCTTTACCAAGTCCCCAGATACCCCAAAGTACTTTACACTACAATTAGTCATTCATCCACACATTTACACACTGACAGTAGTAAGCTGCACTATAGCCACAGCTGCACCGGGGCAGACTGACCGAAGTAAGGCTGCCATACACAGGCACTATCGAGCCCTCTGACCACCATCAGATGGCAAGTCAGGTGAAGTGTCTTGTCTAAGGACACAACGACTGAGAAGTACAGAGCGGGGGTTCAAGCATGGACAGCCTGTTTAAGTTCAAACCACATAATTTCAATTGGATTGAAGTTCTGACTTTCATTAGGTCATACTAAAACTTTGATTTAGTTTTTATTAGCCATTCAGAGGTAGACTTACAGTGTGAAGCCTCTGTGCATGGGTGGTGCGCTTTACCCCTGTGCCACTGCTGCGCCCTTCACCATCTTCTTTTGAGGACTACATTTCCAGAAAAGAAAAGCAAATAAATTTTTTTTTTATCAAATCTTAAATGCCTTTTCATTTATTTTCCACTTTGGACTTTTACTGTCTATTAAACACCTGATTCATAAAACATCATGCTTGTTGTCTAACTATCCCAAGATAAACTGAATGTTTTGGTAAATGCACAATTCAGTAATATAATATTTAAAATAGGGTACAATGAGAAATATGTTGTGACTTTAGCAAATTAACTAAAGTAAATGTAAATATTTCAGCGCTGGCCCGACAGATTTTTTAACTGGTGTCCATAACCACTGTTAACATCCCTGATCTGAGCAGATGTTGTCAAACTCAAATATTTTGCTTTGATGTTAAACACATCACCTAAGTGAGTCTGGTGTTTATTTAGTTGGTGCACTTGCCAAGCATGTATTCCCTTTAGAATCCATTGCTATTCATGTGAATCGATTTCCTTCTTCTTGCCTTTTTAAAGCCTAGTTTATCTCTCTGCAACAGGGAATATTCCAATAAATATTATAAGAGGTTCTTCAGCCTTAAAAAAAAGAAGACACCATGATAATCCAACACAACTTCAGCATATTAAACCTGATGATGACTAACATCTTTAGTTCCATTATGTAAAAATATAACAGAGCTAACCTCTCCTAAGTAACTACAACATGAAGACAAAGGAAAATAAAAAAACAAACTAAAGTGATATCTCAGAAAAGGTAATTTAAAACATGAAAAATCAGTCCCCATTGATGCCAGTTGACCTCGGAGGAGTTGGAACTGTGACCCTAAACTGGCCTACTGGTGCTAACAGATTGCCAGAACAACCTCTTACACCTCTGCCATGAGAGCGACCATAAACCTCTAAGGTTCCAAATGCCTTGGTAGAGGACCCAGCAAGAAGTGGAACCTATTGGAAGGGCAAGTTTATGAGGGGTCAAAGTAACAAAAATTAACTTGAAATTAATTGAAGGTGTGAAATAATGAACATAGTTAATTGAGTGCCGTAGAAACCAACATGTGATTAATTTTTGCCTCTGAAAATTAGAATCCGAGAATTTGGAGGTCATTAAAATGATGGTAAAACATGGAAAAAATATTAATGTTACAAATATTACGGTTTTCAAATTTAACGGTGCCTGTTTCCATTTACTGCCCTAATTTTAGCACCTCCATTTTTACCGCTTCAGTTTTATCATTCATCATGCTCACAGTGTAATTTTTGTTACTTCCGGTAGGTCGGAATATGGCTGCAGCCCTGCAGCGACATGCAGGTGTGGATTTCTTTCTGTTAAATTTATTCAGAGCCTTTATGCAGTCAGGCCACAGACCTCAAGAATTCTTGCCTAGTAAAGGAAACTGGGCATCCTTCTACAATTAGACGTATCAGAGGAGCTTGCCAGCAAAGGCCTGATGGTTGAGCCTTGAGTCCTGGGACTGATCGTAGCTGGGCCTGAAAAAGGCCCTCCATGTGGGTCCACCCTCTTGATCGTAAAGATATTAAGGTTGGTTGCCATGTGGGATACATGGCATAAGGCAAGGCAAGTTTATTTTTATAGCACATTTCAGCAACAAGACAATTTAAAGTGTTTTACAACTTTGAGTGGCAAACAAATAACATAAAAAATTACATTGCAGTGGCATAATAAATGAAGGTAAAGAAAAGTTGTACTACAAACTAAAATCAATGAATTTTAATATTTTATGACTGAACGACTCCCCTGTTGGAAAAATGCAATTCTTTAACTCATTTATTGATGCACTCAGTGCTTTTAGGTTCATAGTTATTATCATAAAGTCAAAAATGTCTCCTTGGGAAGACAGGGGCCTGGATGTGCTTATTTCTGGTATAAATAGCTGGCTGTAAGGACTTGGACTAGTTTCACTACAGTGACTGACAGAAGCAAATGCACAGCAAACAACTAAACTCGCCATAAATGGCAAAAACACATGAATGTTCAAAAACACAGAAACCAAAAAAACTGTGCAACAGAAAAATGCTGCAAATATGAAAACATCAAACAGCAAAAAACACAGCAAGTTAAGAAAAGCTGCAAACTCGCTTCACAAAACTGAAAGACCAGTAGAGGGGAGTCAACCACCAAGTCACATTGGGTCAGACCCTCAGTAAAGACATTATTGGGAATGCCTAGAAGAAACTTGGAGGGAAGAAAGAAGAGGTACGTTATCCTTCATGTCTTTTTTAAACAAGTGGTCGTAATATTTTCAATATTATAGAACAGAACGTGGTCGACTACCTCTAGTGGTCTGCTGCACTTCTGTTTTGTGGAGCGCGATTGCAGCTTTTTTAACACTTACTGTTGTTTTTGCCATTTGCGTTTGTTTTCATAAATGTAGCATTTTTCTTTTTGTTTTTTGTGTTTGTGTGTTTTGGAGTTTGCATCATCATCATCATTTGGCATTTGTGGGGCGTTTAGCTCTTTCCACCTTTCGGCCACCATACTTCACTGGTAGGAAAAACACTGGAGCTAGTGTGTGAGGTCAAAATAATAAATGTAGTTGGACTCTTCCCCATACCTTGTTTTGCTTGTGTGCCTTAACTCAGCTCCTGGATAAAGAATGTACTCTCTCCAACTTTAGGTTGTCCACCGAAAGAGACATAGAGTAGGTAATGAATGTGGATACTCAAAACTCCCTGGGTTAGTGCCTGTATGTTAGATTTAAATTTGTTTAGTGAAATAATAAACTTTTCTTCCTTGCGCCTTTTGCGGGTGTGACCAATGAAAGGGATGGTTCTGACTTAGTTACGCCTATGTGCCAAACAGCAGTTCAGATTATCCAGACAATTTCTGAATGGTGACCTGGAGGCAATGCCATCTGGGTACTTCATTGTACTCTGGGATTCATGAGTGTCCATGTGGGAACGATGGAGGTATGTATTAGAATGTAATTGGGTAGAACAGTTTTGAGCTATGTTTTTATGCAGTAATACTGTGCACGAGATTGGTTGTCTATAAGAAACACTGTGTTTAAGCATAGCGTGGTCCATAGGTGTACGTAGTAGCTTGGGGTAAAGGTCACTGATAGGTCTGTAATCATATAATCTAATCTGTGGACCTATGTCTTGTACGTTTATGATTCATGTAAAAAAGGGGCAGAGCTGACAACTGTGCACAATATGTTGAGTTTGATCCGGTGGCAGGAGAAGCTGCTGGACAGACCTAGTTGCCGTTGTGGTACGTTTAGAGCGTCTACTGAAGGACCATGTCTAGGTGATTTACAACTCAGGTAGAGCTTCAACATAAGTAAGAAGGGCTTTAGTGCTTTGCTTGAATGATTTAAGAAATGAGACAGCAAGCTTACAGTAGAAAAACCAGGAGAAATAGGACACAGAGTATTCGCAGAGTATCAGGCGATGTAATAAAAGAATACAGCAATGAGTGAAAACAACTAGACAGCTTATATACTGATGGAAATGTGGAGAAATACATAGAATGCAGGGGTGTGCAATCAGAGGATATAGGAAACAACTGAGGAGGGTGAAAGCAGGGAACTGAGGGAAGGAAACTAATAAGCACAGAAGCTGAACAGAAATACACAGAAACACTAGGGAGAATCTAACAGATAATAAATTCACTAGCAAGGCCCATGCCTCAAGGATATGAGTTTAAAGGTTTATTAAAGAAAGAAGTTGAAGGGATGGAAGAACTGGAAGTAAGGATGAGATCATCTGAGGAGACAGGTCTGAAGGCCTGGGAGGAAGATACTCCACATGGGGGTACAATCTTCTGGATATTGCCTTACTTGGAGCTACAGGCTCATACAACAGAAGAAATGCACATTTAACAAGGTGATTATCTCTCTCTTCTCATCATTCTCAGTTCATGCAGTTCTTTCCTTATTCACTTTCCCGGTTACTGACTCCTTTCTGTAACTTTCATATGTCCATACTGAGTGGAAAATACCCCTCAGCCTGAGTGCACAAATCACTATAATAAATTAGCAAAACAACTAATAACTATTCTGGTATAAATACTGTTTGTGACTTTTGTTCGTTGCCCTGTTTCACTGACTAAACTCTGTGACAGAGTCTTCAAACGCTGAAATGCTTACTTTGGACGAATCCTTGTTGACACTGTAGCTCCATATTCCCAAATCAGGGATTGTGTGCTTGTCTTCCTATTTGCTGTTCTGTTCGTTCATAAAAACTTGGTTTAGCATTTGTGTCCTCACCTTTGGTAAAACAAAACACATCCAAGCCATTTGTTTTTTTTTACCACTTTTTTGGTGTTGACAACACTAGTAACGTTTCCAACCGTGAAACAAATCTTCAACACGGCCAGGATCAGCCCAGTCCAAGGCGGTGCACTCAACTCTTCTTCTTCTGCTGAGTCTAACGTAAACAGCAGCGCGACCAGCTACCATAACAGCAGTTGTTGCGTGCAACATGCTCACTTGGGCTTTCTACCCCCGGCTACCGTAGTAAGTCTACACACAAAATTTCTCATTCACAGAACGCTAAAATTGGGGACAATTCCGGGAACAGCTTTAGCCGGCGACAGGCCGTCTAAATTGGGGACGTCTGGTCACCCTACACTACAAGACACTTGGTTTTATCTAAGACGCAAATTAAAAGTAATTCCAATTTGGACTCTGGCGCTTTATCCCAAGTTTTGCTGACATGATGCTAGGTGGGGACGGACCGCAAAGATGACTTGACTGACGTACCCGTCATCTGCTGGCATAATGCGGCACAGCAAAAAAAACAAAAAAACAACAGCAACCCGAGACTAGACTTCATACTTATGCATGAGACACACAAACGAAAACTAAGCACATTATCTCTATAAATGTTAGTTAGTTTTGTGAACACTCATTACAATTTCAGTTAGTCTTCATTTTTCTGCAAAGTCTGGTTTTTAGTTTTATTTCAGTTAATGAAAATGTTGTTTTACTTCTAGTTTTCATTATTTAGGTTAGTTTTCGTTAACGATAATAACCTTGGTCGAGGATGAGTAAACCATGAAGAGAAGGGATGCTAGCTGCTTTAGACAAGAGATTAGAAATGAAGGATTTTCCTTGAGGAATGATACAAATGGCATAATTAAGATGAACGAGAAGTGTTAACAACTGTTGTTTGGAACATCTGTCAATGAGCAAGAAGTTTAAGAGGAGCAGAGTAATGCGATGAATTTTCTCCAGAGGCAATGATGCTTGAAAAGAGGATAAGTCCAGAATAATACCTAAGAACTCGACTGAGTTGCATAAACCGATAGTTTCCTCTTTTAGAGAGAATGACGCCCAGGCCTAAAAAGACTTTGGTTAGAGCAAAGACCTTGGCCGGGAAGAGATAATGGTGAGGTTACGATCAGGAAGTTGTCAAGAAGGTGCAAAACATAAGGGAGTTTGTAGTTGTTAATGAGGATCCAACATAATGCTTCTGACTGAGTCAAATATTTTTTGGGCTACTTCTACAGTCGAAGGTGAGCTGTAATGCAAAGTACTAAGCTCCTTTCCAGAAAACACCAAAGAAGCGGTAGAAATCAGGGTGGATAGGGAGGACTTTAAAGGCGCTGGTGTTGTCTGCTTTGGAGAGCCAGGCTCCTCGGTCGGCTAACCGAATGAGTGCGATGGCGTGATTAGTGTTTGCATATTTCATTGAAAAATCTGGGAACGGAATAGTGCTGTTGATAAGAGGAATGTGAGATCCACGAGGAGCTGACAGGTCTATGATCAATCTTTTCTTACCGGAATATTTGTGGGTGGCGATGCCAATGGGATAGGAAAGGGTGGCTGACTGAATGGGCATATCATATATCCTTCCTTGACCTCTTTGGCTAAAAGAGTATCCACGGTATATGGTTCTGAAAGAGCAGTTTGGAGATTGTGACATTGGTTGGTGGAATGACTTCTATGCCCATGAGAGCATTTACCTTAATTGGTGTGGAACGTTGCCAGCTTAGTCAATCCGCCTGTGACGTGGGATTGTGAGGGCATGAGTTCCTGGCGTGGGCACCGTCACAGAAAGTGCAGGCGTGTAACAGTCTGCATTTGGAGACTGAAGAGCCAAGGACATTGAAGATTTTGCAAATCATTCTATCTGCCTGATACAAAATAGAGACAAAATAGTGACTGAATAATTGATTGAAGGCGTGTGTCACTGGGTTTAAGACTAATGGGTGGAGGAGGGGCGATGGATGACACCCAATCCAGAACTGAAGAGCTGCGAGATGATGGACGAGAGCGGAGAGGGATAATAGCGGTACATGTGGTGTCTGGGTGAGAAGGAGCATCACAAACACTGCATGATAAGGAGGAATGAGCAGCGAAAATACGGCAGTATAGTTCAGAATCAAGAGAACCCCAGGATGTGCCCTGATTAAATTGCTGTAAGTGACCAGCAGCCTGGGTAGCAAAGAGGATGTGATATTGATAAAAACTATTACCTCTGAAGCGGACAGCCATGTCAAGAATAATGGAAAGATGGTCATCCAGTTCTGGCCTACAGTCTGGATAGACCGAGCAGATAATGTCATTGTATAGTGAAAAAGCCAGGGCAAATTCTGTAGGGGTAAGACCCTTAGAGCGAGAACCTAGTGGGTGGCTTAGCTGCATGACTCCTAAACTAGTCTGCAATTCCCTGGACTGATCTACATAATTTCCATGAAGGATTTGTTGACCTTAGATCTCCTTCCACTTCTGAGAGCATTGCGGCCGCTGGTCTTGGACTTTGATGAATATAGAGAGTTGATTTGTGGTTGAGGCCAAGGTGAAAGAGTTGTGGAGTGAAGCTGAGATTGAGGATTAAGGCTACGACAAGAAACTTGTCTGATGACTGGAGGAGGAGAGGTTTCTGCAATGAACGGATTGTTGAGAATGTCATTTTCTGATTTGGGTGGATTGAGTTCAGAGAGATCGGCGTCCATGGTGAGTCAGAAACGTAGTTTGAGCACTGTAAAGCACGGAGGTAGTCCGTCAGTTTAAAGAATGTAACAGACTGTGAATGTAGGCTGAGCTTGGAATAAGTAGACAGTTGGGTAATTAGAGGTGTGGTTGAGGCATGGCCCTGCTCCCAAACCTAAGTTAACATATTAACCCAAAAAACACAAACATCTGAGAATCCAGTTGGTTGGTGAGGTAATCGAAGGAGTTTCACTGTTTGGGCTACATGTGATATGTGAACTTAGAGAATGCTCATGACATGTCCCGTGATCCATTTGTAGTGGGTACTGGAGGAAAATAATTTGTTAGGCATACACAGAGCAGTAGCAGAATGGCCAAGCTTTATCATCCAGGGGGAGCTCTGACTCCTTTCGATGCTCGATTGTTGCCATCAGAACTACTGTATTAGGAAGGTTTTCAGGGCACATCTTACAAGGAAAAGATCCTGGGGCAGATACAGAAGTAATATCATAACTAAAACAACTTTAACTCACGCAGCAATCATGTTACAGCCTCACATAGGCTGTGAACACACATATACTCACACCTCTGCCCCTCTATGACAGTAAAAATGGAACTGTGTGGAGTGCGTATCAGTTAGTAGTGCTTTCTCTTTGTTGCCTGGCAACTGATGATGATTGGGACTGTGAAGTGTCCTTGTTAGAGCCATTATTAGAGACACACACATATAGACAGACCACTGCTTTCCAAACAAATCACAAATGATGAAGATGTGTCTTTTGTTGGTCATATCTTTTCCTGCTTCTATTATGTCCTCATTTTAATCCATTGCCTTTTTCAACTCCCTTTCTATTTAACACCCTTAAATGCTATGGATAAGTGTGGTTGCACTACCTATTTTAACATTTGTAAGGCAGGAATAGCCTATCACTGGGAGTTCAAGAGACAGTTACCCACATTTGTGAAGTCTGGTTGTTGGCCAACACTACAGTACTTGGTGCCCAGTGACTCTTTTTAACCTGTTCTATTCAGAAATGTCAACACCTCTGATAAATAAGTCTTTGCCAAAGTTCTTTAATTTGTTCTTTCTTGGTGCATTTCAGCATGCAATGTGTTAAAGGCACCTACTGATATGATTGTGTATTATTTTGAATAAAGCACAATACTGTAAAATCACAATCTGAGGTCATTCAGACTGACAGCTATATGACAACAAAGTGCATCCAGTATAATCCTTGGTATGTGAAGAACAAGCGTCAGCAGACAGCTTGGGTACACCAAGAACAGAAGCAGTTTGAGGCAGTGAAAACTGAAGAGGTACCCTGTTCTGCTTTGTGTGTATCCTTGACATAGTCAGTAAAATCAAGGGAAATGCAACAGTTACTCATGTTTCTCAGGTTTCTGCTATGAAACTGTTAATCTTTACTTTGGGTAAATGCTGCCCTAGGGTAAAATTATTTTTGTTATTATGATGCTAAATTATTCTCTGAAGCAAGATAAATACAATCATGTATACAAATTACAAGCTTGTTTTAAAGATGTAAAAGCCTGGATGACTTAATTTCTCACAAGATGTTTATTGTTCACTTTTGGATTATAGGAACTAGACTGGCTTACTAAAACTTTGGAGTCTGAAAACAGCACTCATTAAATATTTTAAAGTAAACAACTGATAAAAATTATTTGTGTTAATTTTTGCCTCTGTTTGTTATAATCATTAAGTTTAAATTGTTACAATAGATCAGCTGTTATAGGTGGTAGTGGTTAATACTGTGTACAGTGGTCACATTTTTGTTTTCAGTTACTTCAGAGCTTGTGAGGAGGAGTGTAACTAACATTATGCAGTAACCATGTCTAATGGCAAACACTTTGATCATAGACCGTACAACTTAAATTTTTGGTGCGTTAGTATTATCTAAAGTAGATGAAATGAAGCATCTTCAAGACCGCGATCATCAAGACTTTATGTGTAGAAAAAAGTCTTGAAGCTGAATATAATAAAGAAAGATTGGAAAGATGGAGAGGAATCAGCCGTGTGTTTTTGTCTCCATGACAACAAGAGCTGCACTGCTGCTATGGTGACAGCACAAATAAAAAAATGTATCTATGAAGTGTATCATCTGAGTAGAGAGGAAGGTGAAGGTCTGAACAATGAGGGTGCTCAACCTCATATACTTTCTTTTTGTGATCATTTTCTGCTCACGTCACTCCATCTCCTCTTCTCATTCATTTCATATTCTCCACTTTGTTTATAGCAAGACATTTCACATATAAATGTAATTTCTATATTTCAGAGTTAAATTTTTTTCATTCATTTTTTGTATAGTGGATTAAACAGAAACTACTTAGTGCTACTAAGTACTACTACAGCTAAATAATTTAAATGATAAATTACTTTACAGAATGTGGTACATTATAAATTAGCCTCCAATAAGAAAACAAAATGTATCTGCACTTTTTCTCTCAATTCTAACATTTATTGCTGAGGCGCAATGGGCAAAGAGCTTGCCAACTGTCAGCAGAATCACTAACTACAGCTTTCCAAACTTCATGTGGCCTTCAGATTATTTCAAGAATAGTGTGTAAAAAGCTTCATGGACTGAGATTCCATGGCCAAGCAGCAGCTTCGAATGCTTACATCATTAAGTGCAATGGTGTTAAGCATGCTGCCACTGGATTCCAGAGCAGTGGGGACCTGTTCTCTTGAGTGTTGAATCCAGCCTCTCTGTTTGTCGATCCAAAGGATAAGTCTTGATTTGGCAGTTACCAAGTGAATAGTACTTGCTGTTGGAATAATTGAATATAGATTTATCTTATATATTTTCCTTTTCTTTAACTTGACTATTTGATCTTTATAACCTTTCATGATGTATGTGTGAGTAAGGATGTGATGAGTTTGTCTGCAGGCAAGGATCAAAGGTGGAGCTGAGAAGGAAGCAGTCACAGTTGAGGAGGTCATAAAGATGAAGGCTGATTGTGCTGAACAGAAGACACACTGATCTTAAGATGATGGAGACTGTGGAAGTGTGTTGTTACAAGATAATGGTGTTTATGACCTGTATATGATGCAGCTGTTTTTCCCATCCTTAGAGAGCGACATTCATTGTAACTAGGGAACCCCCAAAGATAATAAAAAGAGAGGTACGGACAGATGGTTTTCAGAGCGGTAGGAGATTTGTAACTGAAAGCACATCCCTGTCCGTTCTTTTTGCAGCGAGTAAAGTAGCTAATTCTTTGTCTTTCTCTTCTTTTTGTTAGGATTATAAGTATTTTAGGTTGTTTAAACCTGACACTTTCCTGACTGCATTATGTCAAATGTAAAGTTTGGCACAGAGGTGATTATGGAGTGAGGTACGAGTTGGGATCAGACCCTAGTTCAAGGATATCTCAGAAAAGGAAATTCAGACCCCAGTCAAAAGAAGACTTAGTGCTTCAGCAGAACAAGTCATTTTGAACAATTTCATGCTCCCAACTTTGTAGGAACAGTTAGGAACTTATTCTTCCAACATAATTGCGCACGAATACACAAATCAAAGTCCATCAAGTCATGAATGAACCAGTTTTGTGTGAAAGAACGTGACTGTCCTGCACAGAATCCTGACATTAACCCAAAGGAACACTGCTGGGATGACAAACAGGGGAGACGGTGAGCCAGGCCTTCTCCAACATCAGTGCCTCACCTCATGAAAGCACCTTTGGAAGAATGGTCAAAGATTCCTATAATTACACTCCTAAATCTTGTAGAATGTTTTCTGCACACAGTTGAAACACTTGTAGCTGCAAAAGGTGGGCAACATATGAAATCGTATAAATTAGAAATGTTTGTACAGTTTTTGAAGGGAGACTTTGGGTAATTTAAATGCAAACCACATATGGCTTCGTGATTTCTTGTGTATACCAGTCATTATAAAGGTTGTTGAAATATAATTAAAAATATTTTTTTTGCAAACACAAGGTAAATTCCTTAGCTCCCTCAGGGGCAGTTTTTCAGCACCAGGTCATCAGTGTGTGATGACCAACTCAGTCACATAGGTGCTGCAGTTATACAAGGCTATTGTAGTTCTGCTTGGAAATTACGAATTATGCTGAACAACTGGCCTTTTCTTTCATGGAAACAATCTTAACCTTGTCTCTGGTGATATATCTTGTGGTCGGTGCACATTTGTTTTGCTTATTATTATTTTTCACAATTTTACAACTGAAAAAAAGATTAAATTCATTCATATTGAGTCAAGTATAAATATTGTCATTGTTTTCTTAATTGTTTTGACCCATATGCAGAAAGACACTCAGGAGGCAGGAGAAAAGTTTCACAAGTTTATTTTTACAGGAGTGAGAATGGAAGTGGAAACCAGGACTGGAGGCACCAAACTGTACGGAGAAGGAGATCAGGTAAGTTACGCTGGAGTTGGATGGGTAATTACTGGAAACAGAATTTGAGTCTTTGCTTACAGTTGGCGGAGAAGTTGATGGAGAACGATGTGGAGCCTGGGAGGACGGCCTATATGTTGCTGCAGAACCAGGGAGTTAGTCCAAGGAAACGATGAATGCTCTGATGAAGCTTCAGGTGAGCACTTGACAGTTGAATAATCCAGACTATTGTTTATATGAACGGAGTTTACCTGGTGAGGTTTCAATGGAGTTAATTGGTGGAGGGTGAGCAGGGTTCGCTTGCCTGAGGACGAAGGATTTGAGCTGTCAGCTGGAACTTGAACCAATCAGGTTTCTTTGGAAGCTTGAGTTCTTTGACTGAGGCAGGATTCAAACTGAGAACTTGGAGCCAGGACTGAAAGTCACAGGAGCTTGAGGCTAGGACTGTAGGGTTCCTTGGAAGGAGCACACGAACAGGTAAGTAAACTGTGTGCTTTAGCTTAGACATAAACAATACAGCGTGGCCAGGAGAAGTTACCACAAAGGCAAACACCGAGGCACTGGAGTGCTGACAGCTCCACCTTCTTATACTCCTCCATGTTGATGGAAATGAGAAACACCTGCTACCCCCGGCACCTGAGGTTCTTGGCGGCATCTAGTGGTGAGTAAGTGTTAGCAGCAGGCAACTAACAATACATGAAAACTCCCAGACTCCGACATCATCCCCCCCTCAACGGTTGCCTCCTGGCGGCCGAGAGGAGGAAGAATAAGGCAGAGAAGCAAAATAGTCGGTGATCAAAGAAGGGTCACAAATAAACGACTTGAGGACCCAAGTACGGTCCTCCGGACCATAACACTCCCAATTGACAAGATATTGCCACGCCCTACCCCGCCGACGGGAGTCTACGATCCATCGGACCGTGTAGAAGGGATGCCCCTGGAAGTATGTAGGGGGCTCGGCTGGAGGGCACAAAGTGCTGGTGAGCACAGGCTTTAATTGGGAGACATGAAAGGTTGGGTGTATACGAAGGCTGGCAGGAAGACGGAGATGGACTGAGGTAGGACTGATTATGGACTCAATTTCATAAGGACCTATAAATCTGGGTGACAGATTGAATTGAATTGAATGAATTGAATTGACAGTCTTCTGGACATTGACTTCAGGGGAATGTCTCTAGAGGATAGCCTAACCTTTTGTCCAGGCTGATAATGAGGAGCAGGTAATGTTTTTCTGTCAGCAAACGTTTTGTTCTGCTGGGCGGTGCGATGAAGTCCTTGGATTGTAGACCTCCAAACCTGTTTACAGCGGCGGATATGATGGTTTACAGAGGTGACAGCTATATCTTTTTCATCGGCTGGGAACAGAGGGGGCTGGTAACCCAGCGAGATCTCAAATAGTGAGAATCCTGTGGCTGATGAAATGTGAGCATTGTGGGTGTATTCAACCCAAGGTAAATATTTGCTCCAATCAGCTGGGTTAGTGGAAGTAAGGCATCTAAGGGTTGATTCGACTTCTTGGTTCGTGCGCTCAGTTTGACCATTGGACTCAGGTGATAACCTGATGTGAGTAATACCTTGGCTTCCAGCGCTGCACAGAACTGTTTCCTTACTTGCGAGATGATCTGGGGTCAACGATCAGAAAGGATATCCTGAGGGATGCCGTGCAGCCGAAAGACATGCTTGATCAGCAACGGAGCCCTTTAGAATGCCGAGGGAAGTTTCCTGAGAAGGATAAGGTGACAAGATTTTGAGAAACGGCCTATTATGGTTAAGATTGTAGTCATACCTTGTGAGCAAGGGAGTCCAGTGACAAAATCCAAAGCTATGTGGGACCAGGGCCTCTTGGGAATACTGAGGGGTTGGAGATAACCTGCTTGGGGGTTGGTTAGTGGATATGTTACGAGCACTAACTGAACAGGCTTTGACATATTCTTTAACATTCCTATGTAACTATGGCCACCAAAACTTCCTAGAGATGAGGGCTGTGGTTCGACTGGTTCCAGGATGGGCAGAAAACTTGGAGGTATGAAACCAATGGATGAATTTAGAACGGACTGCTGATGGTACATAGGTATGATTAGGTGGACCAGTTCTGGGGTCCAGTTCAGACTGTTGAGCCTGGACCACCATGCTCTCGATCTCCTAAGTTAGAGAGCCTGCAATGCAACTAGAAGGGAGTATAGTGGTTGGTTGTTCCTGAGTCGTCGAGTGAATACTGGCGAAACAAGGCATCTGGCTTCACGTTTTTATCCGCTGGTCTATATGAAATGGACAGGTTAAACCGGGAAAAGAACATTGACCAACGAGCTTGACGGGAGTTCAGTCGTTTAGCTGATTGGATATAGGAAAGATTCTTATGGTCAGTCATTACCAGCACAGTGTGTTCTGCACCCTCCAGCCAGTGGCGTCACCCCTCCAAAGCGAGTTTGATAGGCAGAAGTTCTCGGTCTCCCACATCAGAATTGCTTTCAGCACTGGAAAGTCTGCAGGAGAAGAAAGCACATTGGTGAAGTTTGCCATCCAAATCAAAGTATTGAGACAACACAGCTCCTACTCCTGTGTCTGAAGCATCCACCTCTAAAGTGGGGATCAGGGTGAACGAGGATGGATTCTTGGGAGAATCTCTCCTTTAGTTGAGAAAAGGCTGTGTTGGCTTCTGAAGTCCACTTGAATTGTTGTTTAGTTGACGTAAGTGCAGTTAGTGGGACTGCAATCAGACTGAAGGTTCTTATGAGTCATCGGTAGAAATTTGCAAATCCCAGGAAACATTGAAGTTGTTTTCGTGAATCGGGAGTGGGCCATTTGAGTATTGCTTTGATTTTTTCAGGATTTGAGCGAACCAGCCCACCATGTAATATGAAACCCAGGAAGGTGACTGATGTCTTGTGGAATACGCATTTTTCAGCTTTTATAAAAAGCCTATTTTTGACGAAACGTTGAAGAACCTGGCGGATGTGATGTTTATGTTCAACAGGGTTCTTTGAATAAATGAGGATGTCGTCGAGGTATTAAAAAACAAAGATATTCAGGAAGTCTCTCAGAACGTTGTTGACTAAGGCCTGGAATACAGCGGGGCATTGCTAAGGCCATATGGCATTACGAGATATTCGAAGTGGCCAAGGGGGGTCTTAAAGGTCTTCTTCCATTTATCACCTTGGCGTATCTGAACCACGGTGTAGGCGTTTAGTGAATATGGTAGCTGCTTGTACTGGTTCAAATGCAGATGATAACAAAGGGAGAGGGTACTTGTTCTTAACCGTGATTTGATCGAGTCCCCTGTAATCAATACATGGGACTTTCCCACAAAGAAAAAAAACAGCTCCTAATGTGGAGGATGACTGGCGGATTATTCCAGCTGCTAATGACTCAGAAATATACTTCTCCAAGGTTTGTCTTTCAGGGCGTTTAATATTGTACAAGCGACTGGACGGGAGCGGTGCCCCCGGAAGGAGGTCGATTGCGCAGTCATATGGACGATGGTGTGGAAGTGACGAAGCCTTAGACTTGCTGAATACTTGTTTTAGATACAGATATTCCTCAGGTACTTGTGATAGATCTGACAGTTCAGGTACCACAGAGTCAATAGGGGAGGAAATGGGCGAGGCAGCACACTGGAGACAAAAAGACAGGCATTTAGTGGACCAGGATTTGATGCGACCCTCTGACCAGATCAAATGGGGATTATGTTCATGTAACCAAGGGAATCCTAACACTGAAGAGCTTTGTGAAATGGGGAAAATGAAGAACGTGATTTTCTCATGGTGGTTACCTGAAATGATGAGTTCAACAGGCCTGGTGCGATGGTTAACTCGGTGGAATGTCTTCCCATGCAGTGCAAGGACTTGATGAGGTGGATCTAGAGGTTCTACATCTATGTTTGCTTGTTGTACTAAGGACTGATTTATGAGGTTCTGTTCACATCCAGAATCAATAAGCGGTGACAGACTTAACTGATCTGTGTTGAATAAAAGAGTAGCTGGCAAGGATAATCTAGGGGTTTTTAGGCTTATCTTTTGGTCCACCCACTCCCCCTTTAAAGGTGACGGACCCTCTCTTTTGGTCGAATTGGACAAGTTGCAACGGAATGATCTGGTGATCCACAATATAGACATTGATTGGACTGTCTGCATCGCTGTTTTTCTTCAGGGCTTAATCCGGTCCGTCCCAGCAGCATGGGTTCTGGTTTCACAAAGGCAAACACTCAGGCACTGAAGTGCTGACAGCTCCACCTTCTTATACTCCTCCAGGTTGATGGAAATAAGAAACACCTGCTACCCTTGGCACCAGAGGTTCGTGGCGGCATCTAGTGGTGAGTAAGTGTCAGCAGCAGGCAACAAACAATACCCAAAAACTTCCAGACTCTGACAAATATATTTAAGTTTCAGACATTTTTGTGCGATTAACAGACTTTTTTGTAAATCTCCGAATCTTTGACTTGAAATTTTTAATTTCACAATTAGACCAGGCAGTTTTTTAAATGCTTGATGGACTGAATTAATAGTACTAAGCTAGTCATACTAACCACTCAAAGTGTTTTACATTAGAGACACATTCACCCAGACACACTAACAAACAAGCACTTATTCACAAACTGTAAGCAATGTTTGGTAGGCAAATTGAGGTTAAGTGCTTTGTTCAGGGACACATTGACATGTGGCAAATGGAAGCTGGAATAAAACCCACAACTTTCAGATTGTAGAAGGACCACTTTACCCATTGATCCAAAAACAATGTGTTTGGTCTTATCCTAGATGAAGTATGTCTAAATCTGAACTATGCATAAACTTGACCTAATGTCTAAATGAGTGTCTATATGTAGCCTCAACATAAAAATGAAGTCTGTTGCTCAGTGGGTTGTTCCCTTGTTAGGCTTACCTCCCACCCCTAGGTCATGGATTTGTGGATCTACATTACTTGCTTTGAATTTTCTTCTTAGCAGCAATTTGAATAAAGAATCTAACATACAGACATACAGTGATAACAACGGTATGGGCTATTTTTGATAAAAGAAATAAATATGTGGCCATGGATGACTGAACTAATTTTTTATATTTATGAGAAAGAAATTGGGTCAAATATTGTTTTAATCCATTACTATAGGGCAATGGGAATCTTCCCTATCAATAATTTACCTTTGGTAGGACAGTACAGCAAGGCTAGAGCAATTACAATTAATGATGATATTTGTCTTATGTAGTTTGCAAAAAAACACCAACAACCCCCACCCTGCTCAACAGCTGACATACTCTTCTTGGCTAAAAATCATAAATACTTCTCTTTGTCAGTTGCCAGAGTGTGGATTCTATGGGATGTATGAAAAGATTCAGCTGTTTCGTCATGACCAGACATCAGACAACATGCTCCAGCTGCTGCGCTCTGCCTCGCAGATCCAGGAGGGCGACTTGGTGGAGGCCGTTCTGTCAGGTGAGAAAGGTGGAGAGGTGACATGGTCTGCATGTGTCAGTGTACAAACATGCACAAATTTGGGATATACAGTACTGTGCAAGCGTTTTAGGCTAGTGTGAAAAAATACTGTAAACAAAGAATGTTTTCAGAAAAATAAATGATTATTTTTAACAAGTTACAAAATGCTAGGTGAGCAAACCCAAACATACAGCCAGAATCAGAATCAGCTTTATTGCCAAGTTCGTACATACAAACAAGGAATTTGACTCCGGTACACTTTGCTCTTTGCTCTTTGGTTTTGTTTTTGTATTACAGAATATACATATTTACAATGTACAATATACACATATATAATAAAAAGGTTATTTGCAACATCTGTATGCTGTTGTTTTGTACTCTATTGAATGATCAACAGAGAAACAGCCTGGGGGAAGAAACTGTCGCTGTGGTGGCTGGTTTTAGTAAACAGTGCTCTGTAGCGGCGACCTGAAGGTAAAGCTCTGAACAGTTTATGTGCAGGGTGTGTGGGGTCTGCAGAGATTTTAGCAGCTGTTTTCCTGACCCTAGACCTGTATAAGTCCTGGATGGAGAGAAGGTCAGCCCCGATTATTCTCTCTGCATTCCTGATTATTTGTTGCAGTCTGGACTGGACCTGTCCTGTTTTGTGGATGAGCCAAACCACACTGAGATGGCTGAAGACAGGACAGACTGAATGATGGCAGTGTAGAAGATGACCAGCAGCTCCTGTGGAAGGTTGAACTTCTTGAGTTGCCTCAGGAAGTACAGTCTCTGCTGGGCCTTCTTTCGAACAGTGTCTATGTGTGAAGAACATCTCAGGTCCTCAGAGATGGTGGTTCCAAAGAACCTGAAGTGGTCCACGGCCGATACAGTGTTGTTGAGGATGGTGAGGGGGGTGTATGGGGGTGGTGTTCTCTGAAAGTACACCACCATTTCCACAGTCTTGAGTAGATTCAGTTCAAGGTAGTTCTGACCGCACCAGTGTACCAGCCGATCCACCTGGTGTCTGTATGCAGACTCATCACCGTCCTGGATCAGTCCAATGACAGTGGTGTCATCTGCAAACTTAAGGAGTTTCACGGACGAGTCAGATGAGGTGTAGTCATTTGTGTACAGGGAGAAGAGGAGTGGGGATAGAACATACCCCTGGTGGGCACCAGTACTTATTGATCTGGATCGGGAGAAGATGCTCCCCAGTCTCACCTGCTGCTGTCGGTCCGTCAGGAAGCTTTTGATCCACTGACAGGTGGAGGCTGGGACGTTGAGCTGGGTGAGCTTCTGGTGGAGGATGTCTGGGATGATGGTGTTGAAGGCCGAGCTGAAGTCTACAAACAGGATCCTGGCGTACATCCCTGGGTGGTCAAGGTGTTGCAGGATGAAGTGTAGACCTAAGTTAACAGCAACAGCCAAAGACATTAAGAAATATCTTCAGCATAAGGAAGAACACGATTTACTGGAAGTGATGGTATGGCCCCCACAGAGCCCTGATCTCAACATCATGGAGTGTGTCTGGGATTACATGAAGAGACTGAAGGATGTGAGAAAGCCTACATCCACAGAAGATCTGTGGTTAGTTCTTCAAGATGTTTGGAGCAACCTATCAGGTGTGTTCCTTCAAAAACTGTGCAAATTTACCTAGAATAAATGATGCTGTTTTAAAGGCCAAGGGTGGTCACACCATATTTTGATTTGATTTAGATTTCTCTTTTTTTTTTTTTTTTTCTTTCTGCTCTCGGTGGAGGAGGACGCTTGTGTTTGTCGATAATGTCAGTCGAGGATATGGAAGATATGTGTATAATTGGATGTTTGATATCAGGATTTCTGCTTTTTGGAGTCAGCGGTTACCTGGGATATCGAGAAATTCGGAGATTGTCAGCAGCTGTTCTGGCAATTTTGAGGCTGCCTGGCATGTGTGATGGGATCTTCAGGGCGATCAGCACTCAGACTGAGATGTTACGTGAGCTGAATCGCAGACTGGATGTGATCCTTAGGATCGCAGGCAGGTTGCGGTTCCTGGACTCAGGGGTGAAATGGGATAAATCTTGGAGAAAGTTGTTCGCTCGGATCTGGCGAAAGGCCAGGAATTTGGCTGTTTGGATTTGCCTTTGAGAAGCACCAGCGAGACTCTCAAGGCTGACGGAAAATTAAGAGTCAGCCTAACCCAAATAATTATTGTTTTTTTTAATCTGGCTCCGCTGCACGACCTTGATGGCTGGCTATCTTCAGCCTCTCCTGGAAGTTATGTAAACATGACACTCTGCTCCCTCTGCCCCCTCCGTTCCCAGAGGACATCTGTGGACCTGCTCAGAACTTTGTGGCCGGTTGATGAACATTCCAACGTACCATCAAGGACAATGGCCTCTGGGATAGTGCTTCATGGACTTACTTGCACACACTCACTTGCACACACACACATGCTCAAGATAAACATATGCACCCCTCACACCACCTTCACCGTTCCCGGCATGATGTTGTTTTGTAAACTTGTTGCTTCTTTGTGCTGAGGTTTCTTTGCAATCTCAAACTGTATCCTGCTAAGGATAAAATGTGAAATATGATTTTGTCCCTCTATTTACCTAATGTGGCCTCTTTTCTCATCTAGCAAGGGCTGCGCCTGTGAGTGGGCAGCAAAGCCTCGGTGACCCGTCCTCCCCTTGTCTTGTGTCATGATGTATGTTTGGATGGGTTGTACTGGAATTCTAATTTCCCCTCGGGGATCAATAAAGTATCTTTGAATTTAATTGAATTGTTCATTCACTGCATTTTTATATTGATGAAAATAAATGATTAACACTTCCATTTTTGAAAGCTTCCTTTGTTTACAGCATTTTTTCACACCTGCCTAAAGCTTTTGCACAGTTCTGTATATATATATATATATCCAAAGGAATTACAACTCATGTTAGATGTTTACACTCTTCTGTGTACCTGTTGCACTCTATTAGGACATGTTCAATGGTTTCTGACTGACCACATTTACTGCATGCTCCCGTGGATGTTTTCCTATATGGTAGAGAGATCTGTTGAGGCCTGTATGGCCAATTCTCAGAAGTGTCAATAATCCCTCCACCTTCTGGCTGCCATCCCTAGACCTATTACCCCCCAAATTCTTTTGGCTATGACATTGATGTCTCCCGGTGTCATCATTATCCCATTGTTCCTGCCACATGGTAAGGACCTTATTCTGAATGATAGATTTCCTCTCAGCTTTACTCAGTGGGATGCTTATGTCAGTCACATCCAACTTCAGAGCCTGTTTAGCCTAAACATCTTCATTACCCTCAATGCCTACATGGGCTGGGATCCAGACAAATTAAAGATAGGCCATTTTACTACACACACCATTTTACTACCACATATGTAACATATTTTAATGAAAGATTAACTCTGCACAATTTGCCCAATTTTATGCTCAACAATGCAGCTTGGCTATCTGATGCAACTACAGCTTTCTGTATGTGCGCAATGCTATCAACAAGCAACCAATTAAAAGCTAACACAGTAGCAGTCATTTTAACAGCATTCACGGCAAGGTAGTCATATGTTCTTTTTATCATAATGCAAGATGTTTACTGCTGCTCCTGTCTTGCCACTGTTTGGGTCCTTAGACCATCCGTGTACAACACAAGGCTCTCTTCAAGCCGCTCAAAGTTTTTGAACAATGACCAATCTGGAGTTCTTACACTCTTCTTTTTCAATGTCTGCTAAATTCTGAGCTTTTATATCCCCAACCCACCCAAGACTCCTAGTGTTCCCAACAGTCCTGCAGCGCAGCCTTTGCTGGGTGAACGAGGTTATGCCCTTGGAGGTTGATCCAATACATAAGCATTAGCTTCTTCTTAACTGTAGCAGGAGCTCTTCAGCATCAACCTGCAGCTGCAGGAGATTACCTAAAACATACAGTACAGACCAAACGTTTGGACACACCTTCTCATTCAAAGAGTTTTCTTTATTTTCATGACTATGAATATTGTAGATTCACACTAAAGGCATCAAAACTATGAATTAACACATGTGGAATTATATACTGAACAAAAAAGTGTGAAACAACTGAAAATATGTCTTATATTCTAGGTTCTTCAAAGTAGCCACCTTTTGCTTTGATTACTGCTCCGCATACTCTTGGCATTCTGTTGATAAGCTTCAAGAGGTAGTCACCTGAAATGGTTTTCACTACACAGGTGTGCCCTGTCAGGTTTAATAAGTGGGATTTCAAGCTATATAAATGGGGTTGGGACCATTAGTTGTGTTGTGCAGGAGGTGGATACAGTACACAGCTGATAGTCCTACTGAATAGACTGTTAGAATTTGTATTATGGCAAGAAAAAGCAGCTAAGTAAAGAAAAACGAGTGGCCATCATTATTTTAAGAAATGAAGGTCAGTCAGTCCGAACAATTGGGAAACCTTTTTAAAGTGTCCCCAAGTACAGTTGCAAAAACCATCAAGCGCTACAAAGAAACTGGCTCACATGAGGACCGCCCCAGGTAAGGAAGACCAAGAGTCACCTCTGCTGCGGACAATAAGTTCATCCGAGTCACCAGCCTCAGAAATCGCAGGTTAACAGCAGCTCAGATTAGAGAACAGGTCAATGCCACACAGAGTTCTAGCAGCAGACACATCTCTAGAACAACTGTTAAGAGGAGACTGTGTGAATCAGGCCTTCATGGTAAAATAGCTGCTAGGAAACCACTGCTGACAGACAACAAGCAGAAGAGACTTGTTCGGACTAAAGAACACAAGGAATGGACATTATACAAGTGGAAATCTGTGCTTTGGTCTGATGAGTCCAAGTTTGAGATCTTTGGTTCTAACCAAAGTGTCTTTGTGCGGCGCAGAATAAGTGAACGGATGGACTCTACGTGCCTGGTTGCCACCGTGAAGCATGGAGGAGGAGGTGTGATGGTTTGGGGGTGCTTTGCTGGTGACACTGTTGGGGATTTATTCAAAATTGAAGGCATACTGAACCAGCATGGTTACCACAGCATCTTGCAGCGGTATGCCATTCCATCCGGTTTGCGTTTAGTTGGACCATCATTTATTTTTCAACAGGACAATGATCACAAACATACAGGGGTTGGACAATGAAACTGAAACACTTGTCATTTTAGTGTGGGAGGTTTCATGACTAAATTGGACCAGCCTGGTAGCCAGTCTTCATTGATTCCACATTGCACCAGTAAGAGCAGAGTGTGAAGGTTCAATTAACAGGGTAAGAGCACAGTTTTGCTCAAAATATTGAAATACACACAACATTATGGGTGACATACCAGAGTTCAAAAGAGGACAAATTGTTGGTGCACGTCTTGCTGGCGCATCTGTGACCAAGACAGCAAGTCTTTGCACCACTCAAGGTGGCAGCAGGTTGCAGTAGTTCTGTTACTTTTGATTCTGATTTATTCTTTTTTGGGAACTATTTCTCTTGTGGTGGATACAGATGATTTTTTTTTTTGGACGATTGTCAACTCGGATGCTGTGCAGCTTGGAGGATTTTTCTTAATGCTTTCTAGTTTTGGACATTTGTTATGATGCATTGCCATGGCAACGGGGTTGTTTCTTACAACCGGGAGCCGCTGATTAATATCTCAAAAGCTCAAATAATACTTCAACTACAACCCCAAATCCCTGATGAGTTGAAAAGGAGATGCCGTGGATGCAGAGCAGGAGCTAAGAGAAGAGAGAGAAGGAGGAAGTTCAAGCCATCTCTTCCGTCGATTATGATGGGCAATGTGAGATTGTTGGGAAACAAGTTGGATGAACTCCAAGCCCTACAAAGGACCTAGAGTACCGGGCATGCAGTATTATGTGTTTTACTGAGACATGGCTGCAGGATCA
This sequence comes from Girardinichthys multiradiatus, assembly GCF_021462225.1. Lineage (NCBI taxonomy): Eukaryota > Metazoa > Chordata > Actinopteri > Cyprinodontiformes > Goodeidae > Girardinichthys > Girardinichthys multiradiatus. The sequence continues at coordinate 41,555,258 of NC_061811.1, forward strand.
TATCCCCGACTCCAGCGTCTCTCTGCCGGGCTTTTTAACCATACGAGCAGACAGAGATTTAAAGAGGAGCGGCAAATGTAAAGGAGGTGGACTGGCAGTACTTGTGAACAACAGATGGTGTAATCCAGGACATGTAACTGTGAAGTGTCATCTCTGCAGTCCAGATATTGAACTGTTGGCAGTAAGTTTCCATCCATGTTATTTACCCAGAGAGTTCACCAGTGTTATTTTGGTAACAGTTTACGTTCCACCTTCCGCTGTTGTCGACACTGCATGTGATGCCATCAGCTCAGTTGTTGCTAAGCTACAGACACAAAACCCCAATGTTTTTGTGGCAATTTCTGGTGATTTTAACCATGCTTCACTCTCTGCTACACTTCCAACGTTTCAACAGTTTGTCAGCTGCTCTACCAGAGAAACATTGGATTTGTTTTATGCAAATGTCAAGGACTCATACATCTCTACAGCAAGACCTTCTCTAGGCAAATCAGATCACAATCTTGTTTTTCTCTGCTCGAAATATAAGCCCCTTGTTCAGAGGCAACCTGTAATAAAGAGGTAATAAAGAGAAAATGGTCACAGGAAGCTGAAGAAGCTCTGTAAGGTTGCTTTGAGGCTACAGACTGTGCCAGCCACATGGAGAGGACATCAATGCCATGACTGAGTGTGTAACCGACTATATAAACTTCTGTGTGGATAACATCATCCCCACCAGAACTGTGAGATGCTTCCCCAATAACAAACCTTGGATCACCATTGACCTGAAGGACCTGCTTAACAAGAAAAAAAGAGCCTTCAGAGAGAGAGACAGAGAATTATTGAGGAGTATACAGAAGCAACTTAAAGTCAAGATAAGAGACTGCAATGAGGTGTACAAGAAGAAGCTGGAGAGCAAGCTCCGGCAAAACAATATCAGAGATGTGTGGACAGGGATGAAGAAGATCACAGGCTTCAAGCAGAAGGATGGTCAGACCGATGGAGGTCTGGACAGAGCCAATGAACTGAACACATTCTTCAATAGGTTCAGTTCAGAAAACAAGCTCAACATCTTCCTCTCCTGCTCACAGCCAAACAGACATTCCACCTTCCTTTGACCCACAGTTGCCATCATCTGCTGGGGAAGCAGCATCAGAGCCAGGGACTTAAAAAAGCTCAACAAGGTGATAAAAAAGGCTGGCTCTGTTCTGGGGAGTCCTCTGGAAACTCTGGAGATCATTGTGGAAAAACGGATTCTTCATTAAATGAGGAACATTATGGAGAACCCTGAGCATCCTCTTCATGAGACTGTCCTACAACAACAGAGTGTCTTCAGTCAGAGGCTTCTTCAGATCTGCTGTAAGACGGAGCGCTACAGGAGATCCTTCCTGCCCACAGCCATCAGCATCTACAACGGCTCTTTGAGGAAACCCTCATAATGAGCTACAACAACATTTAATTTCCCTTTGGGGTTAATATTATTATTATTATTATTTGTGAATTGAATTGAATCAAGAGCCACGGTATCCAGAGTAATGTCAGCATACCACCAAGAAGGATGAACCATATCCAACAGGATTAACTGTGGACGCAAGAGGAAGCTGTCTGAAAGGGATGTTCAGGTGCTAACCTGGATTGTATCCAAAAAAACGTAAAACCACAGCTGCTCAAATCACGGCAGAATTAAATGTGCACCTCAACTCTCCTGTTTCCACCAGAACTGTCCGTCGGGAGCTCCACAGGGTCAATATACACGGCCGGGCTGCTATAGCCAAACCTTTGGTCACTCATGCCAATGCCAAACGTCAGTTTCAATGGTGCAAGGAGCGCAAATCTTGGGCTGTGGACAATGTGAAACATGTATTGTTCTGTGATGAGTCCACCTTTACTGTTTTCCCCACATCCGGGAGAGTTACGGTGTGGAGAATCCCAAAAGAAGCGTACCACCCAGACTGTTGCATGCCCAGAGTGAAGCATGGGGGTGGATCAGTGATGGTTTGGGCTGCCATATCATGGCATTCCCTTGGCCCAATACTTGTGCTAGATGGGCGCGTCACTGCCAAGGACTACCGAACCATTCTTGAGGACCATGTGCATCCAATGGTTCAAACATTGTATCCTGAAGGCGGTGCCGTGTATCAGGATGACAATGCACCAATACACACAGCAAGACTGGTGAAAGATTGGTTTGATGAACATGAAAGTGAAGTTGAACATCTCCCATGGCCTGCACAGTCACCAGATCTAAATATTATTGAGCCACTTTGGGGTGTTTTGGAGGAGCGAGTCAGGAAACGTTTTCCTCCATCATTATCACGTAGTGACCTGGCCACTATCCTGCAAGAAGAATGGCTTAAAATCCCTCTGACCACTGTGCAGGACTTGTATATGTCATTCCCAAGACAAATTGACGCTTTATTGGCCGCAAAAGGAGGTCCTACACCATACTAATAAATTATTGTGGTCTAAAACCAGGTGTTTCAGTTTCATTGTCCAACCCCTGTAGTTTTCCCTCTTGCTCAGGACCTTTTTTGCAAGTGGGAATACACTCATGCAAACCCTGATCTTAATCAAACAAGCAGACCGAGACCCACTTTTTGAGGTGGTCTTGGTCGACTTCCAAACAAATTGTAGTACGGTTCACTACCGATGTGAACATGAAAAAGCCTTAATTCAACCCAACTACAGGAAACTTCTTTTTTGGATTTAAGAAGCAGGACATCATGGGGAAAAATGTACCTCTTAGTTTTGCTGGCACTACTACTGCATGGATGCAATAAAAAAATGGGCTGTGAAAAGATCTGGAGCAACAAGAAGATACAGTGCTCTTCCATATTTAGGCAGATGCACGCATAACCACAAAGACTAGTCATATTCATTATTTCTAGCGAGAAAATGAAAGAGAAGGGGGTTTGAGTGGTCTCCCGAACAATGCTGCATTAAAGTGAAAAAACATATCTAAAGTTATCTAAAGGACACATTAAACAGGTTTTGCTCCATTTCAGGGTCTTTGCTCTGGCCAGGTCATTTATGTCCAATGGAATCAACGATCACCACATGCATGGCTTTGGTTATAATTAATAGTTCACTGGCAAAAAGTACAAAAGTACAGTTTATAATATCTACATTAACTGATCATGTCAAAAATGTCTGGTGAAAAATATTATATATTATTATATATATTATTTTCTATTTAATGCCTGCAGTTATTCATCACATACCTACTAAACACTTTTTATATGCTTTTGGCCACCATAAACAGATAACATGTAGCAGGAAATGAGTGACTGGCTGAGATAAGGTAGCACTTTGTGAAGTGCCTTGAGATGACATGTGTTGTGAATTGGCGCTATATAAATAAAACTAAATTGAATTGAAAGTTAGTGGAGAAATCCTACTCCAATCGCCCAGTTAACTGAGCTTAGCAGCCAGATCGGTCTGTATACAGAGCTCTGCTGCTCCGAAAACTCTGAAACAACATTTCAAAGTTGGCTCATTCTTGATGAACTAACTGCACAGATGAAGTTTTTAGGTATCCTTTCTTGCTTAAAAACATCTTAAAATTACTTTTTGTGACAAATTGATGGTATAAAAACAATAAATTTGGACACTCACCTCCTTGATTACCATTGCTGGTGGCTCAATGCCTTGTTGAACCTAACCCTGCCTTTTAACAATCCCTGGGTAATCTGAAAAGTCCAACCCCAGACAAAGACCTTTTTTGAAAGCAAGGCTCAGAGAAAGGGAAATTATTCAGGTAGATTTATATCATAATGCACTCTGGGTATTTCAAAAGCAATGGAAAGTAGGCTTATTTGCTTGTTACGAAAATTGTTTATGACCGCTTGAGGTAACACAGGATTTAGGCATAATGTGAAAACAATTTATTAAATTAATTTTGCCCTGCACTTAAAGTTCAACTCATCTGGTGCCTGTTGCTTATACCTAGAAACTGTACCCTTAACGGGGAATTGCACCGAAAATACATATCCACATTAATTACCGGAGTTTGACAAACTCAAAAACAATGGACGTTTTCCATAGCAGAGAGTGCTAAAATCTCAGCTGTTCATAACTGGGAAAGTTTGTGTTTTAATCACCAGCCATTCAAATATCAAAATAGCCTTGGCAGAAGTACTGAGCTGGTGTTTCTGTTAATAATATAACCCAATCTGTCCTCTCTAAGAAAACAAATGAATTCACAGTTATTCATCTCC